>NC_056526.1:136592622-136630951 GCF_019175285.1 Sceloporus undulatus | reverse complement strand
TATTATTATTATTATTATTATTATTATTATTATTATTATTATTATTATTAAATCCCATTTTTTTCTTGGTGAGAGCTAAATAAATAAATAAATATTGAAAAGCTAACAATAAAATTGATTATAAACGTAACAAATTAAGGATTAAATTTTTTAGTGGGTTTTTCGGGCTATGTGGCCATGTTCTAGAAGAGTTTATTCCTGATGTTTCACCAGCATCAGCAGTAGCAGAACACATTATAAACTATCCTGGGCACAAAATGCTGTTTGAAAACACTGAAATTCTGGGCCATCCCAGCAACTATAGGTCAGAATGCACAGGGAAGCCACTGAAATCCACAAACAGACATCTTCAATAGGAAAGAAAACCCTTAAAGTTTTTATTTATTTATTTATTATATTTATTTGTATCCCACTCTTTTCCCAGGACTGGGAATCAGAGCAGCTTGACAGCATTAAAAACAGTACAACTGAAAACATTTTTTAAAGTAAACAAAGTTTGGCTACAAGTCCTGAAGAACACCAAAACCAGGACTCAGCAAATGCAAATAAGAAACCACTTTGGGTCAGGGGCTTTCCCAGCAGACAATGATCACCAATTAGCAGATACTAATCCTACTTTGCATAGCCTCCTACCCTGAGGCCTTGCCATCAACAACAGAAAAATACATATTAACATGGGAATCATTCCTCCTTACCCAGGGCAACATATATACATACCCATATATACATACCCATTTTCTGGTAACTTCCTGTTGCACCATTTTGTGCAGAGGCTCCCTGAGAAAAACCTCCAGATGTACTCTTAAAAATTGCACAGGAAGGCAGTGGAAGAAGGCACTCCTTCAGGTGGACTGGTTATAAGCAATTCAGAGCTTTAAAGCCAATCCTGTGAATTGGCCATGTTAATTCACTAGTAACCAGTACAGACAATGCGATACAAGAATAATATTGTTGAAATGGCCAACTTAATTCAGATCTATCACCACCGAAGGTATACTAATGCACATTGATGTTCTAGAATTTATTATGCATCCATACCTAAGAACCAATTTTTGCATTTTTCTCTGCATTTTTCTCTGATGCTCCCAAAAGCCACTGGAACTGTATCACTTACATCTACAAGTCTAGGAATAACCACCTCCATGAATATTCAACCAACTGGTCATGTTGGTTGAGGGATTTTGGAAGTTACAGTGTGGAAATATACCTTTCCCAGACCTAGGAAAGGGCACAATGAACTGTCTTAGTCAGTTTATTAGCCTGTGTAGTTCAGGACAGCCAATACTGATTCCAACCTTTCATGAAACAGTGTTATCTAATCCTAACTGTATGTGCTGGCATTTGAACCCAGGACATTCTGAATGCAAACCATGTGTTCCACCACCACTCAGCCATGACTCTTCCCTGAATATCCTAAGCTGGAGGAAGATGGGATCACTGCAGATATCTGTGCCCTCGTGCTTGAGAGAGATCACAAGATCTTTTGGCTGGCCATCAATGGAATCAGTATAGTGGCCTGGACAAATCCTTTGTCTGTTTGAAAATAAATAATGTACCTGTGAAAATTATGGTCATAGGAGGACATGACCTTGAGGAATAATAGGAGATAAAAATCTGGTTGAGTTCTCTGCTATAAAAAAAATCTCAAAAGCTGATTTCACCCTTTGAAGGACTTAGATGCATTATTGGATACTTAAAAATTTATTATCTCACATATAGGTTTATAAACTACAAATGAAATAGGAAGAAGCTGAATGATCTTGTGTGCTATTTTCATATAAATACCCTTCAATGCAGGACCCACATTCTACTTGGTCTTACTGCAAAAGTGTATCATGACTGCTAATTAAAGTATCCGATTATATTACTGTTCCTTCAGTCAATTCACATTATCTAGACAAGTATTTTGGGGGGATCATTCTAGGAAGAAATATGTTTAATTAAAAATGTTGAAAGATAGTTGGCTACCGGTATTTAATTTAAACCTCCTTTTTATTCAGAATCCCAGTTTAAACAAGCTATAGTCTCATATTTTCCTCTTCTGAGCAATGCATGACAACTTAAAGAGTATATTCAAATATGTATTAAAGGTGAAGCCAGGCAAGGGTTAGGGATCTTTAGGGGGTTTCCTTAATTAAGCTTGTGGAAACATTAAAACCTCTTTTTTGGCTATTGGAATGAGTGATGAACAAAACCTAAGCAGTCTAGATGGGCAGTATATTAACAGTGGCAATACAACAGTTTCTCAAAGAGTTTTATACAGCTTGTGGTCCTAAATGTGTCTAGATGAGGCTTTAAGGTGCCTCATTCATATCAGTTTATATAATAATAATAATAATAATAATCTTTATTTCTATCCCGCTTTTCCACGAAAGTGATCAAAGCGGCTTACAAAATTACAATTAAAACATCAATATATAAAATTTAAAAACATTACTAGGGGATATAACAGGGAGTAAACATGAAACAAAACAGAAAATGGAACATATCACATTCATCAGGGGCTAAATAAAACGACAATATTACAAAATGTTACAAAATGTGGGGTCAAAAAACAGGGAACACAGAAAGCAAGGGGCAGAACACAAAGACACCATTAGCTAAAGTGAAAAAGCCAGCTGAAATAAGTATGTTTTTAATTGTTTCTTGAAAGAAACTAGTGATGCAGAGGAGCGGAGCTCTGTGGGAAGCTCATTCCACAGTGACGGGGCAACAGCAGTAAAAGCCCTCTGAGAGGTCCTTGCCAGATGAAACTTAGGGACCTCTAACAGATTTGTCCCAGATGATCTGAGAGTGCGGGGCGGATTGTATGGGGAGAGGCGGTCCTCTAAGTACCCTGGGCCCAAGCCATTTAGGGCTTTATAGGTCAAAACCAACACCTTGTATTGAGCTCGGAAGCGAACAGGCAGCCAGTGAAGATCTTTTAAGATAGGAGTTATATGGTCTGTCCTGGAACTACCAGTGACCAATCTGGCTGCCATGTTCTGCACCAACTGTAGCTTCCGGGTTTGGTACAAGGGTTGCCCCATGTAGAGCGCATTGCAGAAATCCAATCGAGAGGTTACCAAAGCATGTACAACAGTTTCAAGGTTCCGACGGTCTAGGTAGGGGCGCAACTGGCGTATCAGCCGAAGCTGATAACAAGCACTCCTAACCGCCGCATCCACCTGCGAAGTCAGCTGGAGCGACGAGTCAAGGAGTACCCCCAGACTGCGCACCGAGTCCTTCAAGGGGAGCGTGACCCCGTTCAGGACCGGATGACAAATTTCACCACCCGGGACCGGGGAACCAATCGCCAGTACTTCCGTTTTCCCTGGATTCACACTGAGTTTGTTTTTCCTCATCCAGCCCATTACCGACTCCAGACAGGCATTTAGAGGAGAGATGCCATCCTTAGTTACTGCATCAGTCGGAGACACAGAGAAAATTATTTGGGTGTCATCAGCATACTGATAACACCGCGCCCCGTGTCTCCGGATGATCTCTCCCAGCGGTTTCATGTAGATGTTAAAAAGCATAGGGGATAAAATCGCTCCCTGAGGGACACCGGATGTAAGTGCCCTCTTATCGGAGCGACAGTCCCCCAGCTCCACCATCTGGAATCTACCCGAGAGGTAGGACCGGAACCACTGCAAAGCAGTGCCCCCGATACCCAACTCTCCCAGGCGTTCCAGAAGGATACCATGGTCGATGGTATCGAAAGCCGCTGAGATGTCGAGGAGCACTAACAGGGACACGCTTCCCCTGTCCATGCTCAGACGGAGGTCATCAACTAAGGCGACCATGGCAGCCTCAACTCCATAGCCCGCCCGGAAGCCAGTTTGAAATGGGTCCAGAAAATCGGTGTCATCCAAGATCGATTGAAGCTGGAAGGCGACTGCTTTCTCGATCACCTTCCCCAAAAAAGGTAGCAGCGAGATGGGCCGATAGTTGTTGTGAATCAGGGGGTCTAAGGAGGGTTTCTTAAGCAAGGGTTTAACCACTGCTACTTTCAGATTAGATGGAAACTGACCCTCTCTTAGAGATGTATTAACGATGCGGTGCAACATAGTCAACACCACATCACCCCCCTGAGCTGCCAACCATGAGGGACAGGGATCAAGAGAGCACGTCGTCTTCCTAACGCTTCGAAGGATCTTGTCCACTTCATCGGTACTAACAAACTCAAAGTGATCCAGTATAACTGGGGCCACGGACGCTTCGGACGCCTCTCTCACAGGATCTGCATAAATACCGGTGTCAAGATCAGCCCTGATCTGAGAGATTTTATCCGCAAAGAAGTTGTTAAAGTCGTCACAGCAGGCTTTAGATGATACCAAAATAGGGCTCAGGGAGGGAGGGAGCTGGGTTATGAAGTCCAGATAGCAGTGTTTTAAATTTGCACCTTTCCCACATTTTCCTATTACTTCTCTTCAATCTCTCTCTCTCTCTTTTTAATGATGAAACAAAATCCATTAGTAAAAAAGATGAAATAGCTGCATTTTAATTAGGGGTCTAATTAACTATTAATTAACTAAAAAGGGGCTTTCTGTCTGGAGCTTTCATGTATCCATGGCTGCTTCTAGATGCACAGTTCCTAGAGCTTCCAGTCAAAAGAGATTTGCCATAGACCATCATTCCCCTGAAATGCAAACAGTACTTTCAGAGATCTGATTTCTGTGGGTACCCTAACAGGGAAAAAAAAAAAAAAGAATTAAAAGTTCTCTGTTCCACTCTGCCATTGATGCACAAGATTCTTCAAAACTGTTTGGTATATAATTGCAAAAAAGAAACAAGCAAACAAAACCCCAGAACACCATACATGTACTTCTTAGTCTGCTTTCAGAATAGTAGGCAGTAAATATACAACATATACCCAAAAACAACAGTACTACAGCACCAAAAGAAAAAGCAAGAGAAATAAACACCAATAGCCATATTGGCTCTTTAAGGGCGGAAATCTATGTGAGAATAGCATTATCTCTCTACTGGAACCAGAATAAAAATGACAAAGCATTTACAGTTTCACAGAAAAAAGGAATGGAGGAAAAATAATGGATAGAGAAAAAGGTTTTGCTAGAAGAGGGCATAATAGAAACCACACCTCTTATATGCTGCAACCTTAAAGTACAGATTCAGGATGCTTTTTTCAGATGAATAAGCCTTGAAAATCATTCTTCATCAAGCAAGACTACTGAGTGCAAAAGATAATAGGTGGGACTTGAGTTCTTTGGGCAGAGAAGCAATATCATCCTTCCCTTTTAGAATATAAATGCCAGCAATTCTTTAAATCTGTCTCTAGATTTGAAGGCAGAGCCATAATTCAGTGGCACAATACTGTACATCCTTTGTATGCCAAATATCCTAGGAAGCTCTAATGCAAACAGAAGATCGGGTAAATATTAAAGGGGTACTGCCAGATAAGGCCAGAGCTCGGAAAAATTACTTTGACACCTTCCCAATTCCAGTGACATAGACTTGAATCAACTGACTTGGACTTAAGTCAGACTCAAGTTGCCTCAATGACTTTACTTGGACTTGGCAGAAATTACACACTGACTTGACTTGAGACTTGTATATTTTTAGTCACTGACTTGCTGGTGCTATTCACTTCGAGCAACAGGCAAGATCTGCCCCCAAAGCGTGGGATGCATTTCTTGGAAGGGAACAGCAAATGCATTAAGCAATGGGCTTGAGGCAGAAGGATCTTTTAAAGCTTTTCTAAAGCTTTTGAAAAACTTGAGAAGGCTCCATTGACGTGCAGTTGGGACAGGATACCAAATAGACTTCAACCCCATTTCCTAATGCACTTGATGTTTCCTCTGAGAAATGCACCCCACTTCCTTTTTTCCAAAAATTTAAAAATTGGCTGTCAGACTTGAGACTCAGCTTGAGACTTAACTTAAAAATTTCAACTTGAGATTTGACTTGAAACTTGGAATAAAAGATTTGAATACATTACTGCCCAATTCCCCAGCAAGTTGACTGGGGAATTCTGAGAACAGTATCCAGGAAGTAACTTTTCCAAACACTGGTTACAATGGATGGGCTATATGGGCAGCTAGTCTGTCTCTGTAAAAGGCAGTTTCCTCTAGAAAAGGGGAATAAAGATCTAGCAAAGTGTGCCTGAGGCCATATGAAGGTCAGAGGTCTGTTTATGTGGCCATCGACCCCTCTTTGGGTGACTCCCCTTTTTTTACCCCCCCTCAAAAGTAAATGATATCTCCCAGAACAGGAGTGGAAACTCACTCTTTAAATACACTGCAGGTCCCCCTACACCAGTGATGGTGAACCTTTTAGAACCCGAGTGCCCAAACTGCAACCCAAAACCCACTTATTTATTGCAAAGTGCCATGTCCCTCTGCCTTTCCAGTAACAAACTCTGGCAAACTGTGTGCTGGGGCGACGGCACATGTGCTCACAGAGAGGGCTCTGAGTGCCACCTCTGGCATGCGTGCCATGGGTTCGTCATCACTGCCCTACACCATTTAAAATAAAAATTAACTGTTTGTCAAAACTAGAAGTTGACTTCCAGTCTCTTCCATGTTTTCTTTTTGTTTTTGGCATTTTTGGCCGTCTGTGTAGCGAAGCCAGAAAATTGGCTACCAATCCCTGCTGCAGTGGTGCACCCTGGTATAGGACATTCAGTGTTTTTTCTGTGTTGGCTGTATTCTCTGGAACACTTTCCCTATTTTCCCCAGACTGCTTCATTCCCACTTTCAAGCTTATGGTCAAATCTTAAAAACTATTCAAGCAGCTTAGCTGTGTTTTATGTAGCTGCTTTTCAATGTAAGTTTATAGGTATTTTACTGCCATTTGGGTATTTTAAGTAGTTTTGTGGTTATAATGGCCTGGACCCTGAAGACAGGTTAACTCAAGGAACTTAATGGCAGGAAAATATTTCATCTTTCTCCCATGCTCTAGTCCACATTGTCAGGTGACCCCTTGATCCTCCAGAAAGACTATTTGGGAGAGTGGAGCGTATGTTTGCTGAAGCAAAAGAAGAGATGGGAAATTTTCTTTTATGATTAAGTTAAAGAGCACACTGATAGTTTGCCTTTACTCTATCCACACAAAAAACCTGTGAGGTAGTTTAATCAGTGTGTGTGTGTGTGTGTGTGTGTGAGAGAGAGAGAGAGAGAGAGAGAGAGAGGCTTCATTCACACTGCAGAAATAATCCAATTGCACCTCACATTCTGGCTCCGCTCTCCACAACAAACTACACTTCCCAGAAATCCATAGCATTGAGCCATAGCAGTTAAAGTGGAGTCCAACCAGATTATTTCTGCAGTGCAGATGCAGCCAGAGAGAGAATGCATGATTGGTCCAAGGTTACCTTGTGAATCTTATAGCTCAGTAGGGGAGAAGAAGCAGGATATGTCAAGTCCTTTTTCAACACGCTAAGCATGTTTCAATTAACTTATCTTAGGACCCAGGTCATAATTCTTTAAGATTGTAAGTAAATAATGTGCAATTTAAATTGATAAAATAAAACAGTACACAAAATAAATACAGTATACAGTTGCCTGACGTTGTGGTATCATTTTCATTACACCTACACTGGTACCAGTGGAAAGATAACAGTGCAGAATAAAAACGAAAATAGTCCTGCCATCCTGTGAAACCATTGCCTGTAACTTGGGAAAAGAGTCAGTGGGCCACTCTCCTGATCTTGTCAAGTTATAATAAACATTTTAACGATTTGGGCCACTTTTGGCATCATTAGCTTTGACGTTTAGCTACCTACAATCAAGTACCAAAGAAGGCACCTGTGTGGCAATAATCGGAAATGCAGAATGGGAACAAAACATCAGACCACAATGAGCAGTATTATTTTTGCCACGTCACCTCTACCTAAGTGATAGCTGGCAGGTTTGCTTTTGTCCTCTGCAGTGCTATTATCATCGCTTCAATATCCCACTGAATTCTCCTTGGACTAAGATGAAGTTTGCTAACCCCCAAGTCATTAACACAGAGATTTTCATAGCAAAGGGTTAGCTCCACACCTGCAGGTTGTACTTCCTTTACTAGAGAGCTTTTCCTGTTTTGCTTCCTTTATTTCCCAGCTACCAATTTGAGGCTGCAGGGAGAAATGGTGACATCTGTGCTTGACTATGCTTGGGCCATGACACAGCTTGAGACAAAAGAAACATCCCTCCTTCTTACCTCCCTATTTCTCCTGAAAGCTCTGTGAGAGGTCAAAGAGAGAACTTCCTTGCTTCCTACTCCCAACCAAACCAAAATTATATATCCCAAAATAACCCTTTCCCAGTTCCTTGTAAAAACTCAGGGGCAGATCTACTGGGTGTGAGGAAACTCTTCCTCTGTCACTCACAACCATGGCGTAGGAAATGGTGTAGTGGTTAGACTGGGACTAGGGAGATCTGGGTTCTAATCCCCACTGAGCCAGGAAACTCACTGGGTGACCCTGTGACAATGATTGTCTTTCAGCCTCATCCACCTCACAGGGTTACTGTGATGATAAAATGTGAAGGAGAAGGAACATCAATGTTCCTAAGAGAAAAGGCAGGATTGAAATGCATCTAATGGGTAACAAAGGGCCTGAACAGGCGAAAATAAAGCTGCTTCGGGTCACTTTGGAGGTGTGCTGTTTAAATGACACACGCATCTCAAGAGTCCAGAAACTGTGCCAAAGCTGAGCTCCAATACTTAGGACTGGAGCGTGGCTTTGGCGCGGCGTCCAGCCTCTTAGGACGCATACATCATTTAAACAGCATACCATACCTCCAAAGTGACCCGAAGCAGCTTTCTTTTGGCCTGTCTGTTTAGGCCCAAACTCTCAAGGCAGATTTAAATGCATCTAATAGGTAACCAATTATCAAGCAATCTCCAGACTTGTTCCTCTTCAGTGGTCCCCAAACTGTTCCCTTAAAAAGATTTTGGACTTCAGCTCCCAGAAGCCTTAGCCATGTTGGCCAATAGTCTCATTTGCAGGCTCTCCAGGGGTCAAAGAGGGCAGTTAATAACAATACAGTTAATTCCAGTTGGACTGGGGCTCTGGAGACCAGGGTTCGAATCCCAGCTCGGCCATGGAAACCCACTGGGTGACCTTGAGCGAGTCACACTCTCTCAGCCTTGGCAAGGGCAAGCCTCTTCTAAGGAAACTTTGCCAAAATAAAACCCCATCATAGATATTTACCTTGGGGTCACCATAAGTTGGAAACTTGTAGGTACACAACAACAGCCTGGAGATAGCAGAGCCCTCCCTCATCTCTCTCTTATTATTATTATTATTATTATTATTATTATTAATTTCTTTCATTATCCTTTCTTCTTTCCTTCCTTCCTTCTTTCTTCTGTCCTGCTCTCCTCCTCCACATACTCTCACATAACCATGTCTGGCATAATAGTGGTCTGAGTGTTGGACTGCGACCCTGGGGACCAGGGTTCGAATCCCAGCTCAGCCATGGAAGCCCACTGGGTGACCTTGAACGAGTCACACTCTCTCAGCCTCAGGGGCAATCCTCCTCTGAAGAGGAAACCTTGCCAAAAGAAAAACCCAGGGGAAGGTAAATTCACCTGGAGGGTCTCCCTAAGTCAGAAAAGGGCACCCCATACAGACAGCGAGACCCCCCCAATAAACCCACAAGTGTGTGAGTGTGCAAATGTGTGAGTGTGAATGCCACCATTCCCAGGTCAATATTTGCTCCACCTGAGCTGCCACAGGGGGAAAAAAAAGACTTACCCAGCCGCCCTCCTTCCAGCCTCATCATTGCTCCTTCCTTGGCATTTTGCAAAAGCTGTTTATTCCAGGAGGATCTGGGTGGCAAAGACCCGCTGGACCCTCCCACTCGCCCCTCTGGCTCTCAAGCCTGCTCTCGTTCCGCTTCCAAAGCTGCAGCACCTTCTTTTTCCCCCCTCTTTCTCCTCCTCCTCAGCAAAGCATCAGCTGGACCTCTCCGGCGGCTTGCATTAAACTAGGTCAGAGCTGCACTGAGCATGCTCAGGACCCAGCCAAGGATGCTGATGCTTTACCTGCATCTGCACTGCGGAAATAATCCGGTTTGGCACCGCTTTAAGTGTCTTGGCTCAAGGCTATGGAATTGCCTTTCCCTGAGGCTGAGAGAGTGTGACTTGCCCCAGGTCCATTAGATTTGGAAGCCTGTTGCCAAGACAAACCACAATGGCAATTACTCCTTCTCTCTCTTTCTATGTTGTTGTGTGCCTTCTATTTCAGCCTTCTGTCCAGAAGGAATGTCAAAATGTCTCTCCTTTTGAGCTGGACTAAGCAGCAGAAATTTATAGTTCTATGAATGTATTGAGCTGGTATTGTGGAATGTCCTATGTTTTTTTCCTTGAATGACCTTGTCCTCCTTTGCGGTTATGGTATCCAGTTGCCCTGGCATGGTGTAGTGATTTGAGTGTTGGACTACAACTCTGAAGACCAGGGTTCAATTCTCCTCTCGGTTATGAAACCCACTGGGTGACCTTGGGCGAGTCACACTCTCTCAGAAAATTATCACACCATGGCTACCCAAAATCCACTCTGAATGGATGAGTTAGTACAGGGGAGTCAGTGGTTCCAGGGCAGATTACACTCCTCCTGCCTTTCACCAGGGGATGGTTCCTTTTTAAAATAAGAGTTAAAGTACAATACTTACATTGACCCCATGGGTAAGTTGGTTTTTTGGGGGTCAACATTTTCACTACAATTTCTAAATTCATGAGCATATACAGTACTTAAAAAAAAAAATCCCTTCATGGTGGCATCCTGTAAACCAGTTACATTTTGTTGTTGTTGTCCACAGCCCTCAAGTCGATTTAGACCAATGGTGACCCTGTGGAGGAGACATTTCCAAGAATGTAGGACATTCAAGAAAGAAACATAGGACATTTCACCATAACAGTTTAAAACACCCATCGAACTTTATCATGTGGGGAAAAATGGGGGTTTAACTAGCGATTAACTGGTGAAAATAATGCAATTGTGATTAAATTTTTTCATGCCCATTGAACTTAAAGAGCCATTATCCCGGGAATAATGAGGGAATAACCAGCAATAAACAGCAACAAATCATTCACAGGATTTGTGGCTGTTTGTTGTTATTGTTAGCTGCCCTCGAGTAGGTTCCGACTCATGGCAACCCTATGGATGAGACATCTCCAAGAATATGGTGTTCCTCTGTTTCTTCTGCCCTCTACCTTTCCTAGCATTATTGTTTTTTTCTAGTGATCAATGCCTTTTCATTATGTGGCCAAAGTACGATAGTCTCAACTTGATACTCTTTGCTTCCAAGGAGAGCCCTGGTCTGATCTGTTCAAGAACCCATTTGTTTTCCTTCTTGGCTGTCTGTGATATCCTAAGTACTCTTCTCCAGCACCATGTTTCAAATGAGTTTATTTTATTTCTGTCTGCATCTTTCACTATCCAGCTCTCACATCCGTACATGGCAATTGGGAATACAATGGCCTGAACGATTCTGACTTTAGGGCTCAGTTATATGTCTTTGCTCTTCAGTAGCTTTTCCAGTTCTTTCATAGCTGCCCTTCCCATTCCTAGTCTTCTTCTTATTTCTTGACAGAAGTCACCATTTTGGTCAATGTTTGATCCTAGATATGGGAATTCTTTAACTATTTCAATTTCCTCATTATCTCGATTGAATTTGTGTATTTCTTCTGTGGTCTCTATTTTTGTTTTCTTTATGTTCAGTATCAGATCCACATTTTCATTTTCATCTTTGACCTTCCTTATTAACTGTTCCAATTCCTGAATGTCTCCTGCAAATATTATGGTGTGATCTGCATATATTAGGTTGTTAATATTGTTTCTTATTCCTGGGATAATGGCACTTTAATGTCGATGTTGTGTGAAAATCTTAATTGATTGCTGGTTAAACTCTGATTTTATCCCTGTGATAAAGTCCATAGAACTACAGTGGTACCTCGGGTTACGAAATTAATTCGTTCCGCCGCCGCTTTCGTAACCCGAAAAGCCTTCGCAAGCTGAAAACCCATAGGCGCTAATGGGGAAAAGCCGCGATTTCGTGTGAAATAGCGCCGAAAAGCACCAAAAATTTTTTCGTAACCCGAAAAAACATTCGTAACCCGGAACAGTTATTTCCTATGGGATTTTTTCGTATCCCGGAAATTTCGTAACGTGGGTATTTCGTATCCCGGGGTACCACTGTATAAACTCCTGTTTTTTTCAGTTCCTCTTTCTTTTGTTGTTGTTTTTAAGTTAAACCTAGGACATTGCAACGCCCTTGTGTTCTCATTTACTACTGTGACAGTATGCACTATGACTGCAAATGATCCAGAGCAATGTAGTATTCACACTTGCTGGATGGAGAGGAAGGATTATGTCACCCTGCAGCATCATTGCTCCATTTTGGCCTGGTGAGCTACTGGCACAGTCAGATGTTTTCTGTCTTCAAATCTGTCTCATCATCTTGCCCATTAGTCCTTTGCCGAGATAAACCATGTGTGCCAATGACAGAACCTGCTATTTCCCAGGGTTTCTGTCTGTTTGAGCTCTTCAGCAATTTATCTACCTAGTCAAGTAGAACATGTTTAGCCTAGATTTCTTGCAGAGACTCTAGGTAAATAATATATTTGAATGCCAAAACAAAACAAAACAAAACAAAACAAAACAAAAAGGAAGGAAGGAAGGAAAGGAAAGGAAAGGAAAGGACCTGTTAGACACGCACATATATAACAATTATGTATATTTAAAAAAATACTAGATTGAGGATTTCTTTGTTTTCAAATAAGACTTCCTGTTTACAAATTGATACAGTATTTCCTCATCAGAGGGGTAAAAGTGACAGGTGTTCACTAGCCAATACCTGTTATTGGCTAGTGATGAATGGAAAACTGGAGCTCATTCTCTTTTGTGCTGAGATCTTATTATGTTTAGAATACGTATGCTGTGATTGTTATTAATTTAAAAAACGGATTCTAGATATACTGGTAGTTCTAGATAATTTTCTCCACTTTGTCAGGTGATACTGAGACCCTTATAGAATCATAGAGTTGGAAGAGACCGCAAGGGCCATCCAGTCCAACCCCCCTGCCATGCAGGAACTCTCAGTCAAAATGGAGAGAGGCTTATATCTCTTTTAAAGATTTTAAGAACTATCATGTGGCTTTTAAAAATTGCAGTATCACAAGATGTGATATCACATGTGTTCCTGCATGGCAAGAGGTTGGACTGGATGGCCCTTGTGATTTCTTCCAAGTCTATGAAGGTCACCCAGCAGGTTTCATGGCCAAGCTAGGAATCAAACCCTAGTCTCCAGAGTCTTAGTCCAACATTATAGTATAATAGTTTTATGAAGTGAGACAACAGAGAAGTTATCCAAAAGGATATACAATTAGTTAAAGAGAAATGAAATCACAGGTTGAAAACAGAATTCTTTATTCATAGTGGATATGTGGCCCTCCAGATATTATTAGTTTGCAACTTCTCATCCAACACCTGGAACCACGACAACTTGGACTGATAGTAGCTTTAGTTCAGCAACATGTGAAAGGCCATATATGCCCCGCCCCTGCCTTTATTCTAAAAAATTAATGTATTCTACATTTCTTCCACACAGCTGTGCATTTATCCCTTTATTAGTGTGAAATGGAGGCCCACAAACCAGTGGGCACATATTTTTCTTTTCTGAAGGAGATAAGCGTGTTAAGCTGTTCCTGCAAAAACACCAGTGTCTTGTGGCATCTTAAAGACTAGTAGGTTTTATTTGATATAAATTAAGGAAATGAGCTACATATGACAAATAAAGCTTTCTGCCTTTAAGGTGCCACAGGGCTCTTGGCTGTCTAGTTTCTCTATCTCTTGGCTGTCTGTCTCTCTCCCTTTCTCTTCCACACACCGCCTGCTGCTCCTTCATCTAGAATAAATGTTGAAAACCTAAATATCTTTAAAGAACCTGTCTGATTTTGGAAACTAACAACTGGGGCCCATTCACACTATACAAAAATACTGCATAGCTGCCTTTAGAAGAAAGACACATACTGTATACCGCAATTACTGACCTCCCATATAAGGTGTATTATGTCTAAACTGTATGTGTATATGTATGTAAGCTCTGTCTAATTTAACAAATGAGACACAGATAATTTCTGAAAATAAGATTAATACCAATGGGTGAACAGAAAACATACTTTAGAATGATGGGTGGGATTTTTTTTTTAATATTTAAAGGATTCTTTGAGGGAAAACACTTTTAGTTTTATATTACTGTGGAATCACAAAACTAAATTTTTGAAATACTGTTTTTGAATAATGGGCCCATTTTTCACATGTTAAAGTTATACAAGTAGCTAAATTTTGCTCAGCTGTCTTTTTCCTATTCAAAGAACAGTTTTTATGAGCCTAGACTGCCACCTGCAGGTAAAGCTGTGGTACTGATTATATTGATTATTATCTCATTTTCACAATCTTGTGTGATTTCAAGTTGTTTCCAATGATGGCAACCCTAAGGCAGATCTATCAGAGGGATTTCCCGGCAAGATTTGTTCAGAGACAATTATTCCAATATATTGTTTAGTATTGTTACAATACTCTTTAAATGACCTTTTAAAGTCCATGTAAGTACAAACAAACGTTACTGTAAAAATTGTTGCCCACATTCATTTATTTTTGTAAAAGTTACAGCTTAATGTTTAAAATAATTAAACACTATGGAAGACAGAAATATGACCAATTACTAATTTTGCAGCCTGCTCAGTGAAATTTATGGCACCATTCAATATCAGCCAGTGAAATTTTAGTTAGTCAAAGGTGTCATGCAGTTTCTTCCTTTATGAGTTCAGCCAACCTCTGGAATCCCTAAATAAAAATAACAACATTATATGAGAGCAAAAATGAGTATAGTACATATTGATAAAGCTCAGTATTATTTAACAAATCCTTAGATAACCATATGCCTGTTGCTTTCCACAAACAATTATTTATTTATTTATATCCCACCCTTCTCCCAAGACTGAGACTCAAGGCAACTTACGTTAAAAAACAGTACAATTAAAAGCATACCAAAACAGTACATTAAAACAGAATTAAATTACTGCAATAATTTAAAAAACATTACATGTTAAAATATCAAATACTTTAAAAGGTAAAAAAAAAATAAAAACACATTAAAACAATATAACATGGCAGCCCATTCTTTAAAAGCTTTCTGTTTTGAATGCCTGTATGAAGAGGAAAGTCTTCATCTGTCGATGGAAGGCCAAAGGGGCATTTTGGTGTCCTTGGGAAGGGAGTTTCACAATCTAGGGGCAGCCATAGAAAAGGTCCTCTCTCGTGTCCCTACTAACCATGCTTGTGATGGTGAGATGGAGAGAAGGACCTCCCCTGAGGATCTCAGAGCCCAGGCCAGCTCTTATAGGGAGATATGGTCAGCCTGGATGTGAGCCATATAGGGCTTTATAGGTTATGATTAGCACTTTGAATTGTGCCCAAAAACAAACTGACAGCCAGTGGAGCTGTTTCAACAGCAGTGTTGTATGATTTCTATAACCTGCCCCAGAAACCTGGCTGTAACTCTTTGGACCAGCTGAACTCTTCAAAGGCAGCACCAAGTAGAGCGTGTTATAGTAGTTCAGATGGGATGTAACCAAGGCATGTACTGTGGCCAGATCTGGGGCCTCAAAGAACGAGCACAGCTGGGGCACAAGCTTTAAATGTGCAAAAGCATTCATTGTACTTGCAGACACCTGGGTTTCCAGGTTCAGAGCTGAGTTCAAGAGTACCCCCAAACTGTGATCCTGCATCTTCAGGGAGAATGTAACTCCCTCTAACACAGTCTGTATTCCTATTCCCTGATCTGCCTTCTGACTGACTAGGAGCACCTCTGTCTTGTCTGGATTAAGTTTCAATTTGCTTGCCCTCATCCAGTCCATTACTGATGATGACAGACACTGGTTGAGGACCAGGACAGCCTCCTTGGATTGGGGTGGAAAGAAGTAGTAGAACTGAGTGTCATTGGCATATTGATGACCAATTGACAAAGCCCAAATTGGTTTTGGTGGATTAACTCTCTTGATCGTAAATTACTATCAAAACAGACACTCTTGTTATTATTCTTTATTATAATCATATCCAGTGCAGATAGGTCGAAACTATTTAATCACTAAAATTCTGCACACACTTACTGTATACACACTGGATTTTCATTTGAGTGGGCACATATGGAATTGCACTGACTAACATAGAATTAGTCACGCTAACAGTGCAATCCTATAAAAATAATAATAAATAAAAGTTTTATTTATATACCGCCCTTCCGTAGATCAGGGCGGTTTCCAACATAAAAATACAATACAAAACCATAACAATCAATAAAACAGTACAACAACAATATAAAACAATATAAAGCCCCCGTTAGCCCATCCTCTTTGCCACAGGAGAGGAAGGGAGGCCCACTGAACTCTATTCGGGGAATGCAAGATGGAAGAGAAAGGTTTTCAAGTCCTTTCTAAATTGGGCCAGGGAGGTAATCGAGCGGAGCTCTATGGGCAGTGTGTTCCAAAGGGCCGGAGCGGCGATGGAGAATGTCCTCCTCGTAGTGGAGGACAGCCTGGCCCCTGACACCCTAAGGAGTTGCTGCCCAGATGTTCTGAGGGTGCGGGGCGGAATGTACGGAGAGAGGCGGTCCTTCAGGTATCCTGGGCCCAAGCCATTTAGAGCTTTATAGGTCATTACCAACACCTTATATTGTGCCCGGAAGCGAATAGGCAGCCAATGCAGATCTTTAAGCACAGGTGTAATATGGCTGGCCCTGGAAGTACCAGTGACCAGCCTGGCTGCCATATTCTGTACCATTTGTAGCTTCCGAGTTTGGTATAAGGGTTGCCCCATGTAGAGTACGTTGCAGAAATCCAATCTCGAGGTTACCAGAGCATGTACAACAGTTTCAAGGTCCCTCTGGGCCAGGTATGGGCGCAGCTGGCGAATCAGCCGAAGCTGATAACAGGTGTTCCTGACCGTCGCATTCACCTGAGCAGTCAGGTGAAGCGACGAGTCAAGAAGCACCCCCAGACTGCGCACAGAGTCCTTCACAGGGAGTGTGACCCCGTTCAGGACAGGTGGAACTACCGCCATTCCTGGACCAGGGGAACCTATCACAAGTACCTCCGTTTTCTCTGGATTCAATTTGAGTCGGTTTTCCCTCATCCAGCCCATTACTGACTCCAGGCACGCCACGAGAGGAGAGACGCCATCCTCAGTCACTGCATCAGTCGGAGACATAGAGAAAATTATTTGGGTGTCATCAGCGTACTGATAACCCCGCGCCCCATGTCTCCAGATGATCTCTCCCAGCAGTTTCATGTAGATGTTAAATAGCATGGGAGACAGAATGGCTCCTTGAGGGACCCCAGTTTTAAGGGCCCGCTCATCGGAGCACACGTCTCCCAGCTGCACCATCTGGGACCTCTGGAGCGCAGTGCCCCCGATTCCCACCTCTGCCAGGCACCCCAGAAGGATACCATGGTCTATGGTATCGAAAGCCGCGGAGATGTCCAAGAGCACCAACAGGGACACGCTTCCCCTGTCGATGCCCAGACGGAGATCATCGACCAAGGCGACCATGGCCGTCTCAACCCCGTAACCCGCCCGGAAGCCAGTTTGAAATGGGTCCAGATAATCCGTTTCATCCAAGACCGCCTGAAGCTGGAGTGCAACCGCCCTCTCGATCACCTTCCCCAGAAATGGCAGCAGCGAGACTGGCCGATAATTGTTATGTACCAGGGGGTTGAGGGAGGGCTTTTTCAATAACGGTTTTACGATGGCCAATTTAAGTTCAGATGGAAATTGCCCTTCCCTCAAAGATGTATTAATGATCCGGCGTAACAATGAAGTTACCGCCGGTCCCCCCTGAGCCGCTAACCACGAGGGACAGGGATCGAGAGAGCAGGTTGTCTTCTGAACACTTCCGAGGATCTTGTCCACATCATTGGTACTTACCAACTCAAACCGATCCAGTTTAATAGAGTCCACGGAGGCTCCGGACGCCTCTACGCTAGGTTCTGCTTGAATGTAGGCGTTAAGACCTTCGCTTATCCGAGAGGTTTTATCCACGAAGAAGTCATTAAATTTGTCGCAGCAGGCCTTAGAAGGTTCAAGGATCTGGTTCGGGGCGGGAGGAAGCTGAGTTAGCTCCCTGACCATCCTGAACAACTCTGCTGGACGCGACTCCGCGGACGCGACACGAGCACCATAGAACGAGTTCTTAGCTGCTCGTATCACCTCTCCGTAGTCCTCTAACAGTTGGTCTAGGAGAGCCTTGTCGTGTAAGCGAAGGTGTTTCCACCAACGGCACTCTAGCCGTCTCAGTTCCTGCTTCCTTGCCCGGAGATCTTCCGTATACCAGGCCTTACGTTTGGAAGCGGGCCTGAGAGGGCGCTTGGGAGCGATACTGTGTATAGCCCTAGAAAGACCGGTATTCCAGATACCGGTAAGGGCATCAACAGAGTCGCCGTCACTTCCAACCATGTGCCCCTCTAAAGCTTCCTGGAACCTTTTGGGTTCCATCAGCCTTCGAGGGTGGACCGTCCTAACTGGACCGCCACCCCCGGGGGGGATCTGGGTAGAGACCTTGATTTTTGCCTCTACCAGGAAATGATCCGTCCATGACAGGGGGGAAATATTGGTTATTTCCACCCACGGATTTTCCGCATCCGAACAGAAGACCAAATCGAGAGTATTACCCGCACAATGCGTAGGACCTGCAATCAGCTGAGACAGGCCCATGGCTGCCATGATATCCACTAATTCCCGAGCCGCACCGGGTGGAACATAGCTGGTCGTGAGAGAGATGTTGAAGTCACCCAGGACAAGTAGCCTGGGCGTCTCCAACATCAATTCAGCGACCAGCTGTGTCAGCTCGTTAAGGGAGTCCGCTAGCGCACGGGGTGGCCGATACACTAACAGAATCCCTAGACTGTCCCTAGCCTTTAGGGTCAGGTAAATACACTCGATATAGGACGTCTGTCGGATGTGGTTCCTGGTGAGGGACATGGTGTTCCTATGTATCAAGGCCACACCCCCCCGCCCACCTAACCTGGGCTGGTCCTTCACCGAGAACCCAGCTGGCAGGGCCTGAGCCCACACAGCATCTCCTTCAGGCCCAAGCCAGGTCCCGGTAATGCAATCCTAAAGCCTATTGCATTCCATTGACTTTTAAGTTTATTGCAATTGTTTGCAGACCAATGATTTCATCTGTCTTAAGCATGTTCAACTCTGAGTTGAACATGTTATGATCCACACTTTAAACTGGGGGAGAACCAGTGGGCCTTCAGATGCGATGGACTACAAGTCCCATCATACCTGACCATTGGCTATGTGGTCCAGAGCTTGGGAAGTAATTACAAATAACTACTTAGTTGTTTTTTTGCAGGAAGGCACAACTAAATTAAATTACAATGGTAATGTAACAAGTGTAACTAATTTTTAAAATCTGATTGTTAATGGTGCCTCATTAAATGGTAGCAGAGGAGTACTTCACTTTGTTGTGGGTGTTGAGTCAACAATGAAGAGGACAAAGGGAAAGTGTATTTTTTAAATAATATTATTCTAAAGCATAAATAAAACCTACAAGAAACAAACCAACATACAAACATATAAACCCTTAAACACCAATATACTCTGCCCCTTTCCTAACAGATAAAAAGACCTCCCACTTCCCTCAGATTGTATCTTAACTAATTATCCTAGTCCCCTCTCTGTTTTATAATATGAACTATTAATAAGCTTTCCTAATAGTGCCTTCAATAAACAAGTTTGCTCTACCAAACAAATGAAAAAACTAACTTTACCATCTATATAGCAAAACCTAAAATAGTAACATCCCCTTTTTGTCTATATAATCTATAAAACGTTTCCATGTTTCTAAGACCTCCAATGCATTCCTCCTAATCAAATTAGTTAATATGTCTATTTCTGCAATTTCTCTCATTTTCTCTATCCATTCCACACAATTTGGTAATTTATAAGTTTTCTAATGTCTAGCAAATACCACTCTAGCCATATACCATATACCTAATTAAATCACTATGCTTCCTTTCTCTTTTATCTTACTACATTTACCAGGCTGCATCAGTAATTAAATCCCCAAATCATCTGTACTAATTTGCTTATTTTAAATCAACATTTCTTAACTTTTTTTTACAACTACTACACATGGAAAAAAATCCAGTTTGTTTTCTATATTTCCTGAAGATATTATTCATCCCTTTGTAAATTTTTGCCAACTTATCTTTGGAGCTATACCATTCCTACGTCATTTGTAAAGACTTTCTTTGAAGCTGTAAGAATTTGCAGCATCAAGGGAGAATTCATTTTTAAACACAAGTCAGTAGTTGTTAGCATTTGGATATTTTTTTTAAAAAGCATCTAGAAGTAACTATTTTAGCTACATTTGAGTAGCAGAATTATTTATTTAATTTATTCACATCCTGTCTTTCTTCCACTAGCATACAATTGTAACTAAAATGAAAAATAATTATGGGGCAGTACTGCATCATATAAACTTTAAAGAAACCAATTACTTTTAAAAAATATTTTCTCTGAAGAAGAACAAGTTAAACATTGTATGATAAGCTGGGCAAGGAATTTAGGATATATTATACAAATGAATCAATGGGAGGATATCTGGATGAAGGGATTTAAGTTTACCTGTTCCTATAGTCTTAAATAATTTTTTTAAATCATGTATAAATGGTATTTAATCCCAGATACATTGGCTAAAATGTATTAAAAATCATCAGATACATGTTGGAAATGCAAAGAGGTACACTCTTTCAGTAGCTGTGGAAGTGCATTGAGGCAAAGAAATATTGGTATAAGATCAAGAAACGAATAGAGAAAAAAAATTGGGTTTAGAATTAACTATGAGCCCGGAACTGTATTTACTGAATATGATAAACTTAGATGACAAAAGAGAATGGCGGGTTACAGACTGCCCATTTGGGGCGGGCTGTAGCCGTCCCTTTCCCCGGTGTATCGGGGCCTCAGTGGCCAAAACGGCAGCCGCTGAGGCCCCAATCCGCCGCTTTTCAGGCTGCATGGAAGCGGCAAAACGCCGCTTCCCCACAGCCTGAAAAGGGGTGTCCCTGGGGTTTCAAGCCCCAAGGACACCCCGTGGCGGCGGGGAGGAGGAGAAAGGGGCCGCTTGGCCCCTTTCTCCTTTGGTCCACTGGGCGCAGCCGTGTGAAGGCTGCGCCCAGCAGACCAAACCAGGAAGGAGCTCCGAAACGGAGCTCCTTCTTGCTCTGCGCTAAGGGCGCACTAAGCGCCCTGGCGCGGAGTGAGGATGTCACTTCTGCACCGTCCCATATAGAGGCGGCGCGGTCGTGACGTCCTCATGGCGGCGGCCGTGTGGAACAGCCGTCGCCATTTTGTGCGTGCAGAGCGCGCACTAGTCTGAATAACAGGATGATTTTTATAGATACGTTTGTATTTACAGCATTTACTAGTTTAGTCTGTGGCGGGTTACAGATCGCCCATTTGGGGCAGGCTGCACCCACCCCTTTCCCTGCTTTATCGGGGCCTCAGTGTCCAGAGCGGCAGCCGCTGAGGCCCTGATCCACCGCTTTTCAGGCTGCGGGGAAGTGGCAAAAGGCCCTTTCCCGCAGCCTGGAAAGGGGTGTCCTTGGGGCTTCAAGCCCCAAGGACACCCCGCAGCGGCGGGGAGGAGGAGAAAGGGGCTGCTTGGCCACTTTCTCCTTTGGTCCGCTGGGCGCAGCCGTGTGAAGCCTGCGCCCAGCAGACCAAACCAGGAAGGAGCTCCGAAATGGAGCTCCTTCCTGCTCGGCGCTAAGGACGCACTAAGCACCCTGGCGCGGAGCGAGGACGTCACTTCCGCGCCACCCCGTATAGAGGCGGCGCGGTCGTGACGTCCTCATGGTGGCGGCCGTGTGGAATGGCCGCTGCCATTTTGTGCGTGTGGAGCGTGCGCTAGGGTTAGGGGTGTGTGGAAGCACCGCCGCTTCCTAACCCTAGTGTGCACTCTGCACACACAAAATGGCCCGTTTGTAACGGGCCCATGAGAACATAGAATCCTGATAAATTATTTAGTAATTGTGGCAAGACTGTTTTTTTGTGAGAAAATGGAAAACTAATAAAATCCTAACATGCAAAGAATGGTTGATGAAAGTAATGGAAATGGCTCAATCAGACAAATTAATAAATTTAATAAGGTGAAAACCAACAGAGGCATATATGAAAATATGGAAACTGCTTATAGAAAATATTAAGCAGATAAGAGGGGATACCAGTGTGATGGGGTTTATTACCTAGGTAATGGTGTTTGATTGTTGTCTTTCTATTTTATCTTTGTTTGTAGATTGGTTAATAAAAGGAATGTGGATTATTATCATACAGACAATATAAAGAATAATGCAGAGAAGTATTATTCAGAGAAAGTATTATTATGCGTTGGCTTAGTGGTTAAGATGCCAATTCTGATGATTGTAAGTTTGGAAGGTTGGCAGCTCGAGGACCAAGTGCTGCATGATGATGATGATGATGATGATGATGATGATTATTTATATAGCGCTGTAGATTTGCACAGTGCTGAACATAAAAACAATAAATATAAAAGAGTAAACCTGCCTACAGGCATACAATCTAAGAAATAATAGGATAATACTTATAAAATACATAGCTCCCATCACTAGTCCCAGCTTCTGCCAACCTAGGTGTTCGAAAGTATGCAAATGCGAATAGAAAAATAAAACTTCTCAGTGGGAAGGTAACAGTGTTCAGTGCAGTCATGCTGGCCACATGACCACCAGAGTAGTCCTCAGACAATGCTGGCTCTTTGGCTTAGTAACGGAGATGAGCACCACCCCTTGTATGTAGTTGGTTACGACTAGACATTTATGTCAAGGGACAACCTTTATCTATTAGATTATTATTATTGCCTATATCTAGATTATACAAGGATAATAGTATATAAGAGAAGATAATAAGGTTAAGTAGAATAACAACTAGCGTTACAACTGGAGAATATGTGGGAAATCTTACTTTTTTCTTTATTTTTCTATTTTTTCCCTTTTTTATTTTTAATTGCAGGAGGGAGTGGGAAAGAACTGAAACTTTGATGGTTTATTTAAATATATGTTTGGGGTATTTTGGTACATGTGTATATGTGTTTAAGTATTTAATTAACTATTGAATAAAATAAAATCTAATTTTGTATTTTATATTAAAAATATAAATACTTTCTAAGTGCTGATCAAGCTGGGGCTGATGAGAGCTGGAGTGCAAGAACAACTGAAGGGCCATAGTTTCCCCAGTGATGGTTTGCCCTCTATCTACATATCAAGTTCTTACCAAGCCTTCTCCCCTCACCTTTATGAACAAGGAGAAATTTAGTCTGACTTACCTGGTCCATTTGATGTGCAGAAGCATAGGAAAAGCTAGCTCTGACAAACGGGCTTGGTTCTGAGCAATCAATCATAAAATCCCTCCCAGGAAGCAAAGATACCTAAAACAGTATTTAATTGTATTACTCATATGCATGTAGATGTTAACCACCAACCATAAACAAAACATTTATAGATGTATTGTTGTGTTCATATTATCTTTGTGTTTGTACAATGAAGTAAATGGAAGTTAGAAAGCAGTACTAATGCAGCCATATTATTATAGAGTAATAGATTTTCCCTACCCCTCTCTCCAGTGCCTTTTCCATGATCATCTGGTATGTGTCAGAAATTCCCTTGATTTTAAACCATAAAAATAGTCCAGCTTTAGGAGAATACCATTCTGCTAAACCTATGAAAGAAGGGACAACAGTGAAATGAAAATACCCTAAGTAGTCAATCAAGCATTTCTATTCTTAATGTATTTAACAGTTACAACAAGAACACTGGTGTGAAACAAACAGTTCAGCCTTCTTTGCTCTTTGGCTAAGCTTTCAGAAAGTTTCCTGTATCAGGCTTAAGACTCCCACAGTACCAATTAACAGTTGTTTGAGATCAGTCATAAAAAGTATATAGTTCCCATTGTACCATGTTATTGCTCTCTGTTTGCCACTGAGTATTGCTCTTATGAATTTTCACTTTACAAAGCAATTAGACAAATTTCTAATGCAGCACTGATCATTTAGTATCAGTTTGAAAAATTAAATGGATATGTTCAGTATCATTTTCAAATAACTGACTGAACTAATTATCCATTGTTAACAGCAGTATTCATTCTGGATGTGCAGACCATGGGAGGTTAATGTGGAAAGGATATCAGTGGGAAGTAAAGACAAAAAAATCATGTTGTAAAGGAGAAGTAAGAAACCATGTTGAGGTGTGGGGCTGGGTGTCTGTAACCCGCAACAAGGTGGCTGACATAAGCTGGTATACTTTGCACAGGAGCCTGACTCCTGCCTTTTCCCTACAAGTGAAAGATGTGAAAAGAGTGAAACATTCTCCGTCAGTTCTTTAAGGCTCTGACTGGGACTCAGCCAGTGCTTGCAAGTCTAACTGAAAGCACTTGGCATCACTTCTCCCTCTTCCCAATAAAAACAGAACCAGGCAGCTACGGAGGGTTGAGTCTCTGTGCTTTTTAAAAAAAACTAAGCTTGTTCATTTGTTTATCTTGGTTATGTCTAATAGCTCTTGGGACTGAATTCACTGACCTGTTAGCCATTTGTCTGCTGCAGCAAGCATTAGATCTCTCTGGCTTTTGTAGAATTCTGACACCCTGAAAGCAAACAATCAATTTAGGAATGCTTAGCGAACAAATTGGAGGTCATGAGTCAGCTATAGCGTTTCCTCTTAATTCTACATAGCACATCACACTCAACACTAAAGGAATTAGAAAAGGGATCTTGTGCCTTATACTTAAATGTACTGTATACCTAAAATA
This sequence comes from Sceloporus undulatus, assembly GCF_019175285.1. Classification (NCBI taxonomy): domain Eukaryota; kingdom Metazoa; phylum Chordata; class Lepidosauria; order Squamata; family Phrynosomatidae; genus Sceloporus; species Sceloporus undulatus. The sequence goes on along the minus strand of NC_056526.1, from coordinate 136,606,137 downwards.
GCTTAGGTACAGATGGAATTGTCAACAACAAGAAGAAATGATTGAACCAATTTCTTTTATTGTCCATTTCATGCACTGTAGAAAACAGATTGATGCCAATCAAGGAGTGCTTAAGCAATGAGATATTTTTTGAGTTCTGATACAAACCACATTAGGCCTCCTCTGGACATGGCTCTGATGCTGCAGTACTAGCATAATTGAAGTTGCTTCTCTTGCCTTCTCTACTGCAGCTTTCAGAGCTACCAAAAATGGGATTCATATAGCACTTGAGTACACTAGAGGTTGCTTTTGGAAGGGAGACTATCTTCTCCTGCTTCCTTTGGATTCTGACATCTGTTACACCCATTAGATATCTGAATAAAGGACTCCTCTTTGACATTAAGTGATAAGGGGGCATCCTCTGTATGACCCAAGCCTCCATTGTTTCAAGCAGGCACATCACATAGCATGAGATGGCCCCCATATACAGAAGAGGAGGTGTTAAATAAAACAAAGGGAATGGCATCTGGCCTGGAAGAAGTAAACAACTCTATCCATCTTGCCATCCTGTGTTGGAAACATGCCTAATTTACACCTACGCCTCCTTTCTGGGAAGATCGGACCTCAAAGCACATGGATACATATCAAAGGCTTTATTTGATCTGGCCCATCAAGGCTCTGGTTCCTTTTGCCACAGGGCACAGAAATCCTATTTAAACTTCAGACCTTCCTTTTTTCTTTGGCTTAGTTCATTTCCAGACAGAAGTGCTGCCAGATTTGGCCCTCTTCACTCCCCTGCCAAGCGAGCAAATGAGTCTCCATTGTCCAGCTTAGCATCTGCAGCAGAAGAAGGAGCTACAAACATTCAGATCATATGTTCCCCTTCTAAAGCCTTTTCTGTTCTAACTTAACTTCTTGTTCCCTATTTCTGGTGGGGGTGTGTGTCTGTGTGTTTGTGTGTGCATGTGGATTTTTCTCTTTTAAATAAAACTCAACATAATGAGGGTTTGCCTTTTGGTCTCTCTCTTGCCTTGGACCTCAGTATATGTCACATAGGTTTAAGATCTCATATATAACACAACCAAAATTTGAGCTAACATGTATTCCCCTAAATTCCCAGGACTGTCCTCCATGACAGGTCCAAAGGCAGTGCTTACACATCCTACTAATGGAAATCCAGTGTTGGATCCTACCCCAAATCTACATTTCCTAGACTAATAGGAATAGACTTTCTTCCTTCTCACATGCCCTGTCTATGGAAAAACAGAATTATTACAAATCATTGATCTCCAACAATGAGAGGAGCACGCAGCGCTCGTTCTCCACCTTCAACATTTTGCTTAAACCTCCCTCTCCTCCTGTCTCTTCATCATTTTCTCCTAATGATTTTACTAACTATTTCATTTCAAAGATTACCACTATTCACTCTGAGATAGTCCCTCCCAATTCTTCTTCTGCTTATAATCATCTATCGCCCTCGCCTAAAAAATTTTCTGTGTTTCCTCCTGCTTCTTTGAATGAACTCTCTACACTTCTGAACTCTTCTAAACCTGCAACTTGTTCTCTTGACCCAATTCCTACTTGTCTTCTAATTTCTATAGCTCCCTCTTTTCTGCCCTCGCTTCTCCATATCTTCAATCTCTCTCTCTCTACAGGTTCCTTCCCTTCAGATTTCAAACATGTTCTCATCTCCCCAATTCTGAAAAAAACTTCTCTTGACCCCTCCTCTTTGTCTAGTTATCGTCCGATTTCTCTTCTTCCCTTTCTTTCTAAGGTCTTGGAACGGGTTGTTTATTCTCGCTGTCTTGATTTTCTTGAAGCCAGCTCCATTCTTGATCCCTTTCAGTCTGGTTTCTGCCCACGGCATTCTACAGAGACAGCTCTCACTAAGATCTCAAATGACCTTTTACGGGCCAAGGCTAATGGCCTTTACTCTATTCTCATCCTTCTTGATTTGTCTGCAGCCTTTGACACCATTGATCACGGTCTTCTAGTTGATATACTTTCTGACCTTGGGTTCTCAGACTCTGTTCTCAACTGGTTTAGATCTTATTTGTCAGGCAGATCTTTTGCAGTGGTCACAGGTAGTCAGACTTCGTCCTCTGTTCCCTTATCTGTTGGAATTCCCCAGGGCTCTGTCTTGGGTCCCCTTCTGTTTTCTCTCTACACACTGTCCTTAGGTAAACTCATTAGCTCTTTTGGTTTTTCCTACCATCTGTATGCCGATGACACCCAGTTGTATCTTTCCACCCCTGACCTTTCTCCAAGGCTTGAACAGCAAGTTTCGTCTTGTCTCACAGCTGTCTCGCAGTGGATGTGCCATTGGCGTTTGAAGCTCAACATGTCCAAGATGGAGCTTCTTGTCTTTCCTCCTAAGTCCACCCTTCAACACTCCTTTTCTGTCTCTGTCGACAACATTTCTATTCAACCAGTCCAGCAAGTCCGCAGTCTTGGTTTTATCTTTGATTCTTCTCTGTCGTGTATTGCCAAATATTGCCAAAATTCGACCATATCTCTCCACCTCTACTGCCAAGATTCTGGTCCATGCCCTAGTAGTATCACGACTTGATTACTGTAACATCCTCCTGGCTGGGCTTCCTCTTTCTCACCTCCGTCCTTTAATTTCTGTCCAGCATTCAGCTGCACGCATTATCACATCTGCCCACCGCTCTGACCATATCTCTCCTTTGTTGGCATCCCTTCACTGGCTCCCCCTCCCTTTCCATATTCAGTATAAGTTTCTGCTGTCGACGTTTAAAGCCCTCCATGGGTTGGCCCCTCCTTATTTATCAGACCTTCTTTCTCCTCACCTTCCCACTCATGCCCTCCATTCTGGTAGTCAAGGTCTGCTGTCCCAGCCCAGGATTTCCTCTGACCCATCTTGGATTCGCCCCTTTTCACTTGCTGCCCTTCACTCCTGGAACCTTCTACCCCCACGAACAAGGGCCACCACTTCTTTAACCAGCTTCAAAATGGAGTTGAAGACCATCCTGTTCAGAGAAGTGTTCCCAGGCATTGCATGATTGTCACTTGCTATTTGATGTTCTTTTCTTGCCTGTTGTATTGAACCATTTCCTGCATTGCTATGTATTTTATATGTATTATCCTATTATTTCTTAGATTGTACGCCATAGGCAGGTTTACTCTTTTATATTTATTGTTTTTATGTACAGCACTGTACAAATCTACAATGCTAAATAATAATAATAATAATAATAATAATAATAATAATAATAGACAGATTAGACTGTAACTATCCCTTCGATTTTGCACTTTGAATTTTGCAATGTTGCTCTTCCCTCAAGAAAATACTGAAATGTATTTTAATATGTACACCTGAGGATAATATGCACAACAAAGTAGGCAGATAGGTTGGATGTTAAATAGAAAATGGTTGATGTGAGAAGCCCAAGAATGAAGCAGTCCAAGGGTCAGTTCCAAGTATTCTTTACTTTTGTTGCCTTTTTATTGACATTTAAATATTTACATTTATTTTTATTTGCCCTTAAATATTTTCCTAAGTTTAATGCAGAGATTTTTTTGACCTCCTTAGCATGTTAATTTTAGATATTTCATTGTAATTTGATGGCATTTTTAAAATCATGCATCTCCATGATCACTCAGATTAGATCCATGCATAAATTAGTTAAAAATAAGAGATGGGAGAACAATTGGAAAGATGTTTTCTGCATTCTAGAGCTGGAAGATACTGTTATACTGTCAGTTGCTCTTGTTATCTTTGAAACTGATGAAGATCACAGATACAGCCCTTAGTATGTTCATAAAATGCTTACCTGTCTGCATGTTGCAGAAAGCCCGTATGTCCCCATTTCTTAAAAAGTTGCACCAAGAGGACCTGCAAGAGAAAGCAGGTGAACAGTTAAATAACTTAAGTCTGCAAGATCTGCTACTTTCTGGAGAATACTATTTGCACAAGAGGCTTATGTGCCCACTAATTTGAATGGTACACCAGAATGTGAGCAGATTTCAGGCTTGCAGGATTTGCTGAAAAAACAACAAGTAGAACTCCAAGGTCTGTCAGTCAGAGCCAAGTGTAAAAAATTTGTATTGTTGTTGTTGTAGTTGTGTGTGTCTTCAAGTCATTTCTGACTTATGGCAACACTAAGGTGAACCTGTCACAGGGTTTTCTTGGCATGATTTGTTCAATAAAGGTTTCCCATTGCTTTCCCTGAGGCTGAGAGTCTGTACTTTGCCCAAGGGTTTGTACCACTGGGTTTTTATGGCCAACTGGCAATTTGAACCCTGCTCTCCAGAGTCATAGTTCTCCACTCAGACCACTACTCCATTCTTTGTACTTACCATGAATTCATTTTGACACCAGGAATTTGTTCTGAGGACCAGAAATGAATGAACAGAGCTCACAATCCTTTCATACTCCCCTATTTCCTTATAGTCTTCCTACCCTGTCTACATTTCAGCACTATAATTTCTCAGTGAGAGGAATCATTCTTTGGGCCTTATCACACGTGAAACAGGAGCTCCAATTCGAAGCCCTTCCGAAGCAGAATCACTTCGGATCCAAGGCAATTCACGTGACGTATTATCATACCTGAGGAATGAAATTGTGGTCTTTACTTGGGCAAAGCGGAGCAGGTGCACATTGTATTACCACACTAGAGGGATTCAACGATTTAAATTGGCACCCTTGTGCATGGTCAGTGGGGCTCTGGATGCTGTCATCCTTCCCTGCCCCCTCCTTAGCTGTCATCCTTCATCGGGGTGAAGGAGGAGGCAGGGGATGATGGGACATGTGGCAGGATGCCAGAGGGTGTGAGATCGGGGAGGAGGAGGAGCCAGGGGATGATGGGGCAGGTGGCAGGATGCCGGAGGGGGCGAAATTGGGGAGGAGAAGGCAGGGGATGGTGCGACAGTTGGCAGGTTGCCAGAGGGGGCGAGATTGGGGTGAAGGAGGAGGCAGGGGATGATGGGACAGGGGATGGGGTCAGTGGGGGCAAAATTGGGGAGAAGGATGAGGCAGGGGATGGTGGGACAGTTGGCAGGATGCCAGAGGGGGCGAGATTGGGGTGAAGGAGGAGGCAGGAGATGATGGGACAGGTGACAGGATGCCAGAGGGGGCAAAATTGGGGAGAAGGAGGAGGCAGGGGATGGTGGGACAGGTGGCAGGATGCCAGAGGGGACGAGATAGGGGTGAAGGAGGAGGCAGGGGATGATGGGATAGGTGGCAGGGGGTCAGGGGGTGAGATCGGGGTGATCTTCCACACCAAACAAATTAGAAGTGTCAAAGTGAGCTTAGAAACAATTTTTGTGAATTCGCTTGTTACCGAATTCACAAAAATGAGGAGTCACTCTGAAATGACTATGGATCCGCCTCACAACGACCCCCCCATAAAAAGCAATCACGTGTGATAATACATCACATTGCATGAATTTGCATCATTGGACCTGCAGTTACATCGGATCAGAGCTGCAAAAAACCCCATGTGATAAAGCCCTATGTTACTATTCTTTAAAAGCTGGGAGTCAGAAATTCCAATCATTTTCCTGAAAATCATTCAAGAGTTGTACTACGTAATTGGGCTGTTGATTCCACTCTGGGTCTTAGTCCAAACTTTAAAGGACCTATAGCATCTATAGATACATACTTATGAACCTATAGATTCAGATGCATCTTTTGCATAGCTTTATTACTTATTACTACTTCTGTAAAATAAGTCAAATTTAAATAATTAGGGACAGTGATTCAGCTACAGAGGCATAGATTCTTTGGCAATACAAGTTCTCCTCCATAGAGATTCCAATTTATATTATATCCTTATTATGTCAAACCACCTTTCACTTACGGCTTCTGAAAACCTTTATGGTGTCAGCAATTGGGAGCTCACACATTAAAATAGAGAGAATGCTGGAAGTGGAGCAAATGGATTAAAACCAAAAGTGACCCTGCTTGACTTTCAAGTTCAGAAGGCATCTTGTACCTTCAGGGTATTCGGCCTGGTATTCCCTATGGTTAACCCATCCCCGCTCTTACAATAGGATTTCCTCAGAGATATGTATCTCAGCCACGAGGCATGCAAATTTAGCATATGTTTAACTTCTAATGACCATAAAACAAAACATGCAAAACAAACATATGCAGGTAAAAAACAACAAATGTACCATGATAAATGTCTTTCACCACTTGGGGGAGCATCTGTGCAAGAAATGGGACAAATGTGTCACCCAGTTTGATTCTGTGTTGTTCCCCCCTCCCCACATCTGAACATTTTAAATGAAAAAAATTAATTTCATAGTCTTTCCATTGTAAGTTTTGGAAATCTGTATTTTGTTTTAAAATGGACCACATGAGCATTCCCCCATCTCCTGGTGTAGGTGGGTATCTCCACTACTCAGTAGTATCTCTCCTACTCAGGAGTTAGGTCCATAGAACTCAATGGAACTCACATATGAGTAGACATGATAGAATTGCATTATTTGTTCTGAAATCATTCCAATAAATTACTAATTCTTACCTGTGTAAAAGTGCTTGTCTGCATAGTTGAGGACTCTACATGTCGAATAATCCTGTCTATAAGGGGTTCAGGTCCTGTTATAAAGCCAATTCTCAAACTGAAAGAAAGTGAAAGAAAAATGCATTCTGGTAATACAGAAAGTTTTACCACTTTGTGATCTGAATAATAATTTCATTAGGACTATATTTGTGTGATTTCCCAGCTGTTATCAACTGCAAAAGTAGACTAGAAAACTTGGATATTTGGAAATTTTCTATTGTGGTATTTTCCCATTTGGCTTTAAGGAATGAAGCTATAAAGCTGTAGAGACAGCGGATAAATGTGTTCATGAAATGTTAGCAGCTGTAGAGCCTGTACGAAGAATCATTTCAGTTTATTTTTGAGAGTGCTGGACTTGGATTTAAGAGATAGATCCAGGTTAAAGTCCTCACTGAGCCACAAAACTAACTCAGTGATGTTGAGCTAATCATTCTATCTTCATTTAACCTCCCCTCACAGGTTTGTTGTTGAGTTTAAAGTGGGGAGGAGAAGAACCATGTATCCCACCTAAGATAAAAATGCAATTACTGTTATTAACTTAATGTGAAATTAAGGCTCACAGAAAATTCTTTCAAAAAAGATGTGAAGGCCTTTTTACTGACGGTGAGCACTTACATTCTGTGTCTTTCTTTTTTTTTTTTGGGGGGGGGGGGGAGAGATGCTACCCAAAGCACTTTGTCCATATAAACATTGCTGACATGGAACCCCAGCATTTAATCAATTCACTTATAGCAGGCTCTGCATTAGTTTAATTGGTTTGCAGTTTTATTAAGATTTTTTGAACATTTGGTTCTATAAATTGCCTTCTTTGCTTTGTGAAGGCCATCGCAACATAGAAAACGTCAGAGTCACACAGGCCTCTGAGAGAAATTTTGCAAGGTGGAACAAGACTGCTTTCAAACCCCACCCAGGGGGTGGGGGGCAGGATGGAAGATTTAATGCTATGATCAACAATGAGAATTCAGACGTCTAAGGAAATACATCCCATTTCATATGGTGAAATTATCATAGGAAAAATAGATAAGTCCTGGTAAAGAGCCAAGAAAATGAAGAGCTATATGTTTGCTAACCTTTGTAAAACAATTCAATGGAAGGAGGCTGTGAGAGCTCTTTTTAAGGAAGGAGGCCATCAGAAATTCACAGGACTTTCCTTGGCTCTCCAAGCCCCAGACTGATCTACTGGATGAACCCTGCTCTTATAGGCCCTGCACACAAGAGACATCTGGATTTGTAATATTCTCATAAACTTGCCTGCCTGCCTAATTAGGCTAATTAAGCTGATGGACATGTTGATGGTGGTAGTTTAGTTTCTACTCACCCAGAGGAGATAATCTTGGAGAAAGAATCACCTCGGATGACTCGGCCATCAACATCCATTGAAAGAAATGATGGTGCTTTGATCTAGCAATACAAATAATATTTTATTATTAAAACAAAACTAGTTACTGATTGCCATCTGTCACCAAGCAAATATTGCCCCTTAGCTGGTGAATGAGATTTGTGAGGATGAGACAGGCTAACATGCTTCCATGTCGACAACTTGCTCCCATCCCAAGAAGTGCTATGGGATTGGAATAGGTGGAACTTCAGGAGCTCATCATGACATCTCATCATGAGGAGAAACCCTTGGTGAGCCATGAAGTTTATTATGTGGCCTTGGGGCAGTTACTCTTTGGACCCAGGCTGTGTGGCAATATTTAGCTAGATATTGCATCTGCTGTGAAAAAGTACCCCACTGCTTGTTCCACTATATTATTGTGTAGAGATTAGGAGAGAGATAAGGTTAGCTGCATGGATGTGGACATATATACCATGTTTTCCAGTTGCTTCTGATAAAGCGAGGTTGCTCTTGAAATGCAAAAAATATATAATAGCTGTTAAATTGTGTTAAGAACATCCTTTTTTTGTAACAGAGATTCTGAGGTTTGCCCCTGTCCTTTGGAGATCCAGAACCCCAAGGATCAGACACAGGCTCCCTGCTCCCTGGAGCCGAACAATGTACCATAGGTAGTTCTTGCTGGAGGTTTCACAGAACAACCCAGAACTATCCTGGCCAGGAAACACAGTTACACTACAGGACCAATTGGAAGAAATTCTATTACTCCTGGACCTGAAAGACTGGTGAGACTTCAAATCTAAAAGGTGACAAAAGCTAAAAGCATATTCTTTTTCAACAGCAAGAAAGATTACGTCAATGAGAATTAGCAATCAATTGCTCTGTTTTGTCTTACCTTCTCAAACTGGACAAAATAGTATGGATCATCTTCTATTATAAGGAAGTTGTATTCTTGGGCAAGCTAGAAAACAACAACAACAACAACAAAAATGGTCAGTGCCTAGGCTATGTCTTGCCCACAAGTTAAAACAACAGCAATTCCATCAAAATGTTGAAAAACGTCATAGAATTTCTGCCAACTGTATGTAAATTCACGGTGCTTCCAGGCATGGGTTTTGTGCTGCCCTAATTCAAGGAATATTACATGGTTTCAGATGCCACCTTTATTGTGTAGCCCTTCTATCTCTTCTTATTGCTTCTTGAATCTTTTTTCTTACCATAAAAAAATCTGATAAGAAAGAAAATATAGAAGAGATGCAGAATGTCTTTGGAATATAAGTGATGGGGACATGGAAGCATACCTAGACAAGTTCCAGATGAAGAAATTTGAACATTCTGATAAATTCTTCAACAAATTCTTCCCCCATCTACACAGGCCAAATTCAGTAAGTGCAAATTCCTAGAATGGAGACTTTCAGAAGAAAATAAGTAGCAATTTATCATCACATGGGCCTCAATGGATGAATCTGTAAGTTTATCCCATATTTAAATTTGTGAAATTTCAAGATCATTCCATCTCAAGTGAGAAGTTACTTGGAAATGTTGGCAAGTTCTTAATCAAAATAAAACTAAACGAAGTTGTCATACATCCCTGTTTGACATAGACCCGATACAGATGGGCAAAAAGTGCCGTCCTGGGGCCGATTTAAGGGTTCTGCAGGGCTGGGTGTCCATATACGCCCAGCCCTAATAGCGGTGCCCGTGCACTATCTTGTCGTGGCCCTGCTCACACAGGGCACATGACAATGATGCATGGGTGTCTGCATGTCTAAACGGCACTCAGTGGAAGCAGTGGCATCAAGGCATGTGAGCGCCATTATGGTGCTCCTAAAAAGCCTCTCTAGGCGGCTTTTTTTTAGAGAGTGCGTTGGTGCCATGCGTTGTGGTGCAGCACCGACAAGGGGTAAGGACGGGCAGCATGGAGCTACCCATCTGTATCCCCGCATAGTCTCAAGAAGTACAAGGGCACTGCTGTCATTTTTTAGCTTCATATCCAGCCCTGCAGCAGAACTACTTCTTCATGCTTCTAATTCTTCTTTTCTCAGTCTTCTTGGAATCTCTTCCTTGGTACAGTCGCCATTTAGTGTTGTTCTCTGTTGCTTGACCTTCTTCCTTTGATGTTCCATAAGAGGGTGGTGATGCCCTAGCAATTCTAGGAATGGAAAAACCCCTCCATCTCCTGCTGCAGTCATAGTGGTACATCTGTGACAGTGCTGGTCTAGATACATGTCATATGTTATCCTTGTGGTATCTGGTGACTGTCAAACTTTAAAGGAACTATCCATAATGTTGAACCTGTTTTGAGGATATGATTCAGCATCTTGCAAAATACCTTTAATGTTCATTTTTAAAAAAGCGTGTTCACTACACCAATGAAATGGAAACAACCAGCCTCCATTAGATTACCTATTGCCTGTGCTATTTTTGTTCTGCTGGTTATGATGCTGGCAGGGATTACCTTGTAAATCTCCTTTTTGCGTTCTGCTGTCAAAGAGCTTCCAGAAGGATTGCCACCATTGGGAACGGTGTACAGGAATTTAGGGATTTTGTTACTGGGTTTATGCATGTTGTTATCAGATTTCCACCTGGAAAGAATTTCTTTTAAGGCTTTTGGAATAATACCATGTTCATCGCTGGGGACTTTGATAATGTTACACCCCAAGGGCCGTAGCTGTTGATGAAAAGAAACCAGAAACAAGATATTGCACATGACTGAATATCCAATTAGTACAAACTATTCAAAGCAGATTGTTCCTTAGCAGCAATAAAATGTAAAACTGGGTATATATATATTGTGCTCCTAAGGACTGCTCCTCAAATACAGAATTCAGAAAAGTTAGTTTTTCAGGCTACAATTTATAGAATGCACTCTAAGCCCATTCTGATAGAAATATAATTTTTCTTTGGACGATATTGAAACATAGCAGCTGAAATTCTGTTGGTGCCCTAGTCTAGCATTTGTATTTTTCTAGTATCACATAGAGATGGCAGTGGAAGACACCGGCTTAGTGAGCTAACAGGATCCTGGCTATAGTCTCAGTCTATTCCCTGTGTTGAATGTGGATACTTCAAATTTCTTTACTACTACTACTGCCATCTCCACTGCTGGCTCACCATCTCCTACCATGGGTAAGCTTTGTGGGCCCTGTAATTGTCTAGATGGCTGGCAATGGATGTAACAGTGGGTTCTGGAGGGGATGGCTGCACACCTCTGCTCCAAGCCTGCTCCTGACAGGCTCCAAGGTAAACTTCCTTGGTCTGACCTATATATATTGGAAGGAATATTAAAAAATAATCAATAATTGGTAGAAAAAACATGATGTTCAAGTATAGAGAAACCCTGACAAGCAGAATACTGGACTGATGAGAATCTTCAATGTTTGGGATTTATTCTGCACAAAAAATGCACATGGTAGTTTTGCACAGGGAAAAAAAATCATTTTCTGCATGGAAAATAATATTTCAATGCAGAAATATTAATTCCTGTTTATAACATTTTCTGTGCAGAAAACAAAGCTGAGGGGGGGATTTGTTCTGTGTAAAATTCTCACATGGTTGATTTGCATACAAAACAGCATTTTCTAAGCAGGAATTAATATTTCTGCAATGAAATATTGTTTTCCACACAGAAAATGTAATTTTCTGCACAAAACAACAACAGGTGAATTTTTCACAGAATAAATGTCAAATTGCAAATAGCCTTCTAAAACTGTACTTTTTGAGACTTTCTCACAGCAGGAAGAAAATTGTTGAAACAGCTCATTACAATCTTTGAGAAGATACAATGAAGAATTACATCCTAATTTTCAAGGGTGTTGCCTTTTCCAGGTGTTTCACTTGGATTTCTTGTAACAATTCTGGTGATAAAGACAGGAATGAAAAGTCAAATGCAGAAATGCACAAGGGACCTAGCTGTAGGCCAGGTGACAGCAATGGCTCAGGTGGAACTCAATACATGGGGCAGTTTGGTAAACTTGAGGCACTGAAAACAGCCTTTGTTTGGGATAGTGCAAAATAAAACAAATAAAAAAAAACAAGTCCCTGTATCAGATTGTACAAGAATTACTGCTACTGCTCAAAACGCCTATGTTGTCTCATCTGCACAGTAATAAAACCTCAAAGATGACTCACTGCTGCCATTGTCCCACTGAAGTTTGGTTCATCTAAAAGGATATTATCTCCAGGATTAATGAGCATCTCATACACCTACAAGATAAAGAAAAATAAATTTATAGACAGAGCACTGGTAGGAGGTTTCTTCTTTAAAATTTAATTTTAAAATTGAATGATTTCTAAATTGTGATGCAAAATGATTTTATTATGAAACAAGCTTTCAATATGAGATTGTTTCTTTTTGTCATTGCTTGATGCATATTTCCCCCCACAATATTACATTATTTTTTGGGGGGGATTAAATCTATTCTTTCTATACTTCTGAGGAGATCCCTTCCATGCTTATTTTAGTAAAACAAAACCATAACAAACATGCACACTATGAATTGGATGCAGATATGGGCATATGCAATGGAGCAAATTTAGAAATGCAGACAGAGCAGACTTCCTTACTCTCTTCAACCTTGACAGCACTTCAGCTCTCCTTTCATGATGCCCAAGACTGTTGAGGGACCTTGCTAAATGATGTATGCTAGAGATAAGGAACCTATGTTGTTAGAGTTCCTGTCAGTCCCAGTCTGTCTGGAAAGTGATTCAGTGGAAGGCCAGTGAAGAGAGTAATAGGACATCAAAAGGCTACATTCATGGTGTAGGGCAGGGGTAGGCAACCTTTTGGAGCCGGTGGCCGGGTTGGTGTCCCTCAGACAAGTCGGGGGGCCGAAGCCGGGGGGTGGAGCTTCCACCCTCCGGGGCGGGGCTGCATGCTGGGGGCGGAGCTTCCACCCTCCAGGGCGGAGCCACCATCCAGGGCGGAGCCTCCACCGAAGCCCTGCAAGGAGGAGGAGGCATGTGCCCGCCCTCTCCTCCTCGGTCCCTTTCTGGACAAACACCCCCAACCTGCATTCCAAAACACACACAACAGCACAGTTGTGCATTTCACATGGCTTTACTTAACATGGCCTCTTGCATATTTCAGAGGCTTATTCCATAACCAAACCCCTTGGGTTTAACACTCAGCATGGTTTAACATGGCTATGCATATTGAACATGTCAAGGTGGTTTCACAGTTCTTGGACCAAGTGTACTTCTCAGAAATGTGTACTTGGTCAAGGGACTTTGGTTTTTCTTCACTGCACATGGGTTTGTAAAAATCACAGCAATTTACATTGGCCTTGCCTCAGATGCTTTCTGATATCAATATCACCATTAAAGAACCAAAAACACACAGACAAGGCACTTTGGAAAGTCACACTCTCTTGGCTTCAGAAACAGTGCGTGCATGCCTCTCAAGCTGACTCATATCATTATCATCATCATCCTCATCATCATCATCACCACACTATCACTGTCAAAGCAAGGGAGACTGGTTAGCATTAAAAGCACACAAAACACACTTTGGAAGGTGACACTCTCTCAGCTTCTGAAACAGTACAGTGCTCCCTCGGGTTACGAAATTAATTCGTTCCGCGGCTAATTTCGTAACCTGAAAACCTTCGTAACCCGAATTGCCATAGGCGCTAATGGGAAAAAAAGCCGCGGCTCCGCCGCGGCTCCATT
>NC_056526.1:136542148-136577622 GCF_019175285.1 Sceloporus undulatus | reverse complement strand
TTTGTCCTACATTTGTCCCAGTTTGGAGGTCCAGAGTTATGGCAACCCTACATACAATGAAGGCATAAGAATGATTATTTTGACCCACTTTCCGCAGAGTTCCCATTAAAAACCATGGCACAAGATTGAATTGGAGCTTATCGCTGTATTATTTTGTATGCCTTAAATAGATGGAATTTGATAATTCAGTTTTGCAGGAACAACATTTAATAGCATCACATTTAATAGGAACAATCAAGCTGGAAATCACCAAATTATAATGCTATATGCTCATATGTGTTTATCAGTAATCTAGATTCAGACCTCATTTAGTACATGCATGTAAAAATACTAGCAATAGCCTAGCTTTGGGATGTTTCCCAAATAAACCAAAAGTCTTGAATTGCTGTTCACAGTAACCATTAGTATAATTTGCTTCCAGGTGATAAAACAACTTGTGTATATGGTAGAAACACCTCAAGACATTTCACCCCCAACTATAGGACTATTCATTTCCCCTCAAATCATAAATAATATAAAAGAGATGATAAAACACTGAAAAAGACATCTTCCATCATATCTGTAACACTAAGGGCTGGAACAGACTGGCAAGTTAAGCTGCCTTCCGGGTGGATTGAGAGCATGGTGTTTACATGCTGCATGTTCCCAAGATGCCTGGAAGCTGCCCAGCCATTCACTTGGAGGCAGCTTCAGGACGCTATGGGGCATGGCATTTACACACCACACACCACTGGACCATCCAGAAGCTACCTTGGGGTTGTGGCAGGCAGCTTAAGGTGGCTTTTTACCAGACTAAATAGGAGCAGATCTTTTCTGCTCCTATTTGGGCTGGCTCCAGGGTGGATGTGGGCCACAGTGTGTGATTGTTGTGGCTCTGGAGTGATCAGCTCCAGAGCAGCCCCAATCTACCCTTTTCAGGCTGTCTGTTTCAGCCCTTAGTGACTATAAATATTATTTTGTAATACCAACAGCTTGATTCAACTTTTGATAATATCGGCAGGCCAGCCTGTACCAACACATCTTTTTTATTCTTGTCTTAAATAATTTTGTTAGAAACTGGCAATAGAGTCCTACCCCAAAAGGATGCTTGGGGAAAGCCATAGAATAGTACAAACCGTCCATTCATATTTAGACAAGAGAGAAATCTAAAACTAAAAATAGAATAATGGATGGATGCTCAAGAACATATGACATGAACTAAAGGGAAAACAGAATCAATGGGGGCGATACACCACTTCTCTTTTGATATCAGAAAATATAGTCTAGGTGACACTTCAAAAACCCTGAATGCAGAGGCATCATCACAGCCTACCCCTCTCACATAGGCACAGCAGGAAGGAATCACAAAGGGGTGCCATTTTGCTGGACATGCTAAGGAGCAGGTGACTCGCTGCTGAGGGAGGCAAGGTTTGTGAGGAATAGCACAGATCTTTTGCAATGGGCCTCTCCGCGTGAAAATCGCCATCCTTTCACACCTCAACGCCCTCCCCTTGGAAAAGATATCAAAGCAGCTTCAAAATAAATCAAAGCACCTTCATACCCAATTCAAAGAAATTCAAACAGAATCTTTTAGTCTTTTCAAACCCCTTGCAATCTACCCTCAAGGGGCATTTGGGATATAAAGATTGGGGTTATTTTGCCCCATCCTTTGGTTCAATTTGGATGGCTGACAGCAACTCTCTCGGTCAGTCTCACTGAACACTTCTGCAGCTGTCCAACCCCTTCCTGTCAGCAGAAAGCTCAGAGCCCTATATTTCTCCCAGGATATGCAGCTTTTGCAGACAAGTTCTGTTCAGGTGTAGTATTTCCATGGAGGGTGCTTCACTCTTGTCCTTTCCTTGCCCTTCTTGATTCCTTTACCCTCTGCAGTGTGTATGTGTATGAACGTGTGTGAGTGTGTTGTGTGTGTTGTGTCGATCCGAAGGGAGAAGCGGGAAATATAAATAAATATTATTATTATTATTATTATTATTATTATTATTATTATTATTATTTCAATAAAGTCTTGTTATTATTTTGGCACTTTGCCTCTCAAGTCCTGTAACGGTCTTATCTGGTATAGCTGGTAAAAGATCCCATGGGCTATCTACCTCCAGCCCCTGCCTTTGAGCTAGATACACATTCCCCTGAATAATTGTTTTTTTAGTGTCTTCCAGGCCACATCCATGCCAGGGTCCATGCTTGATGGGAAGAATGGGAGTTGCAAGCCAAGGCATCTGCAGAATACAAGGGTTGCATCTATACTGCAGAATGGATGCAGTTTGAGACTGCTTTAACTGCCATGGCTGAATGCTAGGGAATTATGGGAACTGTGGTTTTGTGAGACATTTAGCCTTCTCTGTCAGAGAGCTCTGGTGCCACAACAAACTACAAATCCCATGATTCCATAGGATGGAGCCATGGCAGTTAAAATGTATCAAACTGCATTAATTCTGTAGTGTGGCCTTGGATCATGAAGGTTTCATATTTTAAGGACTTCTTTTAGCTCAGTTGGGGTCAAAATGGCTCAGGAGGTTTAATTATTATAAAATTATGAAAGAGATAATCAGAGGGAATTTAACTTTTTTTTAAAAAAATGACAGAAATACAAATCCCCTCCCTTTTAATTGTTGATTAAAAAAATGGGAGGAGGAGACTTGTTTTTTCCCCGTCATTTTTTAAAAAAAATTAAGTTCCCTCTGATTATCTCTTTCATCTTTGATCAAACAGAATGAAGGTGTACTCTCTAACGGAAGGTTTCAGAACAGCACGTTTCAGTTATGACTCAGCTTACTCAGTTCTTTGATAGCCAACATGCCATGTATATGCCTAAGGTCTTCTGTTCTTTTTGTAGTTAATAAGCAATTCTTACTAGTTAATATGCAATTAAAAACACTAATTCCTCGAAAAGATCTGATGGCATAACAGACCCTTTTGAAAATAAGTACCTGTACTTTTGGAACTATGTGGTTATCCCATGGGGTGGGGAGGAAAGGGCAGAAAAGTCCTGGTAGTCTTAGGTCCAAAACACAATGTAGATATAATCCAGTTTGAGACCTCTTTAACTGCCCTGGCTGAGTGCTAAGGAATCCTGGGAATTTTAGTTTATTGTGGCACCAGTTCCTTGACAGAGGAGTTTATCACACGTGAGGAATTTCCCTTAATTTCAAATGAAAAGAAGGTGGGGCCACAACGCCTTCACGTTTAGCGAAATTATGTGAATGCTCATTGCATTTGAACTGGATCTCCATTGCCCCAAAATAGCATGCCATTGCCCAAATTTGCGTGTGGCAGTCTATCACGCAATAACGTGAAACCTCATGATTGCGCTTGGACTGACTTCCCATTGCCCGAATTTGTGTGTAGTGGGTTATCACGCAATAATGTTAAACCCCATGATTGCGTTCAGATTGCCATTGGATTATACTGCCAATTTCCCTTGTCAGATAAACTCCAGAGAAAGTTAAATGTTTCTCAGAACTGTAGTTCAATGGCCAACAGAAGCAATTTTTTTTAATAAAGGTATGTAACAGTGCAGTCCTATACATATTTTATCTGGAAATAAGCCTGCAATGGTAGTTGCCAATGAATGGGTTGGCAGCAACTAGAGAAGGGATCCAGCCTCCCACCCACAGTCCCTCCTTTGACAATCTCTTCCACAGCATATTTGGTGGAAGACTGACTAAAGGACTTCAGAGTGGAGGAGTCAAAGGAAAGGTTTTGTTCCTTAGCTGAACACAACTTCTGGATATCTCCCTCTACTGTGCCCAATGACACTTACTCCTAAGGATATGTTTATAGGAGTGCATACTCCAAAACATTTTCTTGGCACAGAAGCTACTTCTGGTTATGGAATCAGCTGTGGCCTCTATATTCAAGAGGCTGAAGATAGCATTTATTGATTCAATGGGACAACAATAAACAATTGAACATAACTGAGAGGCCAGCCCCAAATTATGACTTTGATAATCAAAGAAATATTTTCCTAAACCCCAGCCACCAATCTGCCAAGTTTATAGTTTTCTTTTAGTTTAAGTTTATCTTCATTTAAAATGACAAATCAGTGCATTAATATGGAATGCAGTTAACTTAGAGCAGTTCTGATTAAAATAATAGGCAAAGTAGATAATAACAAACATTTAAAAGGGGATGGATGTTACAATCTGATTTTATTCCTGTTTTGCAGTTCATAATTCTCAACTGCAGCCCAAATAAAGAGCTGAGAAGCACAGCAGCATTATGAAGCCTGAAAGATATTAAACTACTAGCAGATGGCATCTCACACACTGAGAGGAAAACTCTCGTAGCAACTTAATCAATGCTTTTCTGCATATATTAATTAACACATTGTTTAGGGATGTTAATATACAGACTTAAATCAAATAAAAGTATATGTACACTATACAGTGTGGTCAACTCAGTAGGAAATCCAAGTGCTATTGAAAACTTCTGAATATTTTCAACCCATAAAATCATACAGCTTCTCTGATGAGTGCAGCCAGTCTTTGGAAGCCCTGCAGTAACAACAACAACAACAACCATCATCAGAGTGATAATAGCAACAGCAGCACCGCCACCACCAGCAGCAAGAAGAACTACAACAATACAGTGCTCCCTCGGGTTACGAAATTAATTCGTTCCGCCGCCGCTTTCGTAACCCGAAAAGCATTCGCAAGCCGAAATGCCATAGGCGCTAATGGGGAAAAGCCGCGATTTCGTGCGAAAAAGCACCGAAAAGCACCAAAAAATTTTTCGTAACCCGAAATAACCTTCGTAACCCGGAACAGTTTTTTTTAATGGATTTTTTTTCGTATCCCGGAAATTTCGTAACCCGCGCATTTCGTATCCCGAGGTACCACTGTACAATGAAGCCAGGTTGCTGTAATGGTTACAATAGTGTTGGATTAAGATGCAGGTTTGGTTAGACCACACTTAGAATACTGTGTCCTGTTCTGGGCACCACAATTCAAGAAGGATGTGGACAAGCTGGATTGTGTCCAGAGGAGGGCCATCAAAATGGTGAAAACCCTGGAACGCATGCCCTATGAAGAATGGCTTAGGAGCTGGGTATGTTTAGCTTGGAGAAGATAAGGTTAAGAGGTGACATGACAGCCATGTTTAAATATTTGAAAGGATGTAATATTGAAGATGGAGCAAGTTTGTTTTCCACTGCTCCAGAGAACAGGACCCAGAGCAATGGATTCAAGAGATTCCACCTAAACATTAGGGAGAAATTCCTGATGGTAAGAGCTATTTGTCAGTGCAACATACTCCCTCGGAGAGTGGTGGAGTCTCCTTTGCAGACTTTGAGGCCAGATGGCCACCTGTCAGGAATGCTCTGACTGTGTATTTCTTCTTGGCAGGGAGCTGTACTGGACTGACCTTGTGGTCTCTTCCAGCTCTAGGATTCTACGATTCTAGGTTCACATCCCCACTGAGTAGGTTTCTAGACCTCCAGTGGGACAGTTGCTTTCTATTTTACAGGGTTGAGGAGAGTTATTGAGGAAGAGGTGCTGAGCTCATCAGCAGGATAAATATATTATTACTAAATTAATCAAAGAAGTTTAGGGTTTAAGCCAGTGAAGCGTGGGCACAAGGCCAGCATGTAAAAGAGTGCTAATTTTATCTCTCCAGCCAACATGAGCTCAAGCACCTAGTTTATGCATTGTTTATCTCTCAACATATATTCCATCATGCACATTTTCTCATGACCTCAAGTATGAACGGGCAAAGTGTGATCAAGATGTTGTTGGGTTGTAATTCCCAGCATTCCTCACTATTGGGTTTGATGGCTAGGGCTAGTGGAAGTTTCAGTCCAACTTCCAGAGGGCTGCACTTTGATCTGCGATCTAGAGCACCCCCTCACTTCATAACCTGAAATGCCCTATGAAATGGGACAGAGGGAAATATCCTCTCTGTACTGGTGCTACATAAGAATTTAATTGGATTGAGCCCTTAATGTTTTACTCTGAAATTAACTGACTGGACAAAAGAAGAATGAATCACCAAAACATTTTACATATACACCTGGAACTGTAAACATTAACAATCTTCCACAATATACAGAAGAAGCTTCCTGCCAGGTCCACATGTGATAAAAGATATATAGTAGAGCATAGAAAGCCAGTGGATTTTCACTATGGGAACTGAAACCCTGCTCTCCAAAGTTGTAATCTAATACTCAAATCACCACACCATGCTGGCTCTCAACTTCGTTATAGAATAATAGATTTAATGATACCAAGCCTGACAAAATAGTTTTCAGGAAGCAAAGCAAAACCTACTCACCTGATCAATTTGGCTTGGAGAAGACAGTGAGAAGGAAGCTCTGACATAAGAGCTGGGATCAGAACTATTAATGTTAAATGCTCTTCCAGGAACCAGCAAAACCTAAAAAAGAACCATTTTAAATTTACTTATAGATAACTTAGGCGGGATACAGACGGGCAGGGGAAGACGTCTTGGAGGTGTATTCTGCTGAATACGGAGCCTCCAGACCGCCCGCCGCGGGGGCGTGGCTCAGGTGTATGGGGCTTCCACATGGGGGGCAGTGAAGACGCCTCACCTGGGGCTGTTTCTGACCCGCAGTTTCCATACCGCCGCCTCGGAGGACGCTGCAAAGAGAGAGGCAGCTTCCGCACGGGCGGCCAAAAACGGGGCTTTTTCTTTTCTTTTGCCGGCTGGCGGATGCGCAGCTGCGCAGCTGCGGCGCTCAGCACCAGCGGCAGAAAGCCTATGTGCACATTTAAAGTGCCCGGGCCCCTTTAAATTCCCCCCCCCCCCTGCCCAAGAACAATGGTGGTCTCCTGCCAGCTGGTGATCAGCTGGTGTTGGCATCCTTGTCCGCTTGCACGTTGCCAATGTCACCAGCATCATGGATGCCTCCTCTCCTTTGGTCCCCGCGCTCTTACTGAATCTGCAATGCACAGCCACAGCTGTCGCCGCTGCCACTGCTGTCCCCCTGCCATCCCCCATCACCTCCCTTGTACATATGTAAATATTTAAAGTTTTAGCGTTTTTTTATTGTTAGGTGAAAATGGTTAGGGTTAGGAGTCTTAAAATGCGCTGCAGCTGTGCTGCAGCTTCCACATCTGCATGGCATCTGACGCTCTAATTAGAGCCTCGGTGCAAACTGCGCATGTTCCAGGACCCCAACTCATGTGACGCAGAAGACACGGAGCTTTTAAATGGGCAACTTAAATTAGCGGCGTAGCAATTCTGGCGTACCAGTGCAGCAGCTTATAGACGGAGCTGCGCAGCTGCGCATCATATAGAAAAGAAGCGGGGAAAAGCGGCACCTTTTTAATGCCGCTTCTTCCCGCTTGGGGCGTGCGGGCGGCGTGTTCATGGCGGCATTCAGGTAAGGGCCGTCTGAAGGCTATACCTTCATGACGTCATGAACACACCCATTTTTGCCTGTCTGTATCCCGCCTTAGATTTTTATTTGAAATACTATACATGGTCAAATTATTACTGCCCCCTCCTAGTTTTATTCTAGCACCTACAACATATTTTTCCTACTTGTTTTTCCAAAGCTTTTTTCATGATCAGCTCTTGTGTATCAGAAACTCCCTTCAGTTTAATCCATAGAAACATTCCAGCAGCAGGTATATGCCAGTCTGCTAAGTCTATGAGAAAGAAATAAGGAACAAGATGAAAAAGATAAGCATCTCTCTCCGCACCATCTAATCAACCCAGACCTAGCTTTTAGAAGACCTGCACTGAACACAAATCACTGTTTAAACTTACATAGTGTTGTTATTCACTTCTTGTCTTCCTAGCTATAAGACAATAGAAGGATACTTATGAGTGATGTCTGGCTATGTAACAGACAACTGCTTTTCTTTACCATGGTCGGGTTTCATTTACTACATTCCTATACACACTTACTTAAGATAAATCCCACTGAAAACTTGTTTTTTTAAAAAATTAAATCTGATTTTAAACATTGTATATAACTTTGATTTTAAATAATATTTCCTGGTGGGGAGAAAATTGAGAAATAAATGTTTGCAATAAATAAAATAAAATAACAAAAAATTGAAATCTTTGGAAATTTAATCTAAATGCACATAGATCTGATTTTACGGTAAAGCTTTAGTTTTGGAGAGTAGAGGTCATCAAAATAATGATGTCCAGTACTTAATCTGAAGGTCTGTATCTTCCTATGAGCTCTGAGGGAGGCACTTATTGTGTCCTATAACTGTCACAGGCATTTCTGCAGGGAATGTATGAGAAAAATTTTTTGGTGTATGCTCACTGTATCGGCTCCCTCCTTACTGTCCTTTCATTGGCAGGTGAATAATAATAATAATAATAATAATAATAATAATAATAATAATAATAATTTGTTTTATTTATATACCGCTATTCCAAAGATCATAGCGGTGAACAGCAAGTAAGCTAATTAGCAAGTAAGCTAATTTGTCCCCAACAGTCTGGGTACTCATTTTAGCGACCTCGGAAGGATGCAAGCCTGAGTCGAGCTTGGGCCCTTTTGCTGGTCTTGAACTCGCAACCATGTGGTTTCGAGTGAATGGCTGCAGTACAGGCATTTACCCACTGCGCCACCAGGGCTCCCTTTTGTTCTGACTGGTTTTGGGGAAATGACTGTTTTGAAGAAAAAGGACACAGTGGTTCTTCCAGATTCATGGGGGTGAATCCGATATTTCGCAAATATTCAAGTCCCATTGTCCCCAATGGCGGGGCCCCAGTTGGAAAAATGGGACTCCTTCCTCCCTCCCTTTTCTCCTTCTTCCCTTCCAGCGCTAGGGCCGCTAGGGCCACCAGGGCCTGTAATCCACATTGGCCACATGGGGACTTGATTTCCCAGCAGCGCTTGGGCCCAGCGTGTGCATGTCCTGCCCCCTCCATCAGAGCCAACTGACATATTGCGCGCCCATTGGCTGCAGCGGAGGGGGAGGGGTGGGATGTGAGCATGCCAGGCTCCGAGTACTTCTGGGAAAGTGAATCTCCATGCGGCTGGCATGGATTAGGGGCCTTGGCGGCTCCAGTGCCAGGGGAAAGAAGAAGGGAGGGAAGGAGAGAGGGCTTGCATCTGTAAATGATCAAAACCGTGAATGGCAAGTCCTTAGATACCGAGGGATGAGTGCATTTACTGTTTCTTTGGTTGTTGTTGGTTTTTTGCTTTTTGCAGGGTTTAAGTACAGTAGCTTCAATTCTACTAACAGCTTAAGTTTAGTCTACATGTTATGCAAATTGCTGTTGATTTTCATATATTCACATCCGTGCTTTGTTGTCTCCACTTTCCTACACAAATTTGCATCTTTTTGCACTCACTCTGCCAAAAATGCACAGCCTTGTGACTCCTTGAAAAGCAGATGAACAGCTACATGTTCAATAATGTGCATCCTCATGGATACTCTGGCAAAAAAACATGATTTTTGCTTCTGTGAAATTTGAGGAATCCCCCCACCCCCTGCAAAAAGCTGAACTCCTCAAAATCACATGCAGAAGGAAGAATAGAACAGAATAGAATGAAGAGTATTTTAATCTTGTAGACAAGTCCCAAATTATGTTTTAACAATAATCTTTTTTATGTTATGGCTTGTCAGTGATTTATGCATGCAGAGGTTCCCCTACTGGACATTTATGTCCAGTTGAGAAGTTTGTATTGATAGGTCAAAGTTGTGGAAGCAGAGTTGTGTATGCAATGTCATGCACATGTAGTGCGACTGTGCACTGTACATACAGATGCACACTCCCTATTACAAATGGAGATGTGCACTGCACATTACAATTATGCATTTATCATTTGTTTACACAGTGTTATAATTCATGAATGCACAATTGTCACATAACTTTGTATAAAGTTTTACTCTGTCTCCTTGATGTAAACAAGCATCTCTTCTGTCCCTTAGTCTATACATGTTATTTATCTCTATCTAATGTAATACTGTAAACTGACTTAAGCCTTAATTCTGGGGAAAAGGGCAGGATATAATTGAAATTGAACAATAGATTGATTGATTGACTGACTGCCTGCTGTGCCTATCTTCTTACACATTTTCTACAAATGTGGAAACCTCCCAACATTGTTCTCACTCACTGGTAATGTACTGTATTTCTCATGGTGATGTACTTCATCTATTCTTATTGCTGTTATTTATAACACACTTTTCTGTTATTCGGTGCACATAAGAAAGCTAACAACACAAACATCCAAATGAACAGAAAAATATAATTAAACCATTATGACAAACTAAAAATACAATTAAAACACATTAAAATAAATATAGCACCCAGCTAGTGAAATCCTCTTTAGGTGCTTCTCAGCGTAAATGCCCAAGACGTATCTGAATAAAAATATATTTGCATTTGGTTGGAAAGACAATGGAAAAGGATCTAGGGTACTAATTGTGTGTGTGTGTGTGTGTGGGAGAGAGAGAGAGAGAGAGAGAGAGAGAGAGAGAGACAGACAGACAGACAGACAGAGACGGAAGGGCCTCTTCTGAATATCATAAAATTCAGGCAGACTTAGGGTTGCCATAACTCTGGACCTCCAAACTGGGACAAATGTAGGGCAAAAGTAGGACAAAATTTTCAAATGTAGGACACATTTTTTAAAAATGGAGGACACGCAAAAAATTTTGGATGAGGCCTCGCTGAAGCCAAGCCTGCAGGACTCGCTGGGGGGGGAGTCCCGGGGGCGGGGCCAAACTGGGGCGGGACCGTGCAGACCCGCCCCAAATCGGGAAAGTCTCGCCCCCAGGCGGGATATGGGAAGCCTAGGCAGACTCATATGAAGAATATGGTATTTCATAGAACCTCATCCCAAGGAATAAAAATAACTGCTTTATAGTTCAAATCATTATAGCTATCGCCAACCTTTTAGCCACTTGTCTGCTGCCCTGAGCATCACGTCTCGTTGTTGCTTGTAGAAATCTACCACACTGAATTCAAAAAAGAATGAGGAAAATATCAACAAGAAGACTGCAACATTAAAACTAGTACAGTAGTAGAAAAAGGGGAGCCAGTGTGGCATAGTGGTTTGAACATTAGACAGAGTAGATTACCGCACTACACTCTTATAGTGCTGCTATTCCACTTTTACTGCTCTGGATGTCTCCTGTTGCATTCTGATTTTTGTAGTTCAGTGAGGCCTAAGAGCTCTCTGTAATAGCTCAACACACAAAGTAACAAATGTTTTCCTTGCTGCAGCCAACATCTATCTGTTTGCCTCTGTGTGATTTTTCGATCCTCAATCTAATACAAATAATGATGTTAGATGTAATAGTACAAAATGGTAGGTTGCATCCCTGCTGCAGAAATTATTTGTTCTGACACCACTTTAACCCCCACAGCTCAATGCTATGGAATTCTGGAAATTGTAGTTTGTTGTGGCATCAGAGCTTTCTAACAGAGAAGGCTAAGTATCTCACAAAACTACAGTTCCCAGAATTCCATAGCATTGAGCCACAACAGTTAAAGTGGTGTCAAGTAGTGTCAAACTGGATTATTTATGCAGTGTGGATCCAGCCTTAGTAGGGCCTAGATTTTTTTTTTTAAAAAATGACAAATGTGAAGCAGTACAACTACAATAATGAGAAGGAAAAAATGTCAGTAGCAAGTATATGAAATATATCTATATCTATATAGATATCTATTACCTGTCTACGTGGTCCAGGAAACCTTTTTGTCCCCACTGCTGAAGAAGCTGGGCTATCATAATCTACAGAAATAAAGCATATAGTAAGCATTTTTTTCATTGGCAAAATAGTTACTCAAAGTTATTAATAGTTACTATTATGACACAAATGTCATAAACATGAAAGTATCTGTATTCCAAGCCATGCATGATAACTCAGAGGTAGGTTCAGTGGGGCTTACTCTCACGTACAATATACAGGAGTGCGCCAATGGGTACCTTGTTGATTTTGCTATGTGGGTAGGTGTGCTGCCCCATTCCATTTTGAGGTAGCCGATGTTCCTAATTAATACAACAACTTCCAAACACTAAAAGTCCCCTCCCCTATTAAGTTCAGTATTTTTAACTAATTCATACAGTAATTCAATATGCAATTTAGTCAAATATCGTAAAGACTTAAAAAAACCCTTTGGGCTCTGTGTGTGTGTGTGTGTGTGCAAGCGCACCTTCAAGTTATCGTCAATTTATGGTACCCCATGAATTACTAGGGTTTTCTTAGGCAAAGAATATTCAGAGGTGGTTTTGCTAGCTTCTTTCTCTGAAATATAGTCTACAGCACCTGGTATTTGTTGGCAGTCTACCATCCAAATACTAACCAGGATTTGGCCCTGCTTAGTTTCCAACATCAGACAGGATCTGGTGCCTTTATGGTATTTAGGTCCTCCTTTAGGTCATACACTGTATTTAAAGCTTTATAGTACCTTTTATTTCCACAGAAAATCCCTACCCAAAATTCTGAAAATGATTAATTTTTATGAAAATTATGATATGAGGCGGGACTGCACAGCAATAAACTATTTTTTTTCTTTTTTCAATAGAACTATGTAGGTGAATCTGGGCCCACAACTTACATGGCAAACACATACAAGTTTGGACAACAAATCTGTTTCAGGAAACTTGATGGCTCTTACTTGAGTAAACGTGCTGGTATGCATTGTAGAAACCTGTATATGTAAAATAACTCTGTCAATTAGAGGTTTCGGTCCAGTTAGAAAGCCAATTCTCAACCTATGTGAAAACAAAGATTAAATACAAATAAATATTTTCTTAGTATATATTTAAAATTCAGCATCATCATTTTGACAGACCTGTCTTCTACTATTTACTTTGAAATAACAGAAGAGAATGAGAAAAGAGGAAGTAAGATAAAAACAAGACAATAAAATGAAAGCTAACCAAGGAGTCCACACAAGTGTGAGCAAAGTAACTGCCTAACACTAGCTACAGATCCACTCTTTTCTTTTTCTTTTGTTGTTAAATGTATATCAACAGCTTTTCAGAACCAGTGATTCAGAAATTAAAATCCAGAAACTACACCTCTGTATTCCCAGTTCTGTGCTCTAACTACAGGATCCTAAATGTGAAGTCAACTTTACCCAGAAGAGAGGATCTTAGAGAAAGAGTCAGTCCTGATAACTCGGCCATCAGTGTCCATTGAAAGAAAAGTTGGTGCCCAAGGCTTGAGGAAAGAATACAGAAATGTATTATTAAAAGTAAATGCAAGAATTTCAGTCCACAGAGATCGAGACCCAAAATATGCTGTGGTAAAGTGAGGTTCTAAATAACTGTTGTACACACAATATCCATCATAACATTTAACAGTATGGTTCTCTGTCAGATGCTCCTTTCCCACACACTCTCTCCATCTAGCTCTAGAACAACATTTTTCCCCAAAGGATGGTGTTTTGTAAGAGAACACAGAGATGTGTGCTATCAGAGCAATGGAGAATGCTGGGAAACCGAAAGAGAACACAAGGAACATTGAAGCAAACTGAATTGCAGTTCATTCACTTCTGTTGATTTTTCTTTCACTATCATCTCACACATCCTACTCCAGAATTTGGGACCATTACTTTTTGGAATATATCTCTCTGATAATCTCAAGCCATGAGGTGGCCGTACTGGTTGGGGTTCCTGGTAGTTTAGTAAAAACAAGAAGTAACTTCTCTGCCATACTCACACAGGCATAGCCTTACATCGCTCTAATTTCTCCCCTCCTCACCAAATTATTTTTTGATGCTAGTTCCCAGAATCCCCCACCTTGGTTGGCGTACTCTGGACATTCAGTACAGAAAAGTTACTTTTGTATGGTGTGCCTTCCTCACACAGACAGGCTCCTCTCTACCCACTATTCTACACAGACCAGGGATGGGCAACTGTTCTGGGTCATGGAACTAATTTTCTCTCTCTGGGACCTTCTAGGGGCCACACAGAATTTTGCCATGGGAGTGGGGAAGGAATAACCCAGCAGAAGTGGATGGAAGTTTACTTTCAGCTTTGAAAAATGTGATTTTTAAAAATGTTAGTGTGGGGGAGGGAGGGCAGAGCAAGACCTATTTAAAAGGTGACTTGGAAGCTTTGATACGGCACTTCACTTTTTTGGGGGTCAGAGAAAAGCAAGCAGAGGATTAGCTCTAGGGCAGTGATTTCCAAATTCTGATCCTTTAAGTGTTTTGGACTTCAGCTTCCAGAAGTCTCAGCCATCTTGGTCAATAGTCTAGGATTTTGGAAGCTGAAGTCCAAAACACCTGGAAGGCCAGAGTGTGGGAATCATTGCTCTAGGGCCATCAAAATAGCCTTTGGGGAGGCACATGTTTCCCTTTTATTTCACACATATGCATTATAGAAGAAGAGCTAACAAAGCAAAGCTAATGTATTCATTTGCACTTTCCCTCCAAACATTAATTAAAGTTGCAGTATGAATCCCTGAACAGAACTAGTACTTTAGTGTTTTAGAACAAATCAGAGAGGCCTGTAATATTCTTTCAGACTTGTAGATCAGAGAACAGCAGTTAGAGTGAAAATTTCTACTTTGTGCAGAAAGAATGAGACAATTTCAGAAGACAATCATGAATGTGCTAGCAGAACAATGCAAAGTAGTGCAAATACTTCTCTCTTTTCTAATGTAGAAAGCTATAATTATCAGTGAACCTAACTAAGAACTCACCTTATTAAACTGAAGAAAATAATATGGATCATCTTCTATTACAAGCAAATCATACTGCCTTGCAAGCTGAAAGAAAAAAAAATACCCATATATATGTATGTATAAAAAAGCAACAAAGGATGTAAACGATGAAGCAATTTTCCAAGTTCTTTGACATTATTTCCCACTGCTTCATTGTTTACATCCTCTGTTGCAGGCCCCTAAGTTTTACACTTGACTTATCCATGGGTCATATCAAAATCCTTAATCTTGACTCCAAAACTTGCCCTCGACTTATAAATGACGTTGATTTATAGTCGAGTATATACGGTAAATGAAATTAATTAATTAATTGTGTTGCATTGTATTGTATTTATATGACTGCCTCATAATATGGGAGACTAAAAAATAAAATAAATCAAAATATAGTATTAAAACACAATACAATGATTAAACTATAACAAAAATGGAAAAAACTGAGCCTATATATGCTTTTAGACTCCTATGGCAGAAAGCTTGCTAGAGCTGAGTATGTTGTACAATAATATATCTGAATGCATTTAATTAACTGATGTTTTAATCATAGGTTTCAAAATTAGATCTGTTAACCATATGGAAATTATTCCTGTTCTATGCTAAAAATTACATTTGGTTGAATCCAAAGAATTTTTTTTTTCATTCTACTTGTATTGATCCTACAGGTACATCAACCAAAAGAAACCAAAAACATTCTAACAACAAAAGTTGGCATGTATTAAAAATGGAGAAAAAAAAAATTCAAAAACAAAAAAAAAAAAAAAACCAAATCCCCCCCCCCCCCCGCCCCAAACACACATAGAGAATCAACAATTAGATCAATAAGAACTGGGGGTGGGGGGAAAGCAGTCTTTAGAGAATGGATCAAGCCCACCAGAGAGGGCGCCAAACTATAGTATTTCAGGTGAGGATATACAAGTGTGAGGAAACTAGAGCATAAACCTTGTCAGCAATGCCTGCCAATACCCGATTAAGATGGATACCAGAACACTCTTAGGTATCTAATACTTCTTTCCTCCTCTGAGGCTGATCTTAGGGCTCAGGCTGGTTCTTAAATGTGCAGTGCCTGCAATGCAGGGGAATTGTGAGGCATACATGAAGCCTTTGATGGAGGATGTATGGCCCTTGGGACTACCACTTATGCCCCCAAGACACCTTTTTTGTTTCTGAAACAAAGGTTTTTGGGCTGGAAAACTTAAATAATGCCAGGTAATGCTAAATAAAGGAGCAAATGTGGGGTAGTGGTTTGAGTGTTGGACCAGGGCTCAGATCTCCACTTAACCATGGAAATCCACTGGGTGACCTGGGGCAAGACACACTTCTTTACACTCAAAGGAAACCAAACCCCTTTGAACAAATCTTGCCAAGAAAAACCTGTGATGGGTTTAATCTAAAGCACCATATGTTGGGAATGCTTTGAAGACAATGCAAAATATTATCTTGCCCCTCTACCTTGAAACATCCTCAACCTCCAGCAAGTTGCATGGCATCATTTTTGATCTCCCAAATAGCAGCCCTCCAAAGGAGCTGGAAAGGGTGTGGTCTTCATATCCATGCAGTATTCTGAACCTTGCTGTAGATAGCCCTTGAAAAAACCTGGCATTAGACTATTCAGCACTTTAAACAGGCAGATGAACACACTTAATACAATATTTCTCTGCCAGTGTTAATTAGGTGTTGTGTTCAAAATCATGACTCAATACTATTGGCTTATTCATCATAATGGATTGGAAAATCACTGTTTCCCTTTGGATTTTCAACAGATATAAATGCAGGGGTTGCCCAATCATTTCCATTGATTTGAGAAGCAAAGTGCTGTCCACTTCCAGCAATACACTGGCAATGACATAAGCCTACTAGAGGAGGTTGCAGTGGCTGTTCCTGGCCTCAAAAGGAGGATGAGGTTGTAAATGTTCCCATGGCGAGGAGGAGGATGCAGCTGCACACCCCAACATCTGTGAACCCCACATTTAACTGCCTGTAGGAGCTGGAGGAGAAAGTGGGCCCATGCCCCACATCCAAGAGGAAGAGGAGACCCTGATGGCAGCTATGACTGTAAGAAGAAAGATGAAGACAGCTCCACCACCTGCATTCCTACCTATGCCACTGGCCAATTTTGCTGCTTAGATCTAGCTGTCCCTGAATGTTCTGGCTCTGAGGGTCTGTACAGCCAGGATTTCTTGGGAAGGGTGACTTGGAAAATCACCAATAACACAATATATGTAATTTTCCTAGTCATTTCTGCTCTTATTTCTTAGAATTCCCAAAACCAGGCATTCAGGGAAACAGCTAGATGTGCACAGTAAAGAGGCAGTGATGGGGCTGTTGCTGCCTTCACCTGTTCTTTGGATGGGGTTATTCAGAAGCAGGGATTGCAAATGGCAAATTTACCTGCCTCTACACTGCTTGCGTGAACCACTTTCCTGTGTCTGATGGTAAAGTCAGCTTTGGATCAATCCCATGAACTGCACTATGCATTCTGAATGTACCTAGATACTTGGTTTCTTCTCCTATGAATCCTAGTAATTTATAGTTCCCCTTTCTCTGTTCTTCATGATGTTTTGTTGGTATGTGCTATATATTAACTGGTAAGAGTCACCTGATCTGAAGTAACTGTTATTTGCGCTTTGACATGAGAGGCAAACGGACATACCTGATAAATTTCTTTCTTGCGATCTGTTGTTAATGAGGCTCCAGTAGGATTGCCGCCATTAGGAATTGTGTAGAGAAATTTGGGGAGGTTGCTGGTCAGCTTTTTTGCATCTTCTGCATTCCACCTGGAAAGAATTTCTTTCAGGGCTTTTGGAATAATACCATGTTGGTCACTAGGAACATTGATGATGTTACAGCCCAGTGGCCTCAGCTGTTTTAATCAAAATAATAATGAAGAACAACAGGAGAGAAGAATGTTTACTTAAGTGAATCCATTTTTCATTTCACAGACTTTCTATACATGCTATGGCTCTTAAATCAAGGTATCTTTTAAATTATTTTAATTTCTACATTCCATTGGTCATCATACCAGTTATGTCTGTCTTTAAGACAGTGAATTAATCTTTACTGAAAGATGAGATGGATTGGAGTGGCTCACCACCTCTGGATATGTATTTTTCTTATTGTGATCTATCTCTCTTTCTCTTCCACTCCCCATGATTAACTCCACATGCGAACGTACTTCAATTTCTAACCGTTCTTTCAATCCATTACATCCTCTAACATTCTGGGGGACACCCTAAAGCTGCAGATTGTTTAAAATTGTTCAGCATTTTTAAAGTTAAGTTCTTATCTTTATTATTTTCTTTTCTTTGGGGGACTACGCTGTCGGAGCTTTTCTGAGAGTTGTAGTCCAAAAAAGAAACTTAATCCTATGAGATGACTGGGCAGTTTATGCAGAGCTGTGCAGAATTCAGATCCTGTAAATGTGTTCACATTCCTTCAAATCTTTAATTACTTACCGTAACTGCATGTAGTTACATAGTGCCCCACTAAATACTGAGCAGCACATCCCATTGCAACAGTCATCCTCCTTGTGGAAACTGTAAAGTGTAAACTGGCTTGTAGGAGTTAAATCAGGCAGCTTCCAGAATCCCTCACCATTGCCTATGCAGCCTAAGGCTGCTGGAATGTCCAGTCCAACAGCTTCTAGTGGGCAGCTTGACTATTCTCCCTAGAATGACTTTTAAAAGTAGAAACATGATGGGTGCTTGTAATTAACAAACCCTATCATTTTGACAGGCCTACTGCAGGTGGTATTAACACTGGATTTAGCCTAGGGCTGCTTCCTACATTAGATTTAGTAAGTGTACACCTGTTTTCCAAGGGTACACCTACAAATATATGAGCAGTAAAATTATATGCACTTTAAAATATTTATCAGAAATCAGGGATATATTCAGTTTAAATAAAAATAAATAAAACTTTTATTTATGTCCCGCTTATTTGTAAGAAACAATCAAAATGGCTTCCAACAATTAAAATAATACAGATGTACAGAGATAACAATAATACAAATATATACACCTCCCCTTAAAAAGGAATTAAACCATTCAAAGATTAAAATTTAAACATTAAAATCAACACATTTATGTTAAAATCACACGATATCATAGTGCAAAAGCAGTGGGCAAACTCATCATGGCTGGGATTGTACAAATACAGAATACTCCAAGTATGGGGAATCTATGGCGCGTTACAGACGGGCCCATAGAGGTGCTGTCGTTACGTGCGAGGGGCGGCGCTTCCTGACGCGCCTTGCCCCTTGCACGTAACCACTATGTCAAAATGGTGGCACCACATACAGATGGGCGCCGCCATTTTGACATCATGGATGCACAGCGTCCAGACATCGCGCACCGGAAGTGGCACCGTGAATGCGCGCCTCACAGCGCCTCTTCCAGGGCCCAGGAAGAAGTGCCATTTTGGCTCTTCTTTGTTGCTGCGGACGGGAACCGCGCGGTTTGGCTGCTGCAGTTCCCGGACACAGCAACCGGCAGCGGCGTGAGACTGCCCGTTTTGGCCGGTCTGTAAAGCACCTATATGTAGCTGGGGTCTATTCTGGGAAGGCCTGCCAGAAGAGCTTAATCTTGACCACTTTTTAAAAGCTATCTAAGTTGGATATTTGGCGGATCATTTACACTTTAAAGTGTGCTACCCGGAAATATACAGAACAGGCCACATATGTTCCTAAAAAATTCTAACCATGGAAGTGAGATGGAGATGCATGTTCTGGCCCTTGTCCTCTATCCATGATTTGTAGTTATTGACAGGAAGAATAACTGTAACCTTCCTTGGCTTACCATGGATTCATGGCAAAGTTTCAAATAGTGTGCATCACTGTATTCCAACAAATGTGGTTAAAGTTTCTTTTCATATCTTTCTTCTCAACATTGGACAGCTAAGGGTGTGGCTAAAACACATGTGTAAGACATAAATCAGCCTTCCCACCCATTGTTTGTTGAACAAAACTGCCACAGGCAGATAAAATGTGTGGCAATAGAAGAAAATCTAATTGCTCCAAGCACAAAACTTTTAGAAACTGGATGAAAATTTCTGTAATGTTCATGGGGTAGCCTGACCCCCCCCCTCCCGCAGAAAGGTGTGGGCACTGGGTAATAGTAGCTGAGGTGTAAAATAAAGAGTCTGCCATTTCTCTTTCTGCACTAAGTAATGCTTCATTTATTAGGCTATAAATGAAATGCAGCCACATTCAGGTTTTATATGGTCTCCCCTCACCCATCCCAACTCAAAAGGATAATGAAAAAACATTGCCAATATTACACACTAAGTCATATAATAAATCATTTGGACACCCAAAGCGATTTGTAGAAGCAGGAAATGCTGAACAATTATATGTAATATTGACAGAAATAGGATTTATTCTACCATTTATTCTAGCATTTTTCTGCCTGTGCGTTTGTATATTTCATCTAAATGAATGAGGTGAATGCATAACATATAAGCAATCCACAGTCCTGGTTTCTGTGGACTCAAGTGACAAATAGTTGAATTCCCTTCCTTTTCTGCTAATTTAGAACTATTGCTTTTATTGATTGTTAATATCTTATGTCCCCTTTAAGAAACGCTGACTAAAACTCTGGGAAAAGGGAGCATTTTCTCTCTCTGAAAGTGCCAAGATACGGAGTAGGTTTTAGTTAATAAACCTGAATGTACTAGAATGTTAAACTAACATTCGATAAAACAGATAGGAGTAGGGTTCCCAGTCTCAGGGCCTGGCCCTTTTCTCCAGTCCTCAGAATAAGGGGCAGGAATCTAAAAACAAGAGCACTCCCTTGAAATGTATGAGTATATGTATCTTACTCATTAGACTAGGTGTTTTTAGATGAATGGCATATGTACTCTGTGCAGTTGTGGTTGATGCTTAATGTATCATGCATAATGACACACCCCCAGGGGCTGTTCTTTGCCCTTGTCCCAAGGTTTCAGATTTTGTCATCAAAAGCTCATGGTCTGGAATAGTTCTGATTTGGTAACTTTGGAGAGGACCATTGGAACTGAAAAGTCATTACCCTTCACAAATACTGGAGAATGCAGCATTCTACTAAAAGAACTCTCTGAAGAGACTAACACCTTATCATGATCTAAACAAATCAGAAGCAAGATAAAATGTAAAGGTTTCCCCTTGACATGAATGTCTAGTTGTAACTGACTGTAGGGGCGGTGCTCAGCTCCTTTACTAAACCGAACAGCGTTGTTCGAAGAAAACTCCAATGGTCATGTGGCCAGCATCACTAAATGGAACGCTGTTACCCTCTGACCAAAGTGGTACCTATTTATCTGCTTGCATTGCATGCTTTTTGAATTGCTAGGTTGGCAAAAGCTGGGACAAGTGTTGGGAGCTCACTCTGTCATGCATCACTTTGGCCTCAGACGGCCAACCTTCTGACCATACAATCGTCAGAATTGGAATCTTAACCACTAAGCCACCACGTCCCTATCAAAACCAAACCAAATGAAATCAAGTCAAATCAGAAGCAAGATTAGAAGTTATAGAGTGTTTGTGGAAGTAAAAGACTTTTAAAAAATCATCTTCAGTAAGAGCAGCTGAGGGACGTTTGTGATTCCTTCAGCATTTCTGGTGTAGATGATTGGAAAATGGTAACCAAGAGCCACTTCACGTTGCTTATGTAGTGTAGTATTTGATTAGTGTTGAATGATTAGTGTTGGAATCAAACCAAAGGACAAGCAGACAACACTCAGTAAAAAGACAGACTGAGGTTTAACAGCTCTGCCTATCAGAATGAACATAGAATAAAAAAGGCTGAATGTTTTGTATCATCGCAGAGTCCGTTCCTTGTACAAGAATATGTGAAAAAAACCTTAAGGCCAGAAGAGACACTGCAGGAAAGTGTCTCTAGTTGCCAAGTCATTTTTTTAAAACTGGGAGTGCTCAGTTTTCACAGTTTAGAG
Source organism: Sceloporus undulatus (assembly GCF_019175285.1). NCBI lineage: Eukaryota > Metazoa > Chordata > Lepidosauria > Squamata > Phrynosomatidae > Sceloporus > Sceloporus undulatus. The sequence continues at coordinate 136,556,086 of NC_056526.1, read as the reverse complement.
GCAAGTGAAACTTTAATTCTTGGATGTGGCACTAATAGGAGCTCCCTTTCCAAGGCTAATAGCAGTTATGGGTGAGAAAATATTTAGTAAATGGAACAGAGCATGTGAGAAAAGAATTCAGACATCCTTTATCACATGAAGTAGTTTCAATGAAAAATTTGCCCCCCAGATCCTGCTACTCATTAAAAGAAAAACGGAGACACTCACTCAGCTGTAACAGCCACTCACTATCACATCTCTTTTAGCTCACAATATATTTAGAATCATCTGAGACTCATTTCTTTGTACATGGTGTATGGGGAAATTGGAGTCTCATTACAAAAGTGAGTGTAGATTGTTCCATCTGCAATGTGGCCGTATGATCTTGTACATGGAAGAAATTTGGTGGAGATTAAAGCACTGATAGTTTAATTTTTAGAACTCATTCTTGGGCATTCTCTCATATTTCAGCTTATGAAAACCCAATAGTCTAAATGTTTTCAGGCTTTTCTGATTTCAGGTGAAATAATCAATACAGTATTCATTAATATAGATAGGCACTTTTAGGGTAGTTGGATATCCTGTACTTTTAAAAAAGGACCTCCATGGAGTTCTTTTCAGAAAGTTGTTCAGAATATCCAGTTCTAACAAGCCATATATCTCAAAATGGGCCCAAGGTAATCCTAGTTTACTTTTCCTAGGTTAGATCAGTAACTGAGACAAGCATGCACATTAACTGATAAAACTGATAAAGGTTATACTGACATTTACAACTGCATTATTTAACTGATTTCAACTGTTCAGAGTTCAGTAAATATCAGAAAGTGCATACAATGCCAGCCTCTTCATTACTGTAGGCAAAGCTTGGAAATGCCACTATATAGACTACAATTCCCAGAATACTCACAGCAGCTAGTGTCCCAGGATAGGTGGGTGCATCCAAAAGAATTGTGTCTCCAGGATTAATAAGCATTTCAAACACCTAGAAATAAAAAATAATCTCATATGACTATGGCATACTAATAATATTCCTTACCAGTCTATCAAAAGGTGTCCTAGAGTTTAAAAAAAAGAGTGATAAAGGTTAAGCTCTGCCAAAGATCAAGATGTGATTTTAAAAAAGTATGGACATGGAAAGACTATAACTGAATGAATTACTAGGCATACATCTTTTCTACTCTGTCTTGCAACATTGCATAAAAGAACAAGTTATGGGGGGAGGGGGAGAAGAGGTGTTTAGCATACAACATGATAAATCTAAGCCGCTAAAACAGTACAGTACATAAACTCCCATTGTACTGTATCAAGGCAGTCCATGTCTGTGTTTCTAAGAAAGCAAGTGGCAATGAATTGGATTGAAAAGCCATCAAATAGTCCTTTACTTTCAGTGGGAAAATACATTTTTTAAAATGTGTATTTCATGACAAACTTTCTCTAATCCACAGATTTTGAGCTAAAAAGACACATTCACATCATATTTGCACTCTCTTTTCCTAAACTGATGTTTTTGCTAATTTCCTCCAACCTCCTACCTAGGTCCTCACATTTACTCTTTTATACCCGAGATTTTAAAATATGGTCTTACTTTACACAACCCTTCTTGGCTTCCAGTGGTGACACACAACTCCATCTGTCCTTCTTCAGCTCTATAATCAATGGTTGGAGGGTTATGGAGGCTCTTCTGCAAATCTTTCAACCAGGACAGCAGCTCTGGAATGCTGGACATGAATTTATCTTGTAACTAATTGACTCATGAAACTCACCAAAAAGAGGCATTGTGTGCTGTCTTTCATGATTCTCATCCATTAGGTTTTATTATAATTTTATTTCTTGGTTTTAAAAAAGTGGACTTTAAGTTAAGTGTGGTGTGGGTATGGTAGTTAATATGCACAAGGGCACTGGATGCTACAATATTAATAGCAAAGCAACCCAGTGATTTTTAGTTCACACAAAAGAGGCATACTTCATGATCACTACTTTGCTCAAACATAAATGGTACATTCCAGGTACCTTACCACTCTGTCTAATACTAAATTCAGATACAGCATGTTTGTATCTTATTGCATTTATTTTTATATCAAAAATGAGCACACACCCCTCAAAAGGGAAAGGAATCTGCAGATTCAGGGAAACATGGATATTTACAGAAGTACATAAAATGGAAATGGGAGGGGAAATGCCCCCTCCTAAATGGGAAAAGAGACACTGCACGCATGTGTTTGTGTGAAGAAATTGGGAGAGCAAAAGAAATCCACAATGAACAAACAACTGTGGGAGATGATCAGCCAAGGTGTCACAATCTGCATTTCTATACAGTGAAAAGTTAAAACAACTGTGCTGAGTCTTGAGACATTACCCTTTCTCATAGCAGTCAGGCTTTTTAATTAAAAAATGGAACTTACTGCTTTCATATTTGTGTATGAAATAAAACATGCCAAAACATACTATGGTATGGCTAGTTCTTCATTTCCTGAAATGGAGGCAAAATCACTGGCAGTTTTTCAACAGCAATAGGGAGTGGCTTTCGTGGTACCTTGCACACTCCCACAAAGCATGGAGGATCACATACCTCCCTTAATGGAAGTTTTTTGCAACATGACTTTTAATATGCTTGATATTTGAAAAACACAGAGATCAGAAGTGCCTGTAATGTACCCCGCTGAGGCAGAATACTGGAGAGCTCTCTTCATTAGTTCTTCCCCAATTTCAACCGTTGTTCTGTCTCCAATGGCAATACTAGCTGTCTTGAAAGGGAAAGTATTGGGATTTGGTGCCCCTCCAGCCAGGGAGATTAATGATGGAGGAGATCTCTGCATCAGTTCAGCTAAAGTCGACAAAACAAAAAAGAATAAAATATTTAACTAAATCAAACATCAGAAATTTTAATAATAATAATAATAATAATAAATTTTTTTATTTATGTTTCCCTGCCTCTCCCATAGGATCAAAGCGAGGTTACAGACTATTAAAAACCATTACAAACAATCTCATAAATAAAATCCAATAGTACAAAAACTCTAAAAACAATCATACAACATACATATCCAGGGTAGGCAGAGAATCGATGGCATTAGAGATACATAATACTTTCATACATAATACATAATACAGTCATAATACTTTCGTTTCAACTTAACCTCTTTATTTTATTTGTTTGCTTTCTTGGTTTCCTACTAGCTCTATCCTGAGCTAACAGAGAGGGTTACAAAATTGAAAAAATCATATAGGTTGAGCCTCACTTATCTGGAATCCAAAATCTGAAATATTTAAAAAATCAAAACTTTCTTTTTCATGGGTGCTGGAGATCGTGACACTTTTTTGATGGTTCAATGAATACAAATTTTGTTTCATGCACAAAATTTATAAAAAATATTGTATAAAATTATATTCAGGCTATGTGTATAAGGTGTATATGAAAGATAAACAAATTTTGTGTTTCGACTTGCGTTTCATCTCCAAGGTATATACAGTTATTCCAAAATAAAACCCCCCCAACAAAGACAAACAAACAAAAACTTCCAAAATCCAAAACAACTCTAGTCCCAAGCAGGGCAGATAAGAGACTCGACCTGTACAACAGAGAACCCTTTCAAATTTAAAATAGCAAAGTGCAAGTAGCAAGCTGAACACCAAATCTGGAAACTTTTAAATTAAAAGCACTTGCATGAGGCATGGCTATTCATAATGGCCAAAGTTTGAAAGAAGGAATTTTTCCATACCTGCACTGGTGTTGTGAGCTGACAACCCAGTACGTAGTGATGTGTGAAGAACAGGACAAATCAAGGGGCAATGACCAACCTGATTTAACTAGCCATTCACATTCTTAACTTGGAGTAGCCTTGAAATAAGCAGAGCTGTTAATGGGAAGCACACTTTGTCTCTGCATTGCTGAAGAGAAACTCTGGCATCTGCCACCTGCCAAGGGACTGAAAGTAACCAGCTTGGTCTCATCTGTCAGCCAAAAATGGTGTTAGTATTTGCTTTCCCCCTTCCCAAATCATACCACTTTTCTCTTTTTGCAACATATCTGTTAACCTGAGAACCTAATGGCAAGAGATGTCTCCATAAGATGGTTACACATTATCTTGATAGGCCAAGACATTATTCAATTATTACATATATGTGTTTTAGCCTCTTTGTTACTATTCTGAATTTCTGTGTGGCAAATCATACACGGATATCCTGGGTCAGAAGCAGGTAGTGACAAGATCATTGCTATGATGCCCAAATAGTGTGGGTGAGTGGGCTCCCCTTTTTTACAGTCACAGTCCCTCTCCTTCTACTGTTATGTTATCTCCTCATGACGGAATTCTCTACCCAGAACCATCTCAGTGACTTGAGAAAACAACTGAGGTTCCAGTAGCAAAGTATATATACTCACTGAGAACTCTTATTGGAGATGCTTTTCTTGCTGCACTTACTGCAGTAATAAATCGTGAATAATTCATGGTTAACAGGCCAGGTACCAAACTCAGCTTCTAAGTAAACTGGACGGATGCTAAAATAACAAGAAACAAACAGGAAATATCACTTTTCAAACAAAAAAATTAAGTAACTTTCTAATTCATAGAGAATGAACTACCCCCCTATTAATTATTAGCTGAATACCATTCATTCAAAATTCATAGATATTCATCTTAGCTATATGTCTATGACGTGATCTCATATTGATAAGGAAAGAAATAGTCATAGCATAAAAACACTCAAGCAAATGATAATTTGAATGCAGCTTACCAACATCCTTGTTACAGTCTAAGGCGAATTATAGACCGCCGCTTTGAGGTGGTCTGCCGCCGCCGCCGTTTGCTCCGTAAGGGAGCCGTCGCAGCCACACCGCGCGGCTCCCTTGCGGAGCAAAAAAGAAGCTCCAAAATGGAGCTTCTTTCTGCGGCGCCCTAATGACGTCGCAAGGCGCCGCTGGCGCACTCATGACATCATTAGCGCCGCGACACGTCTGGACGCTATGCGTCCGATACGTAAACATGGCGGCCCCCATGTGGAAGGGGCGCCGCCATGTTGTACGTATGGAATACGTACTAGGGTTAGGGGGGTGCGGAAGCACCGCCCCTTCCTAACCCTAATACGTATTCCATACGTATTTTTTGGCGGTTTGTAACCCGCCTTAGTATCAGAAATAAACCCTTTGTTCAAGATCACACCAAATCGAGCTTACTGGATGGTTAATGATTAGGTAATGCCACATATCAACATAATAATGATTCTAGGTTGATCAGTATCAGTGAATATTGCAATACGCTCATGCTTAATCTGCCGTTAATAAATGTATCTTAAAAGTGCCTGACTTGCTCTTGTTCACAGCTGTATTTGAAATGGACAAGAGCAAAGCACTGTTGCATAAGAGTCACAAAAAGAAGTAATCATGTAGACAAGATAAAGTTGGTTTCTGAAACAGTAGCTTCAGGTGTTCTAAAGAAGAAAGAGTTCTGCTTTCTTTTCCAGTGCTTGTTTAGAACACCAACTTTAAAATTTGAACCTACACAATTCTATGGCAAGTGCACTCCTGTAATTTGCAGTTTGTTGTGGCTTCAGCGCTCTCTAACAGAAAAGGCTAAATGTTTCACAAAATGATAATTTCCAGAATTCCATAGCACTGAGCCATGGCTGCTAAAGTGATGTCAAACTGCTTTATTTTTGCAGTGCAGATGCAGCCCTGGATTCAGTTATCATATCCTAAAGCTTTCCTTTGGAGTTGAGACTGCCATGGTCGCCTTAGTCGATGTTCTCCGTCTGGGCGTCGACAGGGAAAGTGTGAACTTGCTGGTGCTCTTGGACATCTCAGCGGCATTCGATACCATCAACCATGGTATACTTCTGGAACACCTGAAGGAGTCAGGCATTGGGGACACTGAACTCCAGTGGTTCCGGTCCTACCTCTCGGGCAGCTTCCAGATGGTGATGCTGGGAGACAGCTGCTCTCATAAAAGAGAGTTGACATCTGGCATCCCTCAAGGCCCCATTCTGTCTCCCATGCTGTTTAACATTTACACGAAGCCATTGGGAGAGATCATCCGGAGACATGGAACGTGGTGTTATCAGTACGTTGATGACACCAAAATCCATTTCTCTATGTCTCCAACTGTTGCAGTGACCAAGGATGGCATCTCTACTCTAAATGCCTGTCTTGAGTTGGTAATGGACTGGATGAGGGAAAACAAACTCAATCTGAATCCAGAGAAAATGGAGGTGCTTGCGATAAGTACTCCTGGTCCAGGGATGGAGATTTAACAACTAGTCCTGGATGGGGTCACACTTCCACTAAAAGATGAAGTTCACAGTTTGGGAGTACTCCTGGACTTGCCTCTAATGCTGTCATCTCAGGTGGAGGCGATGGCCAGGAGTACTTGGTACCAACTTCGGCTGATACGCCAACTGCGTCCCTACCTGGCCCAAAGGGACCTTGAAGCAGTAGTACATGCACTGGTAATCTCTCGTCTTGATTTCTGTAATGTGTTCTACATGGGGCTACCTTTGTATCAAGTTCGGAAGCTTCAATTGATCCAAAACGCTGCAGCCAAATTGGTCACAGGAACATCAGGATTTGACCATATTACTCCAATATTAAGATCTCTTCATTGGCTGCCGATCAGCTTCTGGGTGCAATATCAAGTATTGATTATTATCTTTAAAGCCCTACATGGCTTGGGCCCGAGTTACTTAAGTAAATGCCTCTCCCTACACAATCTGCCCCGCACCCTTAGAACATCAGGGAAGAAACTATTGGAACATATGAAAACTAGACTAACTACAACTTCCCATAAAGCGTTTACAGCCACGGCCCCTAAATTATGGAACAACTTACTGGAAGAGATTTGTCTCATTACCACCTTAAAAGCCTTTAAAAAGGCACTTAAGACGGATCTCTTCCGGCGGGCCTATCCACCTGACCTTTTATAGATGATTTTGTGGATCATTCCCACTCTGACTTGATAGCATGTAAAATTGACAACAATTTGGCCTTTTTAGTGATTGGTAGTAATACTGCTGTTTTACTGACTGTATTTTTAGATAATACAGTATTGTATTTTGTATTGTATTGTGTTTTTTATTCTTTGCTGTAATCCCGCCTCGAGGTGGCAAATACAAATAAAATTTATTATTATTATTATTATTATTATTATTATTATTATTATTATTATTATTATTATTCCTAAAACTGATCAACATAACCCCAAATCAGTTCTCTGTTCTGAAGACAAACTTCAATTCGGCCAGCCATATAATGTACTGATTGGTTTTGTCATACACTTGGATATTTTTTTGGCATCTGACTGGTATTTTGTCTGTTCACATGATCACATGCTGCAAAATGATCCAGATATAATTAAATAAAAGCTTTTGTAGGCAATCAGTTGTAATTGCTCTGAAATTCTGCATACCTAATCTGTAAATTAAGGGCCATTATAAATCAGGGTTTCTTATATCAATAAATTTGCAAGTCAGCAGGTAGCACATTCTTTTATTCCTCTGTAAACAGCAGAGATACTCTGATCTTCCTTTTCCTCTTATTTTCAGTGAAAGGTAAGGAGTGATTTTAACAGAACTAGAACAGATTGAGAGATGTGACAGATGTGTAGTGCTTACAAGTTCTTTGTAGAACCCATCTTTGTTTCTTTAGCTGTATTAAATATAACACATTAAAATGTTTCACCTAATGCAAGCAGTCATGGAGTGTCACAACATATCAGACTAGAAGAGCTCTGTCTCTGGAAAGAACAATAGCAAATAGTCTTTCAAAATGTTTCAAAGGGATTCTTTCCCCATTTCCAGGCTCTTTCCATTTTCAAAGCAACCATATCGTCTAGTGAAAACATTTTACCCAATACATGAAATTCACTGGAAAAATAAACTGGAGTCCATTTAAGATACAAAGGTGTTTGTGTGCCTATCTGAATAGTGAAATGATCAAAAACTTTTAAAAAGAACTTGAGATACTGATAGTAAGAACTTTTATTGAACCTGTAGAAAATAATTCTATATTAGCTAGGAATGCTCAGCTACATTCTACTCCTGGTTTACAAATTACTCAAAATTTATGGTAATAGCTCTTCTCTCACATTCTTTACTTCCCCGATGAACATCTTCCTTTGTATGTAAAGGCATTATGTGTATTTATTGGGGGAAATGAGGAATAAATCTTTTCAGTATTCAGTGTAGTATTTTATTTATTTTTGCAGCAAAAACAATCCTCTGAAAGGCATTTCCCCTCCCCCTCTCAATTCAGCTTTGAAAATACAATGACATCTCAAGGGAAAAATAATTCTGTGCACTGTCACTGGATTCTAAGGTGTGCTCCCACTCTACAAGGAAAAGGGAAATAAGGTAGTATCTTCTCTGTTGTCACCATATAGATGGATTATGACTGCTTTAACAATACACTGTGGCATTCCCTGGAAAGCCCAGGGGGTGCACCCCCTCCCAGGATAGCAATGTCTACTGAGAATAGGATGTGATGGCCTCGCTGGCAAACCACGAGATCATGACTCACCTTCTGGTTGACAATGCTTTATCCGTGATTGGATAAGCCCATGTTGATTCGGCTGAGACAGTGTACACATCTTGCTCCCCTTTGCTAATTAGAAATCTCCTGAGTACACATTGGTCCCTGATTCCGCAAATTGCCTTCTGATGTACTATGAGATAATGTAAACCTAATGTAACCCTGATGTCAATAAAAGGAGCTGGCCAAGACCTGGCCAGGAGAAGAAGCTTTGCACCCCCATTCCTGTCTCTGCGTCTCTCTCTGCCGCGACAATACACCTTTTGCATTATAGTGGGATAAGGCTAACAAGCAGTAAATAAATCAGATGGGGTGTGTGTAGCATCCATCACAGATCAAGGGATGTAATAGTGCTACTCTATTCTGCATTGTCAGACCTCACCTGGAATACTCTGTCCAGTTCTGGGCACCAAAATTCAAGAGGAAAATTGGCAAGCTGGAGTGCATCCAGAGGAGGGTGACTAAAATGGTGAAAGGTCTGGAAACCATGTCCCATGAGGAGTGGCTTAGGGAACTGGGTATGTTTAGCCTGGGGAACAGAAGGCAGAGAGGTGACATGATAGCCATGTTTAAATATCTGAAGGGATGACATATCAACAAAGTAACAAGATTGTTTTCTGCTGATCCACAGGCTATACATGGAGCAATGGATTCAAGCTACAGGAAGAGATTCCACCTCAACAACTTCCTGAAGGTAAGGGCTGTTCAACAGTGGGAATACACTGCCTCAGAGTGTGATGGAGTCTCCTTTTTTTGGAGGTTTTAAAAAAGAAGTTAGATGGCCACCTGTTGGGAGTGCTTTGACTGTGTATTCCTGCATGGTAGAGGGTTGGATTGGATAGCCTTGTGATCTGTCCTGATTCTATGATTTCACAGATGATAACAGGAGCAGCAACATTAGAGCATGGTCAAAATGGCAAGAATTAAGAATGAGGACAGTTAAAAAAGATGATAGGAGGAGAATAAACTCATTTGAAATGTGATGCCAGAGGAGAGTTCTACTGCCATTTTAAGGGGTAGGTGGATATTTATAGAATGATGTTGCTTCAATAGTTTACACACATCCTTTGCATGCAGATGGTCTCAAGTGCAGTCTATAAGATCTCAAGTGTGAAAGGACCAGAGAAAAATCCCTTGTTTCAGTCCTCTTGAGGCAGATACTCCAGAGACTTTTCACACTGTCCAGTTATAGTGCTAAGGTTCCACTTTAATGGCTATGGCAACATCCTTTGAACTGTGGGGTTTGCAATTTGGTGAGGCACTAGAGCTCTCTGAGAGAGAATTCTAAATACCCCCTCCCTCAACTACAAATCCCAGGATTCCACAAGTTGAAACCGTGGCAATTGAAGTGGAATCATAGCACTGTACCGAGAAAGGGCCCTTGATGTGGATGTCAGAGTGGGCTTTCTCTGTGGCTGCTCCCAGGCTGGAACTCCCTACAAGGCCACAGGAAGATGGCAGGTGGGAACAGATGAAATAATAGATGAAGATAGACTGGCTCCTTTCCTTTTCTCTTTCCACTGGCAAGAAAAGATCTTTTTATCCAAGCAGGTGTTTTCTTGCTCAAGCTGACTTTCAAATGGAGGGATGCTGTATTCTTCTTTTACTGGCATTCCAGTTTCTGATTTTTAAAACATTTTTATTCAAGGCATGTTTTAATTGTATTTGTACTACTGAATTGTGATGTGTGAGAAGCAAGGGATAGAAATCAAATGAAGGAAGAAGAATCTTTCTGATCTGAATGATGTTTGTAAATTCATGGTGCTACTGTTCATCAGAAAAATACACAGTGTTGGGCTACATATACACTTCCCTGCTATAAGGCAGTTTTTAAAGTAACCAGCATTCTTATTTTGGTTTTGCTTGTGAGATATACAGATGCATTCTTTCAGTACGTGCAGTCTGCTACCACACTGAAGAATTAAGGCAGTTTGACACGACTTTAACTGTCATGGCCTCGATCATATGGAATCCAGGGATCTGTAGTTTGTTGTAGCACCAGAGCTCTCTGATGGAGAAGGCTCAATATATCACAAAACTACAAATCCCAGAAATCCATAGCATAATGGGGTGGAATGATAGGCAAGATTTTTTTAAACAGGTGTACATCCCTTTCCCTTTGGTGATTTAGATTCTAAGAACATTACAGCAAAATACTCTTTTTTGGAGTATTTATCCTCCAACTGTCCTGAATTGAGAGGGACATCCTGGTTAATACTCTGTCTTCCCACATTTTCAGGTGCTTTTAAAATTTTCCCCCTTTTCTCTCCTCCTTTTACTTTTTCCCTTTGGCCTCTGGCTACTTGAGTTGTTGCACACTGAGTGCAAAGTGCAAAAGTAGTTTATACTCAGTTAATAATGGAAGGAAGGGGATCTTGCGCTTCCCTCTAGATCAGGGGTAGGCAACCTGTGGCCCGCGGGCCGGATGCGGCCCGACGAGGCCTTGGGACTGGCCCCAGCCCGGTCCTGCCACCGATTGCCGCCAGGGCCTTTGGCATCTCGCACAAGGGGCATGGTGGGGCAATTGTATATAGAAGCCTCAGAAACATGCATTGATCGTAACATTTTTTAAAAAATCAGCAATTTTTTTCGCGTGTCCTCCATTTTTTATTTAAAAAGTGCCCCCCATTTGAAAATTTTGTCCTACATTTGTCCCAGTTTATTTATTTATTTAAATTTTTAAAAATTATTTAATTATTTATTTTTTGGCTGAGGGACAGCCAGTTGTCTGAGGGACAGCAACCCGGCCCCCGGCTCAAAAGGGTTGCCTACCCCTGCTCTAGATCCAGGCAAAAGTAAACACCGGTAGCCTGTATTAGGATGTGTGTTCTTCTTCCCCATTAATAACTTTTGACATCTTGAAAGTGTGCCCATCTTGGTAAATACTGGAGGGTATGGGGTGATCCAAGTAAATTTACCCACTTCTGCCACAAGAGTAGATTTTTAGCAAAGATTTTCTCCTCTCACTCCTAACTCACCCACTTCCCTTCAGGGATAGCAAAGCTTCTCTGACTTCCCCATCCCCAAATGTAGACCAGTCTGGATAAAATTAGGGTACCGGGGTCTTCCTTCCTTTTAAAAAAGTATGCTTATTTTTTCAATTCCTTGAGTAAATGCATTTATCATATTAGGGGAGATCCCGTGGGAAAACAGGAATTAAACGTGATTTAAAATACATTCAAATATAAACCAAACTTGCAAATTTGGTTAGTTTATCACACTAGGGGACTGCCCAAGTGAAATACCACAAAGTTAATCCAAATGCAAAGCAGAGAAAAACAGCAGCTTTTTTTACTTTTGGGTTGTTCCGAAAGTAAAAAGCTGACAGTTTTCTCTGCTTTGCATTCGGATTAACTTCACCTTATTTCATGTTAACTGCGATGTTGTGTGATAAACTTTGGCCGTTTGTGGAATTATTATTTTTTGTTTAAATCTCATTTAACTCCTGTTTTCCCATGGAATCTCACTAGTGTGAAATATAATGGAGATGGATATTATCAATATAAAGGCTTCGAGTCCCTATGTTGGGAGAAAGGCGGATATAAGATAATAGTAATAATAATAATAATAATAAATGGTAGACTAGGAAGCTGGGCCAAAGCTAACAAAATGAAATTTAGCACGGAGAAATGTCAGGTACTGCACTTAGGGTGGAAAAATGCACAGATATAGGATGTGGGGACACCTGGCTGAATGAGACTACGTGTGAAAGGGATCTAGGAGTCCAAGTAGATGGCAAGTTGAACATGAGTCAACAGTGTGATGCAGCAGCTAAAAAGGCCAATGCGATTCTAGGCTGCATCTATAGAAGTATAGTGACTAGATCAAGAGAAGTAATAGTGCCACTCTATTCTGCTTTGGTCAGGCTCCACCTGGAATATTGTGTCCAGTTCTGGGCACCACAATTTAAAAAGGATGTTGAGAAACTGGAGCATGTCCTATGAGGAACGACTTAAGGAGCTGGGGATGTTCAGCCTGGAGAAGAGAAGGTTAAGAGGGGATATGATAGTCCTGTTTAAATATTTGAAGGGATGTCATATTGAGGAGGGAGCGAGCTTCTTTTCTGCTGCTGCAGAGAATAGAGTCCAGAACAAAACAAAACAAGCTTCCTTTATATACCGCTTCATACCGCCTAAGCAGTGTCTAAGCGGTTTACAACTGTAAGCTAATTGGATGCAAGCTGCAGGAAAAGAGATTCCACCTCCCTTCATGACACTGTTCAAACAGTGGAAGACACTTCCTTGGAGTGTGGTGGCATCTCTTTCCTTAGAGGTCTTTAAACAGAGGCTGGATGGCCATCTGTCTGGGATGCTTTGATTGAGAGTTCCTGCATGGCAGATGGCCCTTGGGGTCTCTTCTTTCATGATTGTATAGTGTTTACTTCTTCTGAGGAGAGCCAGCATGGTGCAGTGGTTTGAATGTTGGACTAGGGCTTTGGCACACAACAACAACAATAACAACAAGGGGCACAGTCATTGGACGTTTTCCCTGGCTGGAAGGCAGCCTGGGGAGGTTTATGTTTTAGAGGCAGGGGGTGAAACTGGTTAAACACAGCGCCCCCCCCCCACTCTTTACAATGGAGAATAAAAAGAATAAAATGCCATGCCAATATCTTTTGTGTGAAGAAGGTGAGGGTTAATAAAGCGGGCCAAGCAAGCAGGGCCACCGAAGAAGGAGCTTACCCTCCTCAGCCGCCCTGGCCCCCCTCTGGCGCTGGCTCTGGAGCTCGGCTTCTCCTCCTCCTCCCCTCTGAGGCCTGAGAGCCAGGAACACAGGCGCCGGGCCTCGCTTGGTTCCCTGGCCCTCCCTCTCTCTCCTCCTCTTCCTCCCTTCCCTGGCCTCTAGGCCTTGGAGCTCCCTTGACACTAAAGTAAAGAACGTGGGAAGGGAAGGGAGTCAGCTGGCAGGCAAAGGGTGCAGTTGGGAACACTCCCCTAAATGGGGGGGGGGGGAAGGAGGACGCCATTTTAAACACACACACCCCTTTTCTGTGTTTATTATTATCATAGACTTCAAAGACATAGCCGTGTTAGTCTGTAGAATCAGTATTTTAGAGAGATCTTGTGGCACCTTTGAGACTCACTGGAAGAAAGAAGTGGGCAGCAGGAGCTTTCCTAGCTTTAAGTCTGCTTCCTCAGATACATTTGGATATAATAATAATAGATGCAGAGATATCTTGTAGCATCTTGGAGACTCATTGAAAGAAAGAAGCTGGCAGCAGCAGGAGCTTTCCAAGACTTCAGTCTGCTTCCTCACATTCATTTGGATATTATTATTATTAAACTATATTTATAAAGCACTGTAGGTTTACACAGCGCTGTACATAAAATAGAATAAAATAAAATGGACCTGCCAGTGGTGTACGTTCTAGAAAATAGAATATTATACAAAATTAATACACAATATCATTCAACAAAAATATGCAAACAGTATATTAAAAT
>NC_056526.1:136517646-136542138 GCF_019175285.1 Sceloporus undulatus | reverse complement strand
ATAATAATAATAATAATAATAATAATAATAATAATAATAATAATAATAATAGAAATAGAGAGATCTTGTATCACCTTTGAGACTCACTGAAATAAAGAAGTGAGCAGCAGGAGCTTTCCCAGACTTCAGTCCGCTTCCTCAGATGCATTTGATATAATAATAACAATAATAAATAGATGTAGAGATATCTTGTAGCACCTTGGAGACTAAACTATAAACCCCAGAATGCCACAGGAGGCAGCCATAGCAGTTAAAGTGGAATAATAGCTCTATAACAGTGTGGTGTGATAGTGATGACTTGGGGTGACCAGGCAGCCTCCTCTTCCAGGACATGTCCTACATTTCAACCTTCTACGCAGAAGGAATTTCAAACTGCCTCCATTTTTGAGCATGAATTTAATTTATATTAGTGACCATTTTTTCTTGAGCATCCTACATTTTGCGATGCATTGCCTTCCTTTGCAGTTAGGACATCTGGTGTAATGTCTGTACCAGTTCTGAAGCAGAGTCTTTGTGGTATAGTGGTTTGAGTGTTGGACTAAGACTCTAGAGACAAGCGTTCGATTCCTGCTCAGTTAGATGACAATGACCAAGTCACACTCTCTCAGCCTCAGGGGAAGGCCATGGCAAACCTTTGAATGAATCTTGCCAAGAAAACCCTATGAGAGGTTCATCTTAGGGTAGGTTCACCATAAGTTGGAAGACTTGAAGGCACACAACAACAACAACAACAACAACAAGAACGTTCCAAAACTTGCTATTATACTATCTGCACCACACTGACATTTCTCTTTAATCTCTTTGTCTCTTCTTTCTTCTCCCCTTCATTGCTAGAAATAGTTTGGCCAGCACACATTTACAACCAATTGAAAACCACTTAGCAGGCTGCATCTGCACTGCAGAATTAATGCAATTTGGTACCGCTTAAACTGCCCTGGTTCCATGCTATGGAACCCTGGGATTTGCAGTTTTGTAGTTAAAGATTCATGGCTAATGGGCCTCCATATCAATTGCTGACAATTTTTATCTGGCTTACACATATATATGGACTATTGCTTGCTTGGTAGATCTATTATAACTTTCTGACATTTCTGATTATTACATGTACATTTATTTATTTCTTTCCTGACTCTTGTTTGTTTGCTTTTTAATAGTTTTGTGAGTCAGTTCCTGTCTCCCATTCTGGCCAGGGCAGTTAAAGTGTGGATTATTTCTGCAGTTTGTTTTGAACCTTAGAAAATAAATATTCATTTACCATTGATTGATTGGTTGGTTGGTTGATTGATTGATTGATTATTTATTGTACCCCCACTCATTTGAAGAAGTTACCTTTTGGACTACATCACCCAGAATCCCCCAACTGACATGTCTGGACAGTGGGCACGCAGTGTGGGAGCCAAGTCTGGGAACTAGCCCAAAACAGCAACTGCCAAGTGGGGAAAGAGACTAAGGCTGCGTCCACACTGTAGAAACAATCTAGTTTGACACCACCTTAACTGCCATGGATTTGTTTTCCTTGAATAAAAATACAACTAAGCAGGGATACACCCTGAATACACACATTCAGTGCAGAGATTAATAGGTCATCCTACAATATGAAGAATATAGGAACCTGCCTTATACAGTGGGTTCTCCATATCCACAGATTCTGCACCCACAGATTTAACCATCCATGGCATGGAACATATTCCCTCATCCCTGAAAAAAAAATAAAAATCCAAAAGCAAACTTTGATTTTGCCATTTTATATAAGGCCAGGACACCATTTTACTATGCCATTGTATTTAATGGTGCTTGAGCCTCCACATATTTTTTGTATCCACAGGAAGTCTTGGAACCAAACCCCAATGGATACCAAGCATCCACTGTACCGACTCAAACCTTTGCTGCATGTAGCCTAAGACCCAGGGTGACTAGTTGTCATAACCCCAAAAAGCTCCAAACACTTATAAATTCATGCTTCTTAGTTCTGCTCAAAATGGAGGTCATTTTGGAATTCATTCTGGACAGAAGGTGGAAATTTGGGCTATGTCCTGGAAAAGGAGGACATCTGGTCACCCTGCTAGTACCGTCAGTGCTGACTGGCAGCAATAGTTTTAGGTAGAAGATTTTCCTATCACTATCTGGAAAGTGCTGGTGTTTCCTGCTGGCTTCCTATCCAACTATTAACCGTTCCTGACTTTACGAAGCTTGTGAGAACAAATTAAAATCTGGTGTGTTCAGGTTGATATAATGGTAAATTTTTAGATTTAAGATTTTAAATCTCGAAACCATAGAATGTAATGTGACACAAACTGTGACACCTTTATGATCCCTGCCAAGCCTCAGGTGGGCACCTTGATTTTGATTTTAACTTCATGAAACAAGAGCATTGCCAATTTCTGTTATATGCCCAGGCAGCTCACATGCAAATCATGTGCTATGATATGTTTTCTTTTTTCATTTTTCTTTTAAAGGTGTATTGTTTGTGACCTGTAGGAAGGGACTAGTCAACTTGCAAGAAAATAACAGCCTGAAAATTTCAGGCTGTCATTTGATACCCTGTTTCTGCAGCACTTTGATTAAAGTTTAATCATTAAACGGTGGATTATTACCTCATCTCTGAATGGAATTTTTTTTATAGCATATAATTCAGTTCCTTGGATCACTAGATGTCGCTCATGCACTTTAGTTTAGAAGGACGAACAGGAAAATTCAGGCACAAATCTATTTCCAAGCCTCTTATTCCGTTTGATAGTAATTGCTTCACTGCAGGCAGTTTGTGAAACTGGAAGGAATGAGTCCTGCCTGAGCTATTAGAGGACTGAAATTTCATTGGAAGGGTTAATTCCAGTCAGGACCCATTAGTGGTTAGTGAAATAACAAAACAGAGAGTGTAGACAGTGATATTGTTAGGCTGGCGTTACAAATATTTGCATATGTAAGGCTTGCTTTGACATCAGCAAGAATATGATAGATGATAAAAGAAAGAGCTTTGATATATATATAGCCAAGTATGCCATGAAACTACATGCTGCTCCTGCTACTACTAAGCATTTATTCAGTACCTCCAGTCAGCTAGGCATTATTCAACACCCAGCTGGTGATTTTCTTTAATAGGGCAATATACCTGTATGGCCAGCCACCTTTTGCTGCTCATTGGGTTCCTATTAGAAATTGTCCTATGCTGCATAGCAGATGAAAGCTGCCCGTGAAAAGCTATTTTTGGTTCTGGAGGGGACAGGGGTTAAGGGAATAGACATGACTATAAGACAGAAATGACTTGGAGGCACACACCACCATACACCACAGAGAGTCTGTAACTAATTTCCTGATGGTAAGAGCTGTTTGACAGTGATACAGACTATCTTTGGAAAGTGATGAAGTCTGCCTTGTTGGAGCTTTTGGAACAGAAGTTAGATGGCCACATATCAGGGCTGCTCTAATCGTGGATTCATGCGCAGGCAGAAGGTGGGACTGAATGACTTTTGGGGTCCCTTCCAACTCCCTGATTCGATGAAGATCTCATAATACATTTACCTATTCTGATTTTTAAAATTATATGCATCTGTACGTCATTATCAAACGACATACAAATAGTTTTTTCGGCATTCGATTTAGCAAGCGTAAAATAGTATTCCATACAACATTTCATAAAAGAAATTAAAGGATGCTATGTCATCTTGAAAATAATCATTCTGATTATTTGACTATTATTGGACTATTCTGATTAACTGATCAGGCAGTTAACAAATATAAAGCACAAAGCAAACAATAAACCCACATTTTTATATTTTAATAAATTGGAAATGCAGTTTTTAAGACTTCTCAAATAATTAACAGCAGTCTTGTCCTTGATATTTCTTGGAAAAATTACTTCCTCCATTTCAATAAACCTACATTCAATTATTTTCTTGACAATATCTATTACTTGTTTACAAAATGTGTAATTGTTGGGTATTTCCATCATGTATGTATAAATATTCTTTTTCTTTCACAACCTTACCTGGATATATTCATTTTATTTTTATTTTTACAGGAAGTAGAGTATTATCTGAATGTTATCATGTAATCATAGAAGCAGTGGGCATCTAGTCCAGCTTGTGTCAGTACTAGAATCCACTGGTAAAGAATCTCTGACAGATGGCCATCCAACCTCTGTTTAAAAAGCTTTTAAAGGTTCTGTTTAAAAGCGTTTCAAAAAGTTCCAGTAATGGTCTTTGGAGTCCCTACTCCTGCTACTGCATGAACTGGATCTCCAGAGGTCATGTAGCCATTGCCACCCCCCATTGATTTGAATTCTCCCTTTATTTCTAACAATGCAATGGGACTTGTTGGGATTCCACTGCTACTTCCCATTTCTCTCTTTAAAAAGTTTTAAGCCACCTATTTTTGTAGTGTCTGTCTTCCAGCTGGGTCCTTGAAATTAAAGGTTCTCTGGAAAGGCTGACTTGAAAAATCACATGTACAGGACATACAGGAAAATTAAGAAGCAAGACAGGAAGAAAATCAACTAATTTGAGATGTGGTGCTGGAGAAGAGTGCTGAGGATCCCATAGACAGCCCAAAGAAAAACAAATGGGTCCTAGAGCAAATCAAGCGAGAATATCCCTAGAAGCTGAGATGACAAAACTGAGACTGTCATACTTTGGACACATCATGAGAAGGCATGACTCATTGGAAAAAAGAATAATAGTAGGAAAGGTGGAGGGAAGTAGAAAGAGAGGAAGGCTGCATGCTAGATGGATGGACTCTATTAAGGAGGTCACGAATATGGAACTAAGCAGAGCAGTGGAGAACAGGAAGTCTTGGAGATGTCTCATCCACAGGGTCACCATGGATCACGATGGGTCACCAGGGATCAAAATTGACTTGAGGGCAGTTAATAAAAACAACAAACAGGACATAAAGCCAAGCAGTTTTCTTGAATATACCCATAGCAGTGCCTAACATTGTTTGCCTTTGCTTTAAACATGCAGATGTTGGATGGGGTGTAAAGAAAACAGCATGCTATACCACATGTGGTTAAATTGAGAGTTAAGTAAAATGAACAATCAGACATTGTGAAGTCAAAGGCTTTCATGGCTGGCATCCATAGTTGTTTGTGGGTTTTTTGGGTTATGTGGCCATGTTCTAGAAGAGTTTGTTCCTGATGTTTCACCAGCATCTGTGGCTGGCATCTTCAGAGAATGCTTCAGAGAATGACTTCCATGCCAGCATTTTCTAAAGATGCCAGCCACAGATGCTGGCGAAATGTCAGGAACAAACTCTTCTAGAGCATAGGTACATAACCTGAAAACCCTATAAAAAACAACCAGACATTGCATTTCAAAGATCCTTTACTGATTTTGTTAAACTATGAGAGTGAGAATGAATAAAAAAGGCTTGAAAAATTGAGATTAATAAAATCTTTTTTTAAAAATGTATGCGGGTTTTTATAGGAATTTGGCATTCTAAATCCAAAATCTCATTCTTGAAAAAGGCACAAATGAACACAGACTGCCTACAGCCCAGATACTGGTAAATGTGATAACATCCATTTTCGTCTTTTAGATCCTGCATCTCTCCTGCCAGGATTCCTGGATGCAATAATCATCTTCATCACTGGACCTGTCCCAGTAATACTAAGCATTGCTCACTATACATTTTTTAAGAACATTTTACCATTCATATTAACATACAAACAAAACCAAACATTCCTCCATGTCAGCTCACTTTACTAAAAATAAAATAAGGAAATCATATGGTATAACTAAGGCCATCACTATTAATGTGTTCCTTCCTAGTCAATTAAAAAGATAGCAAAGTGATACATTAAAACATAATTAAAGTGTTACAATATTAAAATAGATTGCATATTAAAAGAATAAAAATACAGTTAAAAAGATAACATTGTTTAAAATGCTTAAAATGATACAACAGCCCTAGCTGGTCCTTTAAAAACATTCTGTTTTAAAAGCCTGCCTGCAAAAGAAGGTTTTAACCTGCTGGAGGAAGGACATCAAGGAAGGGGCCATTCTGATTTCCCCAGGGAGGGAGTTCCACAGTCCAGGGGCAGCCATGGAAAAGACCCTCTCTCATGTTTCCACCAACTCTGCTTATGATGGGAGTGGAACTGAGAGAAGGGCCTCTCCAGTGGATCTCAGAGCCTGGGCCGGCTCATCTGGTCTGCCAAATAGCCTAGGTCTGAGTCATATAGGGCTTTATAGGTCATAACCAGCACTTTGAATTGTACCTGGAAACAAACTGGCAGCCAGTGGAGCTGTTTCAACAGGGACGTTGTGTGGTCTCTATAAGCTGCCCCTGTTAACAATCTGGCTGTAGCTCTTTGGACCAGCTGAAGTTTCCAAACACTTTTCAAAGGCAGCCCCAAGTAGTTCAAATGGGATGTAACCAAGGCATTTACTACCAAGACCAGATTTGGCATTTCAAGGAATGGGCGCAGTTCGCGCACATATTTTAAATCTGCAAAAGCACTCCTGGTCACTGCAGAGACCTGGGCTTCCAGGTTCAGAGCTGAGTCCAGGAGTATCCCAAAACTGAGAACCTGCATCTTCAGGGGGAGTGTAACCCCATCTAACACAGGTTGGATCCCTATTCCCCGATCTGCTTTCTGACTGACCAGGAGCACATCTATCTTGTCTGGATTAAGTTTCAACTTGTTTCCCCTCATCCAATCCATTACTCATGACAACCTTCTTGGATTGAGGTAAAAAGGAGTAGTATTGCTAAGTGTCATCTGCATATTGCTGGCACTGCACCCCAAAACTCCGGATGACCTCTCTCAGCAGTGTCATGAATATGTTAAAAGAATAGGGGACAACACAGAACCTGAGGTACTCTACAGGCCAATGGCCAGGGAGCCAAGCAGAAATCCTCCAGCACCACCTTCTGGGTTCGCCCCTCCAGGAAGGAAGGGAGTCACTGTAAAATAGTACCTCCAAGTCCCATCCCAGAGAAGAGATCCAGAAGGATACCATGGTCAATAGTATCGAAAGCCGTTGTTCAGTTCCCTGCAACTAAGGCTGTCTCTGTTCCATAGCCAGGCCTGAAACCAGATTGAAATGGATCTAGAGAATCTGTTTCATCCAGCAATGTAAGAAGAAGATGTGCTGGCAGTAGAGGGTGAGGAGTAGGAGCAGTGCTTCTTGTCCCTTCTAAGGCAGCTGGAGAGCTTATGCCATTGCTGAATCTTCCCTTTAATTTTGAGAAACTATCCTTTAGCTGCAAATGGAATTGTTTGCTGATGCTTCTCATCTTTCATTTCCTCCTGCAATTCTTGTGGTGCAACTGAAGGCTGTATTGCATACAATAATGGAGGTGCGCTTTCCCATTGTGATGGATTCAGTGATGTTTGACATTTCATATCAGACATAGGTAACTCTGCTATAGAAGGAAAACAAAAACTATCCAATTGCAAAACTGTGTGCAGAAGGGGGTGACCGAAGGGCTAGGATCTTTAAGCTATAAAACACTCTCTCCCAAATATCCAAGCAGCCTGTTTTTCCAAACTGTATGCTTCTGTTTTAAGATTCACTATAATTACTTTGGGCACTATAAACTCTAGTTATCATCAGGATTTCTATTAAATAACAAGTGGGAACAGACATTTTTCAGATCTGGCTTTTGTCTTTATGGTGAAGCCAAAATTGGTTGGAGCAAAGATCAATAATGTATCCAGCTAATACACTAAAATATAAATGAAATGAATCACAAGGAATGAAATTACTTTTCATGACAACCTAGAGATAAATACTTTCCCACAAACCTATAGACCTGTCAATTTAGATTTATTTTCTTAGCAATCCACAAGTATTATGCAAACCTTAATATGTAAGTCCATCAGGTTTCAGTACTGGAATAATTCAGTTGCTGTAAAGTAAATCCATACAAGGACTGCAGCCTTTCTTTCCCAAGTTATTGATAATTAGAAAGTTTGTATAGGCAAGCTAACTTCATAACTAACTCTGGCTTGAGATAGATGGGCCAAAAGCGGCGTGGTGGCAGCGATACTAGGGTTCCAGACCATGCAACAACCACATGGTCTGGAACCCTTGTGTGTAATGTTGGCGGCCTAATGGTGGCATCCTGTCCACACGGGCGCCACCATCTTGATATAAGGGACATGCAACATCCGGACATCAATGTGTGTTGCTTATGTCACGAGTGTGTCAGTGGCGCACTCACGATGTAACCTGGTCGCTGCATAAAGAACCCGGAAGAACCGGGTTATTTTTACTCTAGTCGTGTGGTTTGGTGGCTGTGGCGTCCCTCCGGAGTTAAAACGAGTGCCTGCAGACTGTCATTTTCGGGCGATCTGTCTTGGGCCTCTAGTTCACTTCATTTCTTCTTCCCGTGTACATATATTTTTCCCTATATATTATGAAAAACAACTAGTATGTACTTTTCTTTTCTACCATATTTTGCATTTGATATGCTTTGTTTTGTGATTGGTCACTGGAACATGAAGAAAAATTTACTGCTTGCTAAGGCAGACATCTCTGAGGAAATCTCATTGCTGTGGGAAAATGTGTTAAATGCAGGAAATCCATATTCCACTTAATGTCTAGTTTGACCCCCGATTTCTGTGCTGGAGATAAAGGATGGGACACATCCTCCCTCCTTTTCCAGCCATTGATTACTTCCCGGTGTGGTCTTTGATGGAGCTTAGAGCCAAGGCTGGTCTATTGATACCTGCCTTTGAAAGAGGCAGTTCCAATTGCTATGAAAATACTCCTTGGTTCAAAACACACTGCAGAAATAATCCACTTTGAGGAATTGCTGGGTTGGGGGTGTGGCGTGTGGTTGCCATGTCCCCAACCCAGGGCTTCCAGGGACGGTGCAAAGCCACCTCTTAGGGGTGGCTTGTTCAGTCCCAGAGAAGGATAAATGTCTCACAAAACTACAGTTCCTAGAGTTCCCTAATATTGAGCCAGGTTAGATAAAGGGGTCTCAAACTGGATTATTTCTGCAGTGTGTTTTGGACTGTTGTGATATTTTCCAGGCTATTTTTGAGGAAAACTAGCCAGCATATTTTCCACTTTCCCAATAGAATCAATGTGCTTTCCATAACCTGCTAATTGGCAAGGTCTCTGAATATTTACTTAATTAATTTATACTCTGCCTTCCTCCCAGAGTATGGGACACAAAGTCAGTTAGAAAAAAATAATAAAAAAATAATAAAATAATAAAAACATTAAATACAATTTAATAAGTTACATTAATTTCTGAAAAGTGCAGTATACCCTTCCCATCAGCAGGCTGGTGATCTGAGGCTCTCACTGCCTGCAGATTGCCATGCTCCACATTTTTCAATGGCAGTACATGCATGCAGACATACTAATTCATCTGCATGCACCTCAACACCCTTGAATAATACGGGCCGTGACTGTGTTTTTTGCTGTCCACTGTGGGGAGGGGAAAGAACGTGCCCCCTGTGGATAGGAAGGATCCACTGTAAATTATTTTAAAACTTAACAATAATGATAAAAAATGCAGCTGTAAAAATACAAAATCATTCCATGCAACCATTTAATCATTAAATGCTTGTCTTAATAGAAAAAAACTTTGCCTGCTGGCAAAAAGAGAGAGTGGTGGGGCAGCCTAGCTTTCTATGGAAGGGAATTTCACAGTCTGGAGAAAGCTCTCTCCCATGTCATTGTCAGATAGGCCTGTGATGGTGGTGGGACCAACAAAACCACTTCCCCAAGTATCTTAAAATTTGGTCAGGCTCATATAAGGAGACATGGTCTTTCAGATTGTCTGAAACCAAGATTTATCCTACCCTTATGTAGTCATTTATCTTTCACTGCTAGAGTTGGTGGGAACACCACCTGTATTTCAGAATCCTTCAGCTTCCTACTCAGAACTTCATAGTCCAAGGTCATCTTCTCAAAGATCTTCTTGGCCATGTTGTACCCAGATGAATAAGGAGAAAGGTACTGATTTGTGTTCTTGATGAGTTTTTGCAAGTTGTCATTTGCATCCCATATATGTATGTCAGGAAAACAGCACACTTCCTAATTTATCTTGTCAGGTTGGCATACAGGTCCCTGAGCAATGAATCTCGAGACACCATCATACATCTTCTTGTTGTCATTGGCAATTACATTGGCTCCTTCCTTGGCATGTAGTTTTCCTTGCTGATGGCTTTCTGTTTGAGCATCTTCACTGCTGCTATCCTCTTGAGGATGTAGGAAACAATTGCTTAGTTGGAGAAGTTCTCAGTCCTTTCTGTATGATCTACTCCTCACTGTTACAGTCCTCCAGGTTGTTTCCTCTCTATTAAAGGCCTCTTCATTTTCATTTACTCCTCTTTGTAAGCAAACACACGCACACACGCACACGTACGCATACACGTACACATGTGCGGGTACTGCAGAACTAAAGGGAATGGTAGCTCATGCTACCTTGAATACACAAAGTCTCATCTGAAGCCAAGTAGGCCTTTCTGTGGTGTTTATCACACGGAGGTTTTTGCAGCTCAGATCTGGGGTGACTCCTGGTTCAGGTATGCAAATTCACGTTATAATGCACATGTTTTATCACACCCGGTTGCCCTTCCGAATCGAGGGGGAATTGAATCCAAGGCAATTCACGTGATGCGGATTCATGCAAAGCAGAGTGAATGCACATTGTATTACCACACCGGTGCATAATATGCAGATTCAACTATTTGAATTGGCACCCTTGCACATGCTCAGTGGGGGTCTGAACGCATCGTGACCTTTTACGTTTCTGGGGTGAAGAGGGGCGCAACTTCTTTCCTGTTTTGCGTTGTGTGCAACATCGGAGTGAACAACGCCCCCCCCTTGGTTGTCCTGAAAGCGGACCACTGGAAGGAAATGGGGGAAAATTGCAGCAAGGGATCATGGGAAATTTGCAACCCAGGTGGTTTGCGGTGGTGTACCAGAACCAAAGTTGCATTCCACACCAGACCAATTCGGAGTGAAATCAAAGTGAGCTTGGAAGCAATTTCTGTGAATTTGCTTGTTACCAAATTCACCAAAATGAGGAGTCACTTTGGAATCAGCGTGGAAGCGCCATGGAACAAGCCCCCTTAGAAAGGAATCATGTGTGATAATACATCACATTATCGTGTGAATTTGCATCATTGGACCTGCAGTAACATTGGCTCAGAGCTGCAAAAAGCTGCAAAAACCTCTGTGTGATAAACACCTGTCTCCCATTCGCCCTGCCAGCAACTGAGGCACCTAGTGCCAGTGGACACTACACTCTCCATATCCTGGAAAGAACATTGCAACCAAGTTAAAACCAGAAATGCCCTATAAAGGTAAAATATTTCAAGGATGCTGGATGTTCAGATCCTATCCACATGCCTCTTGGATTTCTTTCAAAAGGATGAATTGCTTTTATTTTAGAAATAAAAAAATAAATAAAACATTTATGCTGCGTAACATACAGGGGATAAGAGCCAGTGTGGTGCGTGGTTTGAGTGTTGCACTATGACTCTGGAGAGCAGGGTTCAATTCTCCCGCTTGGCCATGAAACCCACCTTGGGCAAGCCACACTCTTTCAGCCTTAGGAGAAGACAATGGCAAACCTCCTCTGAACAAATCTTGCCAAGAATACCCCATGATAGGTTTACCTTAGGTTTGCCATAAATTGGAAACAACTTGAAGGCACACAACAAAAACAACAACACAGGATAACAAAAGTTGCACCAAAAAATGCAAACATGTAAAGTAGAACTGAGAGCCAACATAGTGTAGTGCTTTGCAAGTTGGGCTATGACTCTGGAAACCACAGTTCAATTCCTGCTCGGCCATGACATCCACTGGGTGATCTTGGGCAAGTCACATGCTCTCAGCCTCAGGGGAAGGCTATGGCAAACCTTCTCTGAAAAATATTGCCAAGAAACCCCCATGATAGGATCACCTTTGGGCTGCCATAAGTCAGAAAAAACTCAAAGGCACACAACAACAACATAACAACAACAAAAAGCAGAATTAATGCTGCAGCTATTTTTCTCAGAACTTTTCATTCTCAGATTTTCATCCCTTAATTGCTATTCTGACTTCTCCCCTGCATTCTCTTCTGTCTCTTTGATAATAGGCTATAATCACTTAATTTTACCCTTTCCCACCTGAATGCTTCCACATCTCATTGGTCAGAACTAGAGGAAGATTGCTTTCTTTCATTGCTAAGAAGAAAACTTGGGGGCTGTGCACCCAGCCCTGAAGGGGTGGCCTGGAGCTGCACTTATTACAGCCAGACCAGAGCTGCGGCAACCTCACGCTGTGGCCCCGATCTGGCCTTTGCAGAGTGCAAAAAGGAGCTGAAAAAAAGCTGCTCCTTTTTGCGCCCTGCAAAGGGTGTGATAGCTGCATTGTCACAGCTTGGTGGCATTCTTTCAACACTGTATCATATTTCCTCAGTGCCGGGGTGTGCGTCATGTAGATGTTATGTCCTGATTATGTCCCCAAGCCGGCCCAAACTGCCAGTCTGCACAGCTCCTCAGTTCCGCTGCTCAGTTGAGGTGGGATTGCAGAACTAAAGGGTGGCATGCACTGGATCCTGTGGTAGGGTGGGAGGTTAAACAGTGGGGTGGGTTGCTGGTGCAGTGGTTAAATGCCAGTACTGCAACCACTCTCTCACAAACCATAAGGTTTCGTGTTCAATACAAGTGAAGGGCTCAAGTTCGACTCAGGCTTGCATCCTTCCAAGGTCGCTAAAATGAGTACCCAAATTGTTGGGGGCAATTAGCTTACACTTTGTAAACTGCTTAGGGAGTGCTTAAGTGCACTGATAAGCGGTAAAGAAATGTACTTGCTATTGCTATTGGTATGTTGAGAATCCTAAAGAATCCTCACAAAATTTCTTTTTTTTGCATGCAATACACTTTTCTCTATGTAATAATGTTGAATTTTTTTTTACAGAAACCAATTGTATGGAAACAAATTTTCCTCTTCTGAAAAGAATTAATCAAAGAGGAGGCAGAAACCCTTGATTTGGACAGATTTTCTGGTTCCCATTCCTTCCTCTATTCTTCCTCCTGTTTATTTCTAACAGCAGCAGCTGGGGGGTGTAGGCTCCTTATCACTGACAAAAAAAACTTAGCAGCTGTGCCATGATATTCCTCTGTTGACCGCTGGAGATATGCCATTGTAATTGCCCACAATGAGCATTGCTCCAAGCTTTGTGAGGTATTATAGCTGTGACCATTCTGTGTTTGCTGGATGAGTGTCAGAGAAAGAGACTGGAGGGCAGCAGTGGTGGGTACTCAGCAGATGTCCAAGCATGATGCTTGGCATGCTGATGCTGGAAGCCAGAATGGCTAGTGCCCCATTTCCTTATCTAAATATTATCGATAGACTGATCAGTTCTCTATTTGTTTTTCCAGCATAAGTAAAATATGAAGTAAGCACCAGTCCCTCTCCCCACAGCTGTACCATGTCCTGCTACTGGGACCTTTCCTAGTAAATGATAAATAGAAGTATTATTGTCAGTTTTGATAAAAGAGCTCTGTGCAAACTTTTGCTTTTTGCACCTTACTAGTTTATACACTTTGATGCCATGCTGTACTAAATATATTCACACCATGGGCTCCAAAGGAAAACAAAACTGATTTTTGAAGCTGTTTTCACCTTCTTCTTTTGAAACCTGTCGCTTTACTATGTAGATTCCAAGAGAGAAAAGAAAACCAAAAAGGAAGTGTGTCTTGTAGAGATTTTGATGAATGGTAAGCTCCCATTAGGATGCAGATCATAGTCTGTGGGATATAAAGTCAGTTTCATCATTCTTAAGGCTGAAGCAATTGCTTTCTTTGAATATCTTGACAGAATGGCACAGGACTATAGATTATTGCAGCTTGAAGACTATTTATCATGTTCTAAATTTAGTGATGTATATATAAAAATACAGAATGTGAGGATGCTTCATAAAACAACATCATAAAAAGGAACTTGGCCAGGACTGCATTTTGACAGAAGATTCTGAACCATGTCCAGACAAAGAGATGAACATCCTGACTTATAAAATGCTAAATAAATCTGAAATAATGAAAGTAAAAAAAGAAAGAAAGAAAGATGGAATAACCTAAGATTCAGTTGAAACTGGCGGGGATGAAGCTGTCTTACCGAATGACAGGAAGCAGGGAAGCATTGTCAAAGGAGACCATTGCAAGATGCAGATGTATTAAACAGACACATGGGGAGATTACCTGTCCACTACCTCTGTTTGCTTTTGCTGTTATGTATTGCAGAAATGCAAACATCTCTATATATGTACTTTGCATATGCATATGAAATAATTTCATTTTTAAAAAATATTATATCCATTGAAATCATTCACATAAAGATTAACAAAATTAGCAAACATAGAAAACAAAACACTAGTTTACATACAAATTATAATCAAATTACTCATAAAAACATTAATAACATGATAAAAAAAAGAACCAAAATAAGAACAACAACAATGACACAAAGGACAAGCTTGAAACTTCAGGGCTCTTTTTGTCCATTACGATTTCAGTATACATGTGTGGTGCACTCTGTATGTACATCACTGCCAGTGAAGGGTATATTCAGACAGTTACTAAACATATTGTCATTGAAATGTGTGGGCAGGAGATGCACCAGGACAAAGGAATGGGTTAGGTCATATTGCCCTATGACTCCTTAAGGTAAGCTTCTCTCAATAACTACCCTCGTGTTATGTTCATGTGTTGGTTTTGGGCTGCTAAGAGGGATTTCAAAAGCACATGAAACTCTGTGCCTGCAAAAGCTTCCCTTCCTCTCTTCAGTTTCTCGGAAAATTTGTACAGAAGTGTGCAGCTTTTTGGGTGTCAGTGAAAGGGCAGCCCACTGTTAGTTAATTTCTTTCTATTATGCTTTTACTGCTGGGGAGAAGTTCTTGTGGGATTTTTTGGCCCATAGTGTCACAATAAAGTGGCCTTTGTTGTGTCATGTTGTTGTTGTTGTTGTTGTTGTTGTTGTGTACCTTCAAGACATTTCTGACTTATGACAACCCTTCAGCATGGCTTACATTCAACACAGCAATGTCTTCAGTAGTTGTCCACTTTTGGGTCTTATTTCTGGATATTAACAAGATATTCATTGTAAGATGGGAACAAAAGTTATACTTTTAATTGCATACCTTATTAGCAGACCTCTCTAACTGGACAGAGAGAAAAGGGAGAAACAAGATGACAGGTACATTTTGTATGTTGAACAATAGACTTGAATCTATAGTTACGGATGGATAAATTAGCAGATATTGCTTAGGGGCTGGCCATTGTGCATTAAAGGTTTAATAACTGGGCAATGCATGCCTTTGGTTTGAGGGGTAACAACATAATTACAGCAATTTGTATTTATGGCACTGTTCTAATGTCTATAATTACAAGGCTATAATGATCTGATGGATATTGGAGGGCAGTGACCCAGAAATGCTTTCACTGGCCCCATTGTATTGAATTGAAAAGCATGGATCTGAAAAGCCTCTCAGCAAACATTTCTTAGGTCCAAATATCCAACATGCACAAGGAAGCAGTAGATTTTTTTTTTTGGATCTCCTACTGAAGTACCCTTTTCTCTTTTCAAATGGACAACATCTCTTTGCAAATTATTATTTCCACAGTCTTTTAAATCTATGGAAATATAAAATCATACTGCTTTAACTGCAGTTAAATTTTAAAAGATACACCAGGAGGCCTGGCCATGATACCACCAAAGTGAGCAACCCAGCCTGAACCCGGTTTGCTACAAGCCAATCCCAGACATTTTTTCTTTCCATAGCAACATAACAATAGAATGATGATTTTCAAATTGTGTCTAGGAAACCTGTTGGAAAATGCTTCCCAACCAAGCATTCACTTTAACCCCCTCCACCCACTTACTGTTAGAGCAATGGGGCTTTATATAGGAAGGGTTTCCTGCATACATCTACCCTATACATACTGTTTCTAGAACTTCCCCCATTTGCTCAGTCACCCATTGTAGGGATATATTGAAGCAATCATGCCAGGTGATCAGAGGACCTTCCAGACATGTTTGCAAACACATAAAAACTCATCTTTTTCTTCCTTCTCCCTTGAGATGGTGAGTGCAGGCTCTGCTGAGCTGCTCCTCTTCTTGAACCTTTCCTGTTGTTAGCCAGCACTTAAGTACAGCATGTACTGTATATGTTTGAATATACTGTAATTAATAATGTTTTTAGCTACAAAATTTTCATACTGCCTGTTTACCTTACTATGCTAAAACTAGTCATGAATGGCATCTCCACAGGCCAGAGCAACCTGGATTATTCTGGCCCCAAAGTTGCCCCAATGCCCCCCCATTAGATTGGGCATCCGTTGCAATGCCAGGCAACTGTTCATATGCACTTCTGCTGTGCTGCCCACTGCTGTTGGCACAAATTGCTTGCTCTGAGGTCAGAACAAGGTGCCTAGCATCAATAACATGGCTGGGCGCCTTGTTCTGACCTCAGAGTGAGCAACCTCTGCCAGTGACAGTGGTGGCAAGCAGCAGAGTGGGATGCATTAAAAACAGCCACTTGGTGTTGCTATGGAGATCTCTGGATTTTCCCAGAAGATCTAGAACAAAAGGTGAGATTTTAAAATATAGCCTAATGAGATTGGTGTTCAACTGGCCAGATGGTGCCCAGACAATTTCCATCAGAACCAGGGATTGAAACCTGTGCTTCAGGTCTATTTGCCATGAGGATGAGAAGAGCATGTGGTATTTGGATTGTGTGGCCATGGCCTCAGAGAGACACAAGAGATTCAGCACTTCCACTTGTGTACTGTGCCAAAGGACTCTGAGCCTTAACTGAACCCATCTTCATCTTTCCCAGAAAAGGTGCTAACACTCCAGGAATCTACTTCAAATCAAAAAAAACCTTGACTTACTAAAGAGTTGTGAAAATCAGCAATGTCAGATAGGTTTCTCACAAACACAGCTTCCGTCCACTGCCTATCTTCCCTTTCCTGGGGCAGACTAGTTGTCTTACTATTACCATATAAACTGAGGACACAGGAGAGTTCTGGACATATTTTAGGTAGCACACTCTGTTTATGTGAAAGAAAGGAAACAGAAGAAGATGTGAAACCTCAGGCTCTGCAGCTAAATCTGGCCATCCTGGGATCTTTGGGACTTCCCTTGTGACACTCTTTTACTTGAAGCCATCATTTGGTGGTTGCCCGCCATTTGTACAGGTTTTTCCCCATTGTAAAAGGTTCAAAATACTTCCTTCAGCCTTCATTATTGCCACTAAATACTTTAAGCGAAAACAAGCTGGCAGTGTTTGTCCCACCAGTCTGCCTTTGCCCCTGCCCACCACTGGAGTGTGTAGCTCCTGATAACTTTATCTGAAACTGTATTCACATGAGGTGAGGAACCATGCCTTTGCATTAGAGCAGCCATGAGCAAAATGCAGATGTTGACACGTCTAGGATCCATAGACAAATGCTTATTTGATCAAAAATGGAGGTTGATATACTGCTCCTGGAAGAATTTAGGTGCTAAAAGTCCCCTTTTGAAATAGGTTGCAAAGCTTATCTATACTGCTTATTATTGGGAACCCCCCTCCCCCATATTTGGGAACCAGCAGTGGTCTTCAGGCCAATGTAGAGGGTTTTTTTGGTCTTATTTTTCAGTAGTCCATGTGCCCCTCCTGAGCCTAGGGTCACAGGGCATACAAATGCCTGCTATATCTCCTGCAATTGCCCACCTCTGCATTAGGATGTTCTACAAAATAAAGGAGCTCAGAAGTACTTTGGTATATTGTTATGTCTGGGAAATGTTCCTTGAAGGACAAAAGTCTGCAGAAACACTGAGGTGGCAAATGTCAAATGACAATCCAAGCTAGTGGATAAAGGGTCATATTTTCTGAAAACATATATAGTGCTTTTGCACAAAGTGACTGAATATACTTTACAGACGGACACGAAAACATGAAAGCCTCTTTGCTGAAAAAGAAACAAAAATCCTCTAATAAATATTACAAAGGGTTTGGGATGAAAAGGCATGCCACAACCCTGAAAAAGGTTTTGTTTCAACAGAGCTTTCTCTGTTGTGTATTTTTTTTTAAACAGGCATTTAGGTTGTTGGTCTCAAAAACTAATGAAAAGCAACCAGGTGGCTAAATGGCTGCCATATGAGTTGCTTCTGGAATTCATTAGCTTTTTTCCATTGCAGGAGCATCTAGCCTTTTGTAATCAATCTGTTCAGCAACAGTGAATCTGGGTGTTGCCATTATGCTGCTATAACTATTCCTGCTGCAAGCATTAAATGGTAGAATTATTGATGGGATTTCAGCTTATTACCCTCATCCAAAGTCTAGAAGGACAGATAAAGGAGATAATACGAACTGCTGGCTTATTGTGTAAATGGGTAGCAACTTGATCCTAAGCAACATTATTTTAGGGGATGTGAGCAAATGTCAAAAACATATAAGTGAAAATGTATATTTCTGCCAGTAGTTAGTTTTGAAACAGTTACTAATTTTTATTTCTCTCCCCTTGACTGTGTCAATTGTTTAGGAAATTGTGTTTTTGTGTTCACTAATGGTGGAATTTTATGCAATGCTGGTTCCTTAAAGAGAATTTAGTAGCTTCTCTTTGAGTTATCATCATTAAAAGAAGTGCATGTGCTTTTTGTGCAGTTGACAGTTGTCATCAAAGGTTGTTTGCCTTGTCAGCAATATTAATCTTGCATTTGAAGGATCTTACAGGTTTTGTTTTCATTGTTAATTCTACTGGGTGATATGAAATTAGAAAATCATGTTTGGAATACTTTTAAGAGCCTCAGAACAGTGGTCATATTTGACTGCTAACTGGACATCTTTAGGAGTGTTCTAACAGGAAACAGAACCAGGTCTCTACTTTCCATATATATATTTAGGCTTTTAGGTTTCCAGCTTCTTTTTCATCATGGCATGGTAACCATACCTCAGTAGCAGAGAATACATTGAATACAGAGAGTTCTATGTTAGACTCTGGCATCTGTAGTTAAAAGGAAACCAGGTAGCAGATGAGGCCCTTGAATCGCAGCAGAATTACTGCCAGTCAAAGTAGACAATTCTAGTTGAGAATAATGTCAAACATAGTCTGGCATCTGGGTTGTATTCAGGTTGCATTTGCCCTGGCACAGGTGAACGCAATAACACCCATTTTGAAAATTAAATGAGCATTTATCCCGTAGGGGATAAGGTGTTTTAAAGCTAATGTGCTAATCTCTATCTTCATTACATGCTCCCAACCAAATGGTGACAGAGATCATTGCTTGCATTGTGACTCTCTAGTCCTTACTTCCTGTTAAAATTAATTTTAGTTTTTATAGACACACGCCATCGGGCCTGAAGAGGAAGAGCCCTCCCATCCCTCCTTCCAGCTGTCATCTTCTGGCCTGGGAGGGAGTGAAAGGACAGGCCCAGCGCCATCTGGCCCGGCCTCGATTAGGAAAAAGAGCCCTCCCTCCAGTCCATCTGCCTTGGTCCAGGCCTCAGAGGGAGAGAAGAATGCTGGACCTGATCCTCTTCCCCCCACCATTCCCTTCTCCTTTTGTGTCGTGTCTTTTTAGATTGTAAGCCTGAGGGCAGGGAACCGTCTATTATCTCCTCTGTTGTAAGCCGCCCAGATTCCCAGTGATTGAGCGGCATATAAATAAATCCTATTATTATTATTATTATTATTATTATTATTATTATTATTATTATTATTATTATTCAGATTGATCAGTGGTGGCAATTCAATTACAATTGGTTCTCCATATCCATGGATTTTTTATCCATGGATTCATGCATCCATGGTTTGAAAATATTCAAAAACATATAAACTCCATAAAGCAAACCTGGATTTTGCCATTTTATATAAAGAACACCATTTTACTAGGCCACTGTATTTAATGGTACTTGAGCATCCATAGATTTTTGTATGCACAAGGGATGTTGGAACCAAACCTCAGTGGATAACAAGGGCCCACTCCCCAAAGAGGTTCATCTGGGTCTATTTCTATGTTTTTTTTCTGTGCAAGGTGAAGGCATATTATTGTTCACCCCATATTATTAAAACATGTAAAGTTTGAACTTTTTAGTTTTAAAATATTTTTATGGAGCAGTGGCAGGGTGGAGAGTTCTGTGAATATGGTTTTGTTGTCTTATTTTATGTTGCTGTGGCATTAATGTTTAATTTTTTTACTTAAATAATTTTTATTTTCATTTTAAATTGCCCATGAAGTTTATCACATAGAGGCACATCAAGGCAAATCCCATGCAGAAACAGTATTTTAAAATCTGCGAAACATCCGCAAATGTGGGTTGTTTTTCAGTCGTGTTGGCAGAAAGAGAAATAATGTGAAAATAAGCCAAACAGAAAGCCACCCCCCCCCCCGGTCCTTCCTACTTTTGGAATTTCCTGAAAGTAAAAAGGAGCAGGTTTTCTTGGCTTTCCATTGGGGTCGTTTTCATGTTATTTCTTTTTCATGCAAACATCATCTGAAAAACAGCCTGCATTTGCAGTTTTTTTTTGGAACCATGTTCTGGTCTGACTCGTACAGGAACCCACAGAATTATTGTTTGATGTGCAACAGCATAAACATGAAAAAGGGTGTTACTACACTTCACATCTATCCCTCTTGTCAGGGTTTTTCTATTATTATGTATTGTAAAAATACATGCCCCAGTTTCAGATTAAATTATCTTTCCTTTCCCTCGCTTCTGCTGATGAAATCTGGATTGTATGTTCCCAGGGACAGGGTTTATTTCCTCTGTAAACATTTATTGTTGTTGGTGGCATTGACTCTATACATAAATATTAGACAGTTGAGTTAAATATGTGAAGGTAATTTACTTTTTCATCAACCACCCAGCCCACTTCTCTAGTAGAACTAGCGAAAGCTTGTTAAGCTTAGCATTCAAAGCGCCAGTTGTTATAGTGAATCCAAAGCCTGCTCTGTGTGTAATGAGTGGTATAACAAAAAGTGTGCCAGATGGACAAGGCAAAACAAAACAAAATGTGTGAGGGATTGAAAGGGAAACAAGTGGCACCAGAAATAGACATATGGATGGTGATTGTTCTGATCTAACAGATTCTCATAGCACAGTTAAAAAGCTTGAAATGCCAGCTTTAAATTAGTGTGGGTTGTTTTCTCCAAACACTATAATACAAACACCACTATATTGGGACATGGCTGGTGATGTTGGATTCAAAGGTTTTAGCACATGCAACCAATGCATTTATTCTTTTCAAGAACTGTATTCAATTCATTTCAAGAACGGTGGATTGAACTACTCTTTCTTGTAAAAAGCACAGCCCTCCATGCTTATGTATTCAAAGGTAAAGGATTGACTCAATAAGGAGACCATGGCCATGAACCTGCAGGACCTGAGCAGGGCAGTTGAGGACAGGATACCTGGAGGTGTCTCATTCACAGGGTCACCATGAGTAGAGGTCAACACGGGGCAGTTAACAACAACAAAGCCATGTTGATTTAATGGCCACTGACTGTAAGATACAGTACATGCATGTAGAATTGCAGCCTTAGGCTATGTAACAGTGAAGCTGTTGGGTATACAGTAATTCAAGGTAATTAGAGTTTTTACAGATTAATAGGACTGTTAACTAGAACTCAGATGGTTTGAATTTTAGAGATCCACCTCCTTCTCCAGCCTTGCAAATCCCAAGCCATCCTATAGTAATTATGTAGGCCTATGCAGCAAAAGAGAAGGAAGAGACTTCCTTTGCGAATGGCATGCCATTTTTGAATATGAAATCACCCTCAGTATTTCAGTAACTGGGGGAATACATAATAGGATTCAGCATCCTAGGCTTCCCAGTCTTTATCTTCATTTTGTGTGTTTGGTCACTTCAAAGACCTTGCCTGAACATCAAAGGATGGCTTTTAAGTCTCCAAAGGTATGAGCCAACAACTATAGAGATTTTCTCTCCAACCTCCAGGGGCTTTGCTTAGACAGTCATGGTAGAATTGTTCCTTTTAAGCATTCTAATAACCAATCCCTCAAGAAAGCTCACTGCATCAGAACAGCAGGTCACTACCAAGAATGCCTTATTAGTTTTCTGTAGAGCAGATGGAGAAAAAAAGAAGATCAACGGGCCCACTGTCTGGAGAGATTCTGACACATAGGTATGCTGAGGAAGTGAACCACAGTTTTTTAGAAGCAAATGCCTCTGCTTCTTTCCGTGTGGCTGTTCGGGAATGGTCTCAGTGTTAGCAGAAAGTTGCTCTTTTGATGTGACTGTCAGGGAAGGGAAGGCTGTAGGCTGGTGATCTCATTCACATTTGTCCAGAAGACTGTTCCATTGATTTAAATAGGATTTCTTTAAAGTAGGGCGTATAGGAGAGCAGACCTCATCTTGTTCAGATTTGATGCAGCGTTCATGGTGAAATACACTAATTGTTATGGCTGTTAATACTTAATTATTAATAATAAAATAATAATGGAATTAATATTGCAGGCATGCTCCTTGTTAACAAGGCCACTGACAAAAAAGCCCTTTTTACAAATACTTTTTATGTTGGTCCAACTCCCCCTTCCTCTTGCCCTTTGTCTAGCTGGAAGCTTTTTTAGCAGCATCAGTGTTGAGAGGATGATAAAGGGGGGCTGGACAAACAGACTGACAATTTATTGCATAATAATGGCTTTACACTCCATACTGTGTCGCAGTAATCAATACATAAAG
Organism: Sceloporus undulatus; assembly: GCF_019175285.1. NCBI lineage: Eukaryota > Metazoa > Chordata > Lepidosauria > Squamata > Phrynosomatidae > Sceloporus > Sceloporus undulatus. The sequence goes on along the minus strand of NC_056526.1, from coordinate 136,519,496 downwards.
CTTGAGCTGAGAAAGAAGATTCTGTTCTAGCCTAATGATTCCCATTTCCCCCCACTAGCATATCCCTGGAACAGCCTATTTCCATACAGCGTACACTCATGCTAACAAAATGTTTGTAATAATATAGTTCCTGTTATTTCAAATTTATATGTTGTAACTGTAATGTAATCTTCTCCTCACCATGTACGGATAACAGTGGTGCCTCGGGTTACGAAAATAATTCGTTTCCGCGGCCGCTTTCGTAACCCGAAAAGCCTTCGTAAGCCGAAATGCCATAGGCGCGTAATGGGAAAAGCCGCGATCCGTGTAAAATAGCGCCGAAAAGCACCAAAAGTTTTTCCGTAACCCGAAAAAACATTCGTAACCCGGAACAATATTTCCAATGGGATTTTTTCGTATCCCGAAAATTTCGTACCTGGGTATTTCGTATCCCGAGGTACCATTGTACAAGAGCTGGACAGTAAAGAAAGCAGACAGAAGAAAATAAACCATTTGAACTGTGGGTTGGAGAAGAATGCTTAGGCTACAATGGAAAGACAAAAACAAACAAATGGTTCCTAGAACAGATAAAGTCTGAAACCTTCTTGGAAGCCAAGATGATCAAATTGAGGCGACGTATTTTGTCCAAATCATAAGAAGGCGCAGATCACTAGAAAAGAAATACAATTGTCCTTATGCAGGGTGGTGTTTGAAGGACCCCCACGTTCTGAACCCCTGTGTAAGGGAAAAAAATGCGAGTGCTCAAGCCCCATTCAAGTGAATGGGCCTTGTGCCTTTTCCAGCGCACGGTGCTGCTCCTTCTGGCATGGCTTCCACTCCACATATGCTGGAAGCCGCGTAAAGCGCACCTGCATATGACACAGGTGCACTGTAATTGCTAGGAAAGGTAGAGGGTTGGAGAAAGAGAGGAAGACCTCATGCCAGATGGATAAACTCAATCAGGAAGGTCACAGGCATGATTTGCAGGACCTAAGCAGACCATTGGATGACACGGGTCTTGGAGATGTCTCATCCACAGGGTTGCCATGAGTCAGGGTCTACTAGAGGGCAGTTAACAAAAACAGAGATTATTGCACACAGAAAAACTGTGTGGAGAGATGTGGGATCTAAAAGACAAAAACAGTTTTATTGCATTTACCAGTGCCCAGGCGTAGTCAGCCCATATCCACCCAGGGAGCCGGACTTCTCTCCTGCCACTTTTTCAAGAATGGGAAAATCCCGGTCTTGAAAAAGCAGCTGGAGAAGTCTGGGTTGTAGATGGGCTCCCCAGGTAGATAGAGGCTGTCTATAGCTCGGGCACCGGTCTTTATAGTCCCATATGTCTCTCCCACTGGTTTTTCTTTGTGTGATATCTCTCATAACACCATCACCACCAGCAACAACTGTAAATAAGTATTCTCTTCTGGTTTTAAAGATACAAACTGTTTGCTTTTTTTGGCTTAAGATATATGGGAAAACTCACTTGACTGCACCATGGTTTGACATTAGTCTCCTTTACCTAGTGTGATAAGGCAGACTTGTGAGGACGAGCAGGGAGAAGGATACTGGTCATGGGAAATACTTGGAGGAGGTAGTGGGAAATACTGTTGGGAGAAATGAGACTATTGTGAGAAGAAGGTAGGGGGAGAGGAAGTGTGCTCAGAACTGTTGTGCTGTTCGTAACTGAGATAATATTCCAGGTGACCAAAGCAGAATAGACTGGGACTTCTACTACTCCAATCTGGACACTAGAGTCCGGTAAAACATAGGGCTTGACAGACCATCCCAAAAGGGCAGTCTGGGGCTGCCTGTTTTTTCCCTGGAGGGAGCCCACAGCAACCAAACTGCGTGGGCCTCTCCACTCCAAAAAG
>NC_056526.1:136374390-136511669 GCF_019175285.1 Sceloporus undulatus | reverse complement strand
AAAAAGAATCCAGTAAAAGCAAGTTCTTTTGGATGGGCGCGGGTGCCACCATCAATGACGCAAGTGCAGCACAGTGACATATGGACATTGTGCAGCGCTTGCGTCATGGATGTGTGGCTGCGAAATCATGACGGTGCCCATACATACTAGGGTTTGGGAGCATGCGGTTGCTGCATGCTTCTGAATTCTAGTATCGGTGGCGGCACACCGCTTTTGGCCCATGTGTATTGGGCCATAGCCTAGTTTTGCATTTGCTTTTTATCTGCTGTATCCCACTGCTGACTCAAGTTTAGCTTTTGATCTTTTGGCAGCTTTGGAAATGGGGAGCAGAATGTTTCTCACTCTCTGTTCTGGAAGATGGAGGCATTTGTGTCAATGGGAGGAGGTTGTTGTGTGCATGCTGAAACAATGATTTTGGGCTTGAAGTGGGAGTTGGTGCTATTAATTCTTTGTGCTCCTCACTCCTGAAGCCCTAGTCATCCATGGACACATTCACACAACAGCCTCCAGTTTCGGTCTCCTTCAATTTTTTTTTTGCTGCTTGAGACTTATCAGCAAGGCAAGGGACCAATAGCAGCAGTGAAAGCATAGTTCCTTGCCTCCTGGGAAGCAACCACAGAGATTTCTGAAGAAGACACCACTGCTGCCTGTCACGAGGAAATTGCCACGAGGCACTTGACCAGAAAAACAGAAATAATAAAAAGGTGGAAGCTGGTGGAAGCAAATTGCATCTCTGGATGCATTTTGGAAGGCGCCTTCAAGTGGTTTCAAGAAGATTCAAAATGTTTTTGTTTACTTATAGAAGGTTTACCTAACATGGTTGTTTCCTTTCACACACACACATTGTTAGTTTCAAATGAAAAGTTTCTGAAATATCTTGACCTAAGTGTAACAAACATCATCTGGATTCAACTGCTTATGATTTGGAGGAAGTTGACCCACACCAGAAATACTCTTTTTTTATATACTCTTTTTTGTATCACTTGATTTCCCCCCAGCTGTGGATAGACCACATTTTATAACAATACAACTTCCTGGTGGAGGAAATTATTTAAAGCAGAAATAAATGGAAACATCGTTTATTGAGAAGCCTGATATATATCTAGCTCTTGTAAAACAATCTCAAGACACAGCTGTTTCAAAGAGTTCATTTATGTCATTCAAAATTAAAGCAGCTTTTGTTTTTCAAGTGTGTGCCAAGCTTCCACAATTATTTGCTTGGAGTAACTGCAAAGGAACTCATCATATGTAGTTATTATGTATAACAGGGATAGGGAACCTATGATCAGCAGTGTCATTCAAACAGTTCACCCTGGTTTGCTCAAACTGGTTGTTAAATGGATGACTCTAAACACTTGACTATTGAGTTTCCTTTCTCTGCTGTCATTGAACCTCTTTTGGCCAATCTTCTTAACTTTGGAGCTTTTCCCTCCTGCAGGAAATTGTGATTTTGGCAAGTGCCACCTGAAAGTACCATTTCCTGGAGGAGAACTACATGCCAAAGCAAAGAAGATTGACTGGATAAAATCATGGTGATGACAGAGAGAAAGGGATCACAGAGCCCACCCAAATCAAGCCAAGCCACAGTGGACGAGTGCAGAGTGTACTGTGTAGTGAGTGCAGAGTATACACTCTGTGTACTAAGGGAAAAAGGTGTGCTTGCAGAACAGAGGAAGGCCTTGGATGATGGGACAAAGAACTGGAAGAATTCTAATTAGCTAGAGCCCTTGAAGCTGGATTTTGTATGTAATGTGCTTGCAGGGATTTCCTTTCTAGTTTGTTTTTGGAATTGGACCCATTAGACGGGGTGGCTCAGTGGCTGAGACAATGACTCTGTTGATTGCAAGGCTGGCAGGTTGGCAGTTTGAGACCCAAGTGCCATGTGATGGGGTGAGCTCCCATCATTAGTCCCAGCTTCTGATAACGTAGCAGTTTGAAAGCATGTGAGCATGTGAGCTGCCTTGGGTCCCTTTCTGGGAGAAAGGCAGATAAAAATGAAATAAAATAAAATAAAAATAAAAAAATAAAAGTGCAAATAGGTACCACTTCGGTGGGAAGGTAACAGCCTTCTGTGCAGTCATGCTGGCCACATGACCCACAGAGTAGTCTTTGACAATGCTGGCTCTTTGGCTTAGTAACAGAGATGAGCGCTCCCGCTACAGTTGGACACAACTTGACAACCTTGTCAAAGGGGAATCCTTTACCATTACCATTACCCATTAGTCAATAAGCCTCCACTCAAAGTGGAGCCTCTAGATCCCTGAGAAATGAGTCCCAGCACCTTCTTTTCTTCTTGTTGTGGTTGGTGGCTACCTTGACTCCTTCCTTGGCATGCAGTATCCCTTACTGCTTGTTTCTTGTTTGAGCATGTTCACTACAGCTATGCTCTTGAAGATGTAGGGAGTGATTGCTTAGCTGGAGAAGTTCTGAATCTCTTCTGCACAGTCTGCCCCTGTCAGTGACTTTCCTCCAGGGTGTTCCTTCACTGATATAGGCCTCTTCATTTTCCTTGGCCATTTCTTCCTTTTGGTTTTGCGTGACGAATCTTTCCTATGTTCTATCCAGGAAAACTCCCTGTTCTCTGATGCACTGAAGAGCAAAACATGTAGCTGTTGAGCACTGACCTTCTCTTTCAAGAGGGCTACTAATTAGCATTTGCTGCACGTCAGTGTAGCTGGTGATAATTCTTGGCAACATGTCAAACATTCCACATACATTGCAGCAGACAGTTATGGATTCTTTTGCTTCTATCTCTGCAGTCATTTATCTCCTCTTGCTGCCTACAGAATAGAGACAGATGCAAAATTCTACATTTAGGCCACAAAGACCAAATGCACAGGTATAGGATGGCTCAGCAGTGCTACATGTGAAAAGTACCTTGGGACTATTGTTGCTCATAAATTAAACATGAGCCAGTAGTGTGACTGTGCAGCAAAGAAGGTGAAACCTACTTTAGTCTGCATTAATAGAAGCCTAGTATCCAAGTAAGGAGAAGTAAAGTCACACTATAGTCTATGCTGGTCAGGCCTCATTTGGAGTAATGTGCTCAGTTCTGGGTGCCTCATTTTAAGAAGGATATAGAAAAGGAGAAGGGCAAGCAGGATGATAAGAGGCCTGGAGAACAAAACATATGTGGAAAAGTTGAAGGAGCTGGGCATGTTCTGCTTGGTGAAGAGAGGACTGAGGGGTGACATGATTGCACTCTTTAAATACCTCAAGGGTTGTCACAGAAAGAAGGGAGCAGGCCTTCTCCAGCTTGTCAACATCCTTTTTGAATTGTGATACCCTGTCAAATGTGCACTTTCTTGCAACAGATCTTGGAAATGGTGTAAAAATACTGCTTTTACAGAGATGCTGAGCACAACACACATTCTTTCCATCCTTCATGTGAAGTTTATTGGTGAGATTTTAGTGTACCTGGGATAAGAGTCAAAGTTTCCTGCTCCTTTCCCCACTGGCGCAGATTTGTTTCATCACCAGCCTAGAACAGGAGTAAAATAGCAACCCAGCAGCTATAGTTTTCAAAGGCATAAATTCGATTGAATGATTACCTCTGGAATTTCTCCATCTGTTGAACAGGGTGGGTAGGGGAGATTGCCAGACTTCAAAGGGCTGCTGTGGCAGTGAATGAGAGAAGAGCTGCTCTAATGTATTTTTCCTGCAGCTGGCACCTTGATACTAAATTTTTATGCCCCCTTTGAACATCCGTGCCATGTCAGTATGATACTAGACTGCATCAATAGGAGCATACTGTTTAGACTGAGGAAAGTAATAGTGCCACTGTGTTCCAGACCTCACCTGGAATATTTTGTCCAGTACAGGGCACCACAATTCAAAAAGGATATTGACAAACTGGAATGTGTACCGCGGAGAGTGATCAAAATGGTGAAGGTTCTGGAAGCCATGCCTTATGAGGAGAGGCTTGGGGTGCTGGGCATGTTTAGCCTGAAGAAGAGCAGCTTAAGAGCTGACATACTACCCACGTTTAAATATTTGAAAGGCTGTCCTATTGAAGATGGAGCAAGCTTGTTTTCTGTTGCTCCACAGACTAGGACCTGAAGCAATGGAATCAAGCTACAGGAAACAAGATTTTACCTAAACATTAAGAAGAATTTTCTGACAGTAAGAGCTGTTTGGCAGCAGAACATGCTGCCTTGGAGGGCAATCGAGTCTCCTTTTTTGGAGGATTTTAAACAGGTTGGATGGCCATCTGTCAGGAGTGCTTTACTTGTCTATTCCTGAGTGACAGGGGGGTTGGACTGGATGGCCCTTCTGGTCTCTTCCAATTTTGAAATGGCAGTGGCACAACATTTTGCTAGGCATCCCTAATAATGTCTTCCTGGCCATTTCTTTTCCTTTTCTCTAAACCTGAATTCCACCATTCTTGATAACTATTGGCCAGTCTCTAACATCCCATTCTTGGGCAACGTTCTAGAACAAGTTGCGGCCTCGCAGCTCCAGGGATTAATGTATGAAATGTATTATCTAAATTAATTTCTATCTGGCTTCAGGCCTGGCTATGGCACAGAGACAACTTTGGTCACCTTGGTTGATGACCTTCACAGGTAAATGGACAGGGGGAGTGTGTCCCTGTTGGTCCTGCCAGATCTCTCAGCAGCTTTCGATACCATTGACCTTGGTATCCTTCTGAGTCAGCTTTCTGAGATGAGACTACATGAAACCACTGGGAGAGGCCATCCGGAGTTTTGGGGTGCGGTGTCATCAGTATGTGGTTAACACCTAACTCTATCTCTCCTTTCTATCTGACTCTAAGGAAGCCATCTCTGTGCTGAGCTAGTGTCTGCTGTCAGTAATGGACTGGGTGAGGGCAAACAAATTGAAGCTTAATCCAGACAAGACAAAGGTGCTCCCAGTCAGTCATAAGGCAGATCAGGAATTGGGGCTGTGCCTGTGCTGGATGGAGTTACACTCCCCCTGAAATCTCAGGCTCACAGCTTGGGTGCGCTCCCAGACTCAACTCTGAGCCTGGATACCCAGGTTTCAGCAGTGGCCAGAAGTGCATCTGCACAATTAAAACTTGTGCGCTAGCTGTGCCTATTCTTTGAGACACCAGATCTGGCTACAGTGACACATGCTTTGGTTGCATCCTGTTTGGACTACTGTAATGCACTGCCTTTGGAAACTGTTTGGATACTTCACCGGATCCAAAATCCTACGGCTAGAACGCTGACTGGAGCCAGTTACAGGGAGTGTACAACTCCTGTATTGAAACAGCTTCACCGGCTACCAGTTCATTCCCGGGCACAATTCAAAGTGCTGTTCATGACCCAAGAAGCCCTATATGGTTTAGGTCCAGACTCATTGAGAGACCGTGTCTCCTCATATGAACTACCTAGAGCCCTAAGATCCTCAGGAGAAGGCTTTCTTTCTGTCCGCCATCATCACAGGCTCGTTTGATGAGGAGATGAGAGCGAGCCTTCTCAGTGGCTGCTCCCACCCTGTGGAACTCCCTTCCATGGGAGGCTAGGCTGGCTCCCTCTCTGCTGGCCATTCACAGACAAGCAAAGACATTTTTATTCAAGCAAGCTTTTTAAAATTATCCAGGACTGGTTTTATTGGGGCATGGGGGGTTGATGTAGATTATTTTTAATCTTATATGTTTTAAATTTTGTATGTCACATTTTAAAACACTTTTTACTGTTTTAATTGGATTATTTAAATTTTTAGAGTGTTGTTTTAATGTGTGTATGTGTGTGTGTGTGTGTGTGTGCGCGTGTGTGTTGTGAGCTGCCTTGGGCCCCAACCTGGGAGAAAGACAGGATAAAAATAAATAAAGAAATAAACCAACAACATATTAGTTGTTGTTAAGGATGCATTTCAGTGGTGTAGTTTATTAATCTGACCAGTATATGACTGTATTATTTTAGTTGTGAAACACAGAATTAATATTTCTCTTCTCCCTGCATAACTACATGCTTTACAACCCACCCACCCCATTCTTCAGAGGCTAGTAAGGCATTGTTTATCAACTCTGATTTTTTTTTTTAAAAATGGAAATGCTATGAGCATTTGTGATTTTGCATTTTAAACCCATTTAAATCATAGTGCCGTAATATTTATTTATTTTATTACTTGATCATATTTCTATAAAGCTTATCTAGGCAAGACAATTCACAAAGAATGAAGTTTACAATTAACCATAAAGTGGAGCTTGTCTTTTTGCCTTGAAGCCAAGTACTTGGGAACAAACACTATTTTGCTTACAGCAAGGGATAATATAGTTCCAGTAAGAGCCAGTGTGATGTAGTGGTTTGATTGTTGAACTATTACTCTGGAGACCAAGGTTCGATTCCTGGCTCAGCCTTGAAACCCACTGGGTGACCTTAAGTGAGTTACATTATCTCAGCCTCAGGGGAAGGCAATGGCAAACCTCCTCTGAACAAATCTTGCCAAAAAAAACCTCATGATAGGTCTCGCTTAGGGTCACCATAAGTCAGAAATGACCAACAACAAAAAATAATATGTTTTCAAAATAAAACAGTAAAGTGAGCACCTGGAATTGTGTGCATAGCCAGCTGGCTGCCTCCTTAATGTTTGCTGTGCTAACCAGAGTCATCTCTGAATGAAACTTGCTGAAACTTGCCAGACCCTGAGCAAACTACCTCTTGGACTACAGCTCACAGAACAGCTGGCATGCTGGTCTGCAGTTACGATATTGTTACTGGACTTACAATATCCTGACTGGTGAGGATTCACGTTTATAATAATGAATATGACCCAAAAAACCAATCTTTGCATCCTACCAAGGCCCTGGCTAAAGGATTTCTGGGGCACTGGAGATGGGAGAACTGGGAAATTATGTCTGAAGAGTACTCCTAGTCAGGGAGTGCCTTGGGACATGCAGTTGTGGCAGGACCATGAGAGATGTTTCCAGCTGTCTGCTCTAAAAGGGGCCCTGAGACTGGGAGGTTGCTGTGGTGGATGGCATTTCCCAGTGCTCCAATCTTCTGCATTTCAGAAACGCTTGGGTTGGGGGGATCTGCCTAGTTGAAACTATGATGACATAACTCTCTCATTGTAGTTATGATGATGATAAAGAAACTGAGCCTAACTTTCTCTCTCCCCCTCTCCCTCCCCCTCCCCCTCCCTCCCTCCCTCCCTCTCTCTCTCACACACACTTATTTCATGGTCTTTTCTCAAAAGTCAGTATTTTCACTGAATCTTTTTTCTTTTTAAAAGACAAACGTTGATTGGATGTTTACAAGAAAAATCCAGCAACTTCCCCAGGTAAAAGATGTGTAGTGGAACCAGGAATTCAAACAGCATTGTCCTCCAAGCTGCGTTACAAAGCAAAATAGTGCATGGGGAAAAATAAACAGTTATGAACCACAAATGCTATATAAGCTTAAAAACACTAAATTCATCAGGGAGCAAAAGTGCTTCCTTTGGTGAAGAGGTTTTCATAAAACATAAAAATAAAACAGTCTGAATTTAGTCAGTCCTATATGCTAATTTCCTAGGATACCAGTTACCTGGTCTCTTTGGGGTAGCGTGTCTGCTGTATGATTATGGAAAGAATGAAGAATTGTACTAAAAATATAAAAGCAAAGCAGAGTGGGACAATTAGCAATTTATTCAGAACTCATCATTGAACAAATTAGGAGCCATTAAATTTTGCTACTGTCTTTAATGGAGGTAGCAGCTGCTGTGCCACTTCTTGTAGAAGCGATAATATCTTAACACTACACAAAGGAATTTGTTTATTTCTTTTCCCCTAGACCAGGCAGTAGACAGGAAATTCAGCAGGTGCTATTTTTGCAAAGATGGAATGCATTATGAACATGTTCATTATCCCCTTGATTCCATCTCACTGTTTTTCTCTATCCCTGGGTCCTCTTTATTAAAGAGGAGAGAATCATTTACTAGGAAGTTATCAGGAAAACAGTTTCTTTGTATAATGAATGTAAAATAATGCCAGGGACAAGTCAATATAACAGTATGATGATAACACATAATATTCCAATAACCTCACCCCAAATGACACATATACTGATTGCTGTGATGACAAAATTTAGAAACCTGTCTTGTATAACTGAAAGAGCTGAGATCTTCTTTACATGCAAAATGATAAATGAGGGATATAGCTGGAGTACATCCGGGATGGACAACTTTGGTGGGAGTTAGTTTCCCCCCTCTAGACTTGCCAGGGGTCATACTCCCCTCCATTTACATATACTTCTTTTGGGAAAACCTCTCCTGCCTTCAATAAAACTTGACCTCGTGTCTTCTCCTAGTGCAAACCTTATGCTCCAGGAAGCTTCTGGAGATGCAAATAATTTTCACCCCAAATAGTAAGAGAGGATCGTAGTATTCTGGTGTGATGTTAAGGAGGTTTTTGGGCCCACAAACAAGGTCATGGGGCACATTTTCTCCTTCTTTGAACTACAGTTTGCAACCAGCTCCAGTTAGCTGGGGAAGCAAGGCTGAGATAGGCTAATGGCAAAAGGGAAGCCTCTTCATTCTTTCAGGCCCTGTCTTCATGGGTCAAACAAAATGTTCTCCCCTTGTTCCCACAGTTATGAGTCTGGATGATGCAGGGCCTAATCCCCATTTCCAGTGCAAACTGTTCAGATGCTATCTGGACAGTTCAGCACCAAACCCGCCAAAGAGCCCCCTTAATTTTTTTTAAAACTCATCTTTTCCTCTAGATCTTCCCAGAAGATCTGGAGGAAAATGGTTTTTGTTTGTTAAGAGGGATCTACGGTGAAAGATCTCGACACAGGCTGCTGTTTACAATGTGTCCTGTTGTGTAGCCTGTCACTGGTATGGTAAGTCATTCTTTCTGAGGTCAGACTGAAGCTCTCAGCCATGTGACTGATGCTGGTTGCCTTATTTTGACCTCAGAGTGAGTGATTTATGGTGGCAGCACTGAGTGGCACAGTGGGGCACACATGTGAACAGCTGTCCCAAGTTGGGGATGGGGGAGGGTGTTGCCAGAATACTCTGGGATGGTCTCAGAGTAGTCTGGTCCACGCAGCCCCAGCCTTTGTGAATGTAGTTCTCCTTTCATTTGTTGGTTCTTATGGAAACTCACAATCATGACACAGATCCACCAGAAATAGAAACACTGTTCAAGGCAATTCAAACTCCAATTAATAACATTCATTTCTGAAACAGGCAAATCTTGCTGCTGCTGCTGCATTATTTATATTTATTTATTTCAAGGATTTATATCCTGCCTTTCTCCCACAATGGGATTCAAAGTGGGTCATGGGAGTCTTCTTCTTCTCTTTAATCAGTGCTGGGTTTTCTTTCTTTACTTAATACACTCTCCTGGGTGATGACAGAGACAGTTAGATGAAAACATATTACATTTTTTTTGTCTGAATTCTGCACTGAGAGCCAGTGATCTATTGGGCCCAATTCAGAGTGAGAATCATCCACTAGGCCGGGGGATATGGATGAGTGATGTTAGATTTTAAAAAAATAATGATTGCAACAGTAATCAGAGTAGGCTGGTTTTCAAAACAGCTTTAGGAGCTGCTGGTTATTATTTTTTTAAAAATAGCTTGTAGGCTATGCTGTTTCCACTCCTGGGGCTTTTCACTATTACACAATGATCTCTTCAATTCCACTTTAACTTTCATGATTCTACCCTGTGCAGTCCTAGGATAGGCAGTTTAGGAAGGGCTGTTCAGAATCACCAGCCAAAGAGCTTAGTGCCTCACCAAACTGCAAATCCTAGGATTTCATCAGATGTTACTAAGGCAGTTAAGTTGGAATCATAAATGCTATCATAGGAGTTTAACACACTGAGGCTAATTCAGGATTAAAGAGAGATTAAAGTGCATTTAAAGCATCCCACAAATAAAGCTAAAATGGTGAGTAATTGCATGAATGATTATCACACACAATTGCGCAAATAAAGTGATATTGGAAATGCATTGTTGCTGAAATCCCAAAAGTAAAAAAGATGTACGTTAACGCATCTTTGGCGGGTTACATACCGCCGAAATGCGGCGGTCTCTCGGCGCCGCCGGTTGCAGTGTCTGGGAGCCACAGCGGCCAAACCGCGTGTGTCTCGGACGCTCCTTCTTGGTCCCTGGAAAAGACGGCGCTAGTTGCGCACTTGCGGCGTCACTTCCGGGGCACCACGTGTGGACGTAGAGCGTCCGTCACGTCAAAATGGTGGCGGCCGTGTGGAATGGCCGCCACCATTTGTTACGGACTCTGTCCGTAATAGGAGTAGGGGCGTCTGGAAGAGATGGACGTCCTAAGGACGTCCCTTATGGCGGTCTGTAACCCGCCTTTGTGACCATTTTGTGCAATATCATGTGAAATCGTTTTACATAATTATGCGATTTTTCCTGGATGTTCACAGGATACACTCCCAATCTCCTTGATGTGATAAACTCTATAGTGTAAAAAGGCCTCTGATATAAAAGGAAAATTATTGGAAAAATGTCCTCTGCCTATAAAGAGACTTGTGGCCTCACAGGAATAGAGACATATTGGATTGCAAAAGAGAAGTCCTTGTTGATATGCAAATGGACTTTAAATTTCCTGGACTTTGCCCAATTGCCGCATGGCCAGAGGAGGAGGGGCCAGCTTGCTAAAGATACCCTCCCCATACCATCTTAAATAAGAACAGAAACAACAAAATGCAGGCATCTTACTAACATCTCTATTTTTTCTCCTGTTTGGGATGTAACATCTTGCCTGATGAAAAAGCCAGTGGAGCTTCAAAAGCTTGCAACAAGCATATTGTGCATTTTGGTTGGCCAGTAAAGGGATCACAGTTTGGTGGATTTTTGTTTGAATTTACTAAATGGCCAACACAGCTAGTCCTGCATGCTTATTGGGAAAATGGTTTAACTGGCAATAAAATAGAAAGCATACTGTCAGTGGCAATTGAATTAAACCTTAAATGTAGGCAAAATTTACCAGGTAGATCTATTTTAGTATTCCAGTAGACACAAAATGTGTTGTTTTGTGCCTTCAAGTCATTTCCGACTTATGACATCCCTAGGCAGGTTTCTTCAGAAGGGGTTTGCCATTGCCATTCTCTGAGGCTGAAAGAGTGTGACTTGCCCAAGGTCACCCAGTGGCTGAGTTGGGATTCAAAACTCTGGTCTACAGATTCACAGTCCAACATTCAAACCACTACGCCATGCTGACACAAAGTAGTGAGATGGAGAAGTGGACATTTACTGCCATTTCCTCTTTTTTACAATACAGTATTAAAAGTGTAACAGTCGTATCTGCTTTATGCTAAGAAAGTACAATATGCTTTCTCCACATTTAGTTTAACTCAAAATACTCAAATTGGCGGCCACAAGACCTGCAAACCTTTGAAGGCTTTTGGAATGAAAATGTAGAGTTAGAGAAGTTTTTGATTTTGTTCAGCTCTAACTCAGCTTCTGTTCACATCATTCGAAATGCCTGTGGTAAAATATTAACTTCAGAGAAATCAATGGCTGCCTTTAACTTCAGTAAAGTCTGGATTTCACCCTTGAGCCCATTTTTGGAAAGGGAGAGGAAAAAAAGGAAGGAGAAAAGGGGCTTAGTTTTCTTTCTGAATATAAACACACAAGGTTCATCTTTTTATCAGTTGGCTTAAACAAGGTTTAGAAATCTCATGTAAACCCCAATGAAGTGAACTGCTCATATAGCAGTTGCCCTTCGTTTACAGCCTCTGGTGAAACCACAGTTTTGAAAGTTACTTCTTTTTAACAGTAATATTCTCCCCTTGCTTATCATACTATTTAAAAAAGTAAGTCATTGTCATCACTCATGGTAATGTTTTAGGAGATATTTGTTGCATTGCTTCTTGATTTGCTTGTTACTTTTCTATTAGTACTGTTTGTTTCCTTTTTTGGGGTAAAACACCCCTTTCGGTTTCATTAGAGAATTGACTAGATCACAGCTAGGAATCATGCAGCCCTCCAGATATTTCTGGAATGCAATTTCCAGCAGCCCTAGCCAGCATGAGGAATGCTGAGAAGTGCTGTTCAACATTAGGAGGGCTGCCACCTTGATGTGGCTGCAACTGGCTTGAAAAAGTCCTATCAAAATGCCTCTAAAAGTAACATTGAAAAGTAACTTGAAAATGTCACTCATTTATATCTTTAATTTAAAGTATTTATACCCATTGTTCAGCCATAAAGGCTCCATGAACATTGATTTTCCATTTTCTTGACAGCACTAACCTTGCAGCCATAACTAAATAAGGTATCAAATTTCTATACTTTACTTCTCTACTATCTCTCAGATTTATCATGTTGAGTAAATACAATTCTGGTCTCATACCAATTGGGAATCTGAACATTTTTTCCTATTCTTTTATTAATTTTAATTCCATATTTCCTTACTCCTCTATATTTCAACCATAGGTGAAAAAAAGTTCCAGAAATCATCTGATACACCTTTATACACCTTAGCCAATTTATCTGGAGTTACATACCAATTATACATAATTTTATAAAAATTCTCTTTAACATTATTGGAGCATGTACATTTTAAACCCTTATCCCAAATGTTTTCCCATTGTTTCAGATATATATTTTGTCCTATATGTATTGCCTACCTTATCATACTTTGTTTAATTTGTTCTTCTTCAGTACTAAATTTTAACAATAACTTATACATTTTACCAATCAAATGTATATCATCCGAACATAACAATTTTTCAAATTCTGATTTTTTTCCTCATATATATCCCTCTTTCAAATCTTCTTTAACTCTCTCCCTTTGTTGATACTATCTTAACCATTGCATATTAATGCCCCCTCTCTCTAATTCTTGCCTTTCTTTAATCCTCCATATGCCTGATCTTTTCTCTAATAATTTCCTATATTTCACCTAACTTCTCTCAGTATCTGCTTGCAGAATGCTTCTTGTGGTGATAATCATCCTGGAATTTTGGGACATCCAAAAACAGTACCTTTTCCAAGCAGGCTAGGATATAAGCAATGCCTGAATTTTCAAAGGAAGAGAGCAAGAGAGAGAACAGTGATCTCTGAATTACAAAGAATCTCTGGTAAACGTTCTCTAAAAAAGTAGTTCTTGCATTTTTTCCCCCTGTGGATCACCTGTCATTGTCAGTATTTTCTGCATTTAATATCCTTCTTACCTCACTGTCTACAGTCTCTGCCAGTTTCCGAAGAAGTAGCCACAGTAAGTCTATTGCAGGAAAAACAAAGAGCCTTTGGCTCCATACAGAGTATCTGGAAATCTTGGCAGGCAACAAACTTTTTTTTTGTTCTATTAAATCAATAAAAATCAGACCACATAGATAACTCACTTTATAATAACTTTTTCCCACATAAGCTTCATTGTTAAAAGCAGCTCCGTTATGAACACTATGGATCTTTCTCCAGACTACTGAAAAGGCAGCTTTAATTGGCTGAGTAATATTCATAGACTGCACCAGTGCTATACATTATGAGGAGCATTGGCCCTATGCTAGGTCCTCAAAATAGTCATGATCTCTGCCATGAGGGGGGAAAGCAAACCCCAAGTATAATTATTGTGATTGACATAATTATGCTGTGATATGTGTAATTATAATTAAGCACACTTTCTTTTATAACCACCACATTGTATATGAGAACAGGAATTTAAAAATTAAATTATTAAATGTCACTGAACAATGTATTTCTGCACTTCTGTTAGATGCCATTTTGTTGTGTCAATACTGCTGTTGTGATTATTTATAATACTAATGTGGTCCACTAACCTGCAACCACATCAGTAGGGCAGTGAACACACTCTTGGTTTTAGTCCAGAATTTAAACGTGTGATATAAGGCTCTGGACACATTTGGCAGATAAAGTTCAGCACTTTGGATATCTCCTTTCTTGCTCAGCCTAAAATCCTGTTGCTTTTCAGTGAAATTATATTTCTTGTACTTGAAACATGAAACATGAGCTTGTTTGGCGGTTCTAGCAGGGGAGCACAGCTATCGTATACCTTTGAATGAAGAATGGTCCAAAATTCTAATGGGAATCTAGTCCAGCAGTCCTATATATCCTTTCCTGGAAGAAGGTTCTCTTGAAGTCAGTGGTGGTTACTTCTGAGTAAACATATAAGATTGGAGAGTAAGATTGGAGAGAAAGTAGTGTGATTTGACTTCCTCCTCCATTTTGCCTTCCTAGCTGTAAAAATCCTCATTCCAGCTCCTTGATTTTGTGATCTAACACTGAATATTTTGATCTGTTCTATAAGATACATATGCTTTATCTGAAGATGTACGTATTGTATTTGACATAGGTATTGTGGACTCCAACTTACTTCACCAGATGCATGGAATGGGACTCTAGTTTGGTAGATAGCCATACAAATACTGGGTTTGAAGAGGTAGAGAAATTTAAGGAAATCAAAACATAAAAGGTACCAGCAGGCAATGTTTTCAACATTGATAATTTAATAGACTGTGAGGAGTGATGAAGGCACCTAGCGCATAAAAACAGATTAATACACAAACAATGGTGAATAGTCTATGTCTGATTCAAGTGGACTTTTCCTCTGAAGTAAACTGTTGGGTAGGAGAAAGAAATAGTAAGGCCAAAAGTAATTGAAATAGACATTTTGCTTAAACAGTGGTCATTAAATGGTTTCAAACATAAGTTTAACTAGTTACCAACTTTGCAAGTGAGGGGTGTTTGATGTCCATTAAAGTTTATGCAAAATCAATTTTCTCAGTCTTTAAGATTACCACAAGAATTTCTGTTGTTTTTGTGCCAACACACAGTAACCCCAATCCATTCCAATTTATTCAAAGAATAATGCTACGAGATGATTTCAAACAGGTGATTCATAGTCAAAAAACACTGTCCAGCTAATATCTTCCTCTATAACATTTTTTTGGGGGAAAATGAATATGGAAAAAGCAGGGAACACGAGAAAGCTGTTAATGGAATATGCTGGCATTTGTCTCAATCCATAAAGTTTTGTCAATGTGTCAGGGCTATTGCAGAATAAAATCCTCATCTGTATTTGTGTGCTTGGGATACTGAAGTGTGTATACAGTACTAAGAGAATTGCACTATGTATATCATGTTCTGGCAATCTACAAATCAAGATAATATAGCTGCGAAGTGCTCAGATGAATAGGTTTCTTCAGCCCTCCTATTATAAGTTTTGCATGGGTCAATGCAATTTTTATGTTTACACTTGTTGTGTTTCACAGTACTGATGCCCTAGTGTGAAGGTTTGTGAGACAGAACAACTCCAAGTTATCAAGCTAAGTATGGAACAGATGAGAATCTAATCTTTTCAGTCAATGGCAAGCAGGAGAGAGGGTGGTGAAGGTTTCAGGGTTTTCTTCTTCCTTATTTCTCGGCACACTGGTTTACAGAGCTCATTCCCAGTCTCACCTCCTTCTGAGCAGGATTAAGGGGAAAGAAAATCACTCAGATTTTTCAATATCATATTATATCTGAGATAAGCACTGGCTTTTCTCAGGTCACAGTGCGCCTTCAGTAGTCGTGTCCTCCTACATGCAATCTGTGAAGGTAAATTGAGCGTGGCTGCTTATAGACTGAATACGAAGGTTAGTGACCTTGATTTTTTATCTTTATTTTTGGAAAATCTTTTTTTCACCAAGAGGAATCAGGCTTTCCACAAGAACTGCAATTCATATGATTAACCAGGTAGGATGCGATGGAATTGGGAGGGGGGAGGATATCAGAAAGTTACATGAATTTAAAACATACATTTTCAACTAACTCATAGGCAGGGTGGCCATATGTCATAACTGCAAAAGAGAACAAAGCACTGCAAAATGCAGGACATTCAAGAAAAATGAAAGGCATTACAAAATAAAAGCTAAAAACACATATACATATCACAATAAACAACACACAGTAAAGGGAAATCATTTTAGAGCATTAATATGTGAACTCAGTTAAGAAAAGAACACGACATAGTGAAGGCAAAAATGTTATAATAGAATAATGTTAAAATGTAACAAATAACCACTGTATTTCATGAAAGTTAATGGAATATATATATATATATATATATGTATGTATGTAAAAGAGAAATGGAAGACATTACAAAATAAAAGCTAAAACACTAATATAAATATAAATATAAATTCATGCTTCTTAGTCATGCTCAATTTGGGATTCTTTCTGGACAGATGGCTGGAATGTAGGACATGTCCTGGAAAAGAAGGTCATTTGGTCATACAATTCATAAGGATTAAGTATTATTATTATTATTATTATTATTATTATTAACCTTTATTTATAAAGCACTGTAAATTTACACAGCGCTGTACATACAATCATTTTAATTGGACGGTTCCCTGCCCTCAGGCTTACAATCTAAAAAGACACGACACAAAGGGAGTGGTGGTGGGGAAGGGGCCTCTCTAGTAGGATAATACATATAAAATACATAGCCATACAGGAAATGATTCAATAAAACAGACGACAAAAGAACATCAAATAGCAAGTGACAATTATGCAATGCCTGGGAACGCTGCCCTGAACAGGATGGTCTTCAACTCCATTTTGAAGCTGGTTAAAGAAGTGATGGCTCTTGCTCGCGGGGGAAGAAGGTTCCAGGAGTGAGGGGCAGTGAGATGGGGCAGAGAAAATCCTGGGCTGGGACAGCAGACTTTGACTAGAGCTGATGAGTTTACCTAAGGACAGTGTGTAGAGAGAAAACAGAAGGGGACCCAGAACAGAGCCCTGGGGAACTCCAACAGACAAGGGAACAAGAGATGAAGTCTGACCACCTGCAACCACTGCAAAAGATCTGTCTGACAAAAAAGATCTAAATCAGTCAAGAACAGAGTCTGAGAACCCAAGGTCAGAGAGTATGTCAGTTAGGAGACAGTGATCAACAGTGTCAAAGGCTGCAGACAAATCAAGAAGGATGAGAACAGAGTAAAGGCCATTAGCCTTGGCCCATAAAAGGTCATTCGAAATCTTAGTGAGAGCTGTCTCAGTAGAATGCCTTGGGCGGAAACCAGACTGAAAGGGACTGAAATGTTGTAAACCACCCAAAAGACTATGATGGAAAAGTGCTATGTAGGTGCAAAATGTAAAAGAATACAAATGAAGCCAGCATCCTTCCACAAATGAAGGACAGCTACACTTTTTGGAAACAAGGTTCTTTGGACTAATGGAAACCTTTACTATTAGAAGAAGGAGAAAGGTGAGATTTGCTGATATCCTCCTTTTCTGATGCAAGCTCCTTGTTTGGCACTTTCCACCATATTCTTTTATGGAAATCCCCCCTGTAAATCTACTCCTCCTGTGTTGTAGTAGATTTAGAATAGGATTTGCAGCAGGTAGAAGAGGGGATCAGCAAATATTACCCCGTTTCCTTTCTGTTAACAGCCAACGGACACAGATAGCATTAGATCTAAATGCGTTTTTGTTTTCTCCCAATGGTCTGAAGTGGGCAAAATGATATATTGAAAGGGATTGTCTGTAAATAATTTATTTGTACAGAAAATTGATACTAAGGATACATTTCAGTGTCAAATCTATATACCCATGACTACATGCTAAATTGAGGTGATCAGCTATGGGAGGCTGCAGTAGTCCCCCAGGATCATCATCATCACCACCACCACCATCATCAACATCATTTTCTTCAAAATGTACTTTATTGGGCATGGGAGACATATCCGGCATAGGAGAAACCATTTTTACAACAGGATATGACTTCAAACTCACCTCCCATCCACTTCTTATTTTTTTAAAAAAGTCCCTCTTGGGGCAGGAAGTCACCCTCTCTTCATTTTCTGTTTTTTTTAAGGTTTGTCCTGGGCCTGAAATGGCCCAAGTGGGGCAAAAGATTGGGGGAAATTATCCTCCAAACTCCTAGAATGTATCAGGGAACATTGGGAGACAAAACTTTGTTTTGCTTTTTTTCAAAAAAAGGATTTTTTGAACCCTGTGGTCCACATGTAGTCCACAGGTCACATTTTGCCCACTCCTGTACTAAATAGATATTTTATTTCAAATGCCATTTTGCTCCCTTTGATGTGACCTTTATCTTTATAATAAAATAAGAGTATTTTTTTAAAAAAATTAAATGGGTTGGGCGCAAAAATAAAAAGCTAATGGATTCATCCATCTGGCCCAGGCTTTGAATGTCTAGCTTTAAAAGTCTGGGTTTTAATCTTTGTGTATTCAACTATTTTAATGCTATATAATGACCACTGCTTCTTTTTTTTTCCTGAGAGGTTCTTCACCTTTAACAGCTATATGGCTGGCAAGTGAATATGGTTGTTTCCATGTTGGCAATAGCTATACCCACTGAACTTGGATTCAGGAAAAAAATAATTTTATTTCATTTTTGGCAAATTTAGCAAATAGAAGCTGGACAAATGAGAATCTAGCTAAATCTTAGGAAGAACTTACTGGTGGTAACAATTGTTAAACAGTGGAACCGTCTTCTTTAAAAAGTGATGATCTCTCTTTTGTTGTAAATTTTTAAACACTTCAGTGGTGGATTCCTGCACTGGAAGGTGGTTAGACTAGGTAGCTCTCGATTCAACAATTCTATGAAAACATTGTTCCAGGTTAGTAATAAAGATGCTAGCCTTGTGCATTGATTGTGCCATTGATCTGGACATATATGTTGTTGGCAACCTAACTTAAACAGTCAGGAACAAACCACAGTGGGATATGATTGCATTGGATGCTATAGTTGGTTTGCTGCATCAACATCCTGTATTGCAGATTCTGATCTGAACAGGAGGGTAAACTAGACCTTTTTGTTTTATTTTCCATTCTGAGTATGGCATTCAAAAGACTGTAGCTAGCAATTTGCACTGGGAGATATAGCTACATCTCTATGGCTATAGCTCTGTAGCTGTTCAGGTGCTTGAGTGTTCACACAGGTTTGAATGTCGGGTGTGAAAAAGAGTAGGCAAATCTCCTGTCATTTTTGAGATGGAACTTCATTATGCCCCTATGGCCCAATCAACTCTCTGCTCTCTAGCAAGATGGAAAGGGTAGATTGAGAAAGGCAACACTACTTAAAATGAAGGTTTTGTGACACTACAAAAGATATAAAATCTACAAAAGGTAGGTTGCATGTTTGGAAGAGACTTCTGACCTGTGCAGTAACTGTAAAAGTGAATTGCAATGGCATGAGCCACACTTATGCCATTGTAATTCCTGAACAAGATGCCAGACTGCTTGTTCACAACCAAGTGTCTGACTCAGACATTTTTCTGAAGAACATTAACTGGTGTTATCTTAAATGCACTACACTAATAAAATACAATTATGGAGGTGGGAAGTACAGGTTTTCAGAAATATTATTGCAATCACTTGTGCTTTGGATAAAATGGGAAAGCTTTAGCTACAGAAGGAGATGGGAAACATTACCTGTTAATTCTTCATTTCAACATGCAAAATTTGACTCTTATCTGTGATTCTAAGCAAATTCAATTTTAAAATTCAGTTTTAGCCACTTAGAGCTCACATTTAGATCCATTAAACTGACTTTCCAGCTTCTTTATATTACTGTAATGGTTGTGCAGTTAATAGCTACATTTTAAGATTTATGTTGTGCAAAGCAGAGGGAGGAGATTGTCAATACCTTACTGCTAATTGTGGGATGAGATAAAAAGAACTGATTTAGGTCTCCTAGGCAATATCTGCCAATGTACACTGATTCCCACTGACAAATTTAATAGTGTTTGGATTAGACTGTTTTGAATTGTGCCAAGTGCAGTTGCTTCTAAGTATCAGAACAATCCCTTGGTTTACCAGAAACCAGACCCTATCCTTGAGTTTCTTAATTAAACATTTATTTTTGTTGAAGACAAGTCTTTTATATACCTCTTGTTTAAACTAAATGCATATACCATATATACTTGACTATAAGTTGACCTCATGTATAAATCAAGGGTAGCTTTTGGGGTCAAAATTAGGATTTTGGTATGACCTGTGGATAAATTGAGGATAAAATACAATGGGAATAATGAGGGCTTAAAGCGGCTCACAATTTAAAAGACTGATACAAATAAAACATGTGGGCTTGAAGGAAGTGGGAGGGGGATAAGTAAATCAGACTCACAACAGGCAAGCAGAGCCTCTCCGCAAAGTCCTCCTTTGTTACCGGGCTCAATGTGTAAGCTCTGGGCCCATTGCTCGTGGACCTCCAAAAGTCCTCCAGAGCACACCGTTGCTGCCATCAACTCAGCTTTTTCCTCATCTCTTTGGAGAGGTTTCCCTGGGAACCCAGAATTGGCTACTTTGCTTCCTTGGCAAGAATTTGCTTTGATTTGGACCTGCCTGCGGGGGCCTCCTTGGGGCCTGGGTTTACATGAAGCCAGGAGGGGGCCTGGGCCTGTTTCCAGGCCAGGCTGCAATCTCAGCCAGGTGCCAGTGAGTGTGCAATGGAATTACGCAGCCTCTCCTCCTCTGCCACATTACTCACCTCTGAGTGGCCAGGGGGGTTTGGTGGTCAGTGAGCAGGCAGGCTGATGGCCTTGTATGCCTCCAGTCCCATGTGAATGAGGCAAAACTTTTGCTGGTCTCTTCCTCCCAAAGAGAAAAGGCTGCCCACCCACTCACCGGCCACTCTGAGGTGAACGACATGGTGGAGAAGGAGAGACTGTGCAGCTCTGTTAACAGAACAAAAACCTTTCAGCCTATATGGAAAACAAAACAATGGCTCACAGACTGGAAATGCTCAAAATACATTCCAGTCTCCAAGAAAGGGGACACCAAGGATTGGAGCAAGCACAGGACCATTGCATTAATTTCTCTTGCAAGCAAAGTGATGCTCAAAATTCTACAACAAAGATTTTTACCATATATGGAGCAAGAAATGATATATACCCAAGCAGAGTTCATGAAAGGGAGCGATACTAGTGATCACATTAAAAACATACATTAGATAATGGATTGCACCAAAGAATTTCAAGAAAAACCCAGCCTATGCTTTATAGATTATAATAAAGCCTTCAGTTGTGTAAACTATGAAATCTATGGATTTCTTGATGTGTAGCCTGTACTCAGAACAAGAAACTACTGTTAGGACAGAATATGGAGACATGGAATGGTTTCCAGTTGGCAAGGAGGTCAAGCAAGGCTGCATTTTATCATCCTATCTAACTTATAGGTTGATGGTATCATATATAAACTAGCATTAGACTCAGAAGAAGGAGGCATGAAAACTGGAGGAAGGAATATTAGCAATTTAAGATCTGCAGATAATACTATACTACTAGCAAAAAACTCATTTGGAATAGGCTGCTGGAGAAGAGTTCTACAAATACTGTGGACTGCCAAAAGGACAAATAAATGGGTCCTAAAGCAAATCAAGCCTGAATTTTCCTTAGAAGCCATGAAGACTAAATGGAAGCTGTTGCATTTTGAACATGCTGTATCATGACAACAGGATTCACTATAAAAGGTCAGTAATGTTTAGTAATGAGGAGGTCAGTAGAAAAAGAGGAAGACTGCACTGCAGATGGATAGACTCAATCAAAGAAGCTAGGGCCCTGAGTTTGCAAGACATGAGCAGGGCTGCTGGTGACTTGAGGTCTTTCATTCACAGGGTTGCCAGAAGCTGAAGTTGACTTGATGACAGTTAACAATGACAATATACAGCTGGCCCTCCATATCCATGGATTCTTAGTTGAACCAACTATGGCTTGAAAGTATTATACACACACACACACACACACACACACAGAGTATATATGTATACAGTGTGTGTGTGTGTGTGTGTATTCCAAAAAGCCAACCTTGATTTTGCCATTTTATATAAGGAACACAATTTCACTGTGCCATTGTATTTAATGAGGCTTGAACATCCACACATTTTGGTATCCATGGTGGTTCCTGAAACCAAACCCCAGCAGATACAAAGGACCTACTGTACATGTATATATGTAAGTGTATGTTTGTATGTCTGTGTGCCTGATATACTGGGTTATAAGCAGTATGTCATTTACAATTCAGAATCTTAGCAATCAGAATCCAGGTCAGATAGTGGAAGAGAAACACTTTTGAAACAAAATGTATTTCTCTGCGTTTCCCATTTTCCTGAAATGTAAACAGCATAGGGACAACACTGCAGGTTTTATTTTCTTTGAATAAGAGATTACTGAAGATGTAAGTTATTTGACAGTGTTTACTTTACACACATATACAACTGAATAATAGTAAATAAAATAGGCCTCTTTAGCACCTGGGACAGCTCATTAATTCTTCAGATTCCCAGAGTCTCAAGGCTGTTTCCAGATAACTTAAAAGTAAACTACTTCTGTCAGATTCAAATTATAAAATGTCACACTGCCTTGCAAACAGTATATTGCTGTGAAGCCACACCCTATAGGCATATTATGAAAATATTTCCTGTTGGGGAAATGGAGGTGATTGTCCCTGCCAAACAGTTTAACCAAGCAATCCTTTTGACAAACTGTGTGAAACTAACTGGTTAGAAAAGTACACCCCAAGTATCTATAAACCCAAGTATTCATAGGGTTACACATGTTTAAAAAGATACTTGCTTCTCTTAGTCTCCTATCTGCATGGCTCCTTAACTGAAGAACAAAGGTTTTATGAATGTATCTCTTTTACCAGATTCTGACTTCCTGTGATCATCTGCTTAAGAGGGAAGCATGGGAATTGATTCAGAATGCCCTGATCCCCTTGCCAATTAAGTGATGACTCAGTATAGTTATATAAACATGCATTCACTTGGCAGCAGTGCTTAAATGCTGGGCTGGTATTATATTTAGCCATGGAAATGTGAAAAGTATAGTGAAGAACTTGTTGATGTATCAGAAAGAAATGCACAGTCAAGCAATGCAAGGAAAGGGGAGTGGAAATTGTGTTCCTTTACATTACATCTGCAGAGGGTAAGAATCACGTCAGGAAGGCTCTGGGTCAGACATACCAAAAGAAAATGAGTACTGGCTTATATGGATTGTTTTAGAATACAAGCAAGGATGAAGAAATTAGCTGAACAGAAATTTCCTGGCATATGGGTGCCGGGATAAGAAGCAGAAAGTCAAAGATAAACACAATTTGTGGAGAGTGATGGAAGGGTAACTAGAGCAGAGATTGGAAAAGTTACTTTTTATATCACAGTTCCCAGAACACCACACTCACCATCCTGCTTGGGAATTCTGGACGTTGTATTTTAGAAGTAACTTTTCTGAATTCTGTGATTGAATACATGTAAAGAAGAAACGTTTTTCTTTTCAGACACTATTGCTTGTTATATTATGTTATTTAAAAAAAAAATTCCAGAAGGTGATCCCTCATCACAGACTATGCTTGGTAGGACTGATGGTCCAGTACTATCTTACTGACCCAGTAGCACGTGGGAGGCCATGTATTCCTTATTCCTGCATTAAGGAAACAATTTGCTTTTCAATTTTATAATGCTCATAATGTGTGCATGTGCGCACCTGAGAGAGATTATATTAATCAGAGTTATACATTTGTCCATGAGATATCCACAACCACAATCCAAGGTATATGTGATGTATTTTATCTAAACAATTTTCCCCCAATTACAATTAAGTTTCCAATAATAATAATAATTTTACTTTTATCTGCCTCTCCTGCAGGATTGAGGTGGCTTACAACACAATAAAAACCCAATAGCCCTCCCCCAAACAATAACATTATAATCCCACTTAACTATAATAACAATAATAAAATCTCAGTGACTGTAATTACATGCACAGTATCAGACAGCCCTGTTTTGGAGAAACCTTCACTTTGCTGGCTGTGCATATGAAAAAGTTTAAACTCTTGGCTGAGATTTCTGTTTCTCCTGATACTGTGTATTCAACACTAGGAAGGTCAATCAAATCTATTTCTGGATACTTCCTCCTTTTTCTAGATCTGAATTCATCCTTTTCCAGTTTATTTTAATAATGGATCCCTTCCTCAATATATTTTTATGCAAACATTTTCAAATCAATGCCTCAGTGGACTCACTAATGGAGATGTGGCACCACCATTTATAGCATGTTCTTGCACCTTTTAGAAATGTGGGTTTTGCACCTTTTGCAGACAGAGATCTGCTATTGAACACGTTTTCCTTTCATGGACTATGTCAAAGGTTGCTGTGGTAGCTCATGGTTTCCCTGTCAGTGGGGCAATGAATTTGGGCTCTAATGTGAGTTTTTAAGGAAATGTCCAAGGTACTGAATTTTTTGGTGGGATAAAGTTCAACTCCATGGATAGCTTTTTCAAAGTTCAGAGTACAGCTGGGAGCAGAATTCACCACCTTTGGAAAAACTATCACCAGCTATCACCATAAGGCTATAAATCTGTGTTTCTGAAAGTAAATCATGTTTGTCTCTCTGTTTGGTCCAGGAGCTGAGATTGGATAAAACCTTTTAAAAAATCCTCAATGGAGTGAGTTTATTCCACGTGACTATTCATGACACAATAAAGACAATTTAAAACTTTTCTAAGCCACCTCTTATCTTTGGCACATGGACAATTTATGCTTCTTGTCTTAGATTTTGGCAGGAAAAATATACCTTATGGTTTTGTACCATTGATGTGACTGAAAAATTGATACATTGGTCAGACTATAATTTTTTTTATACTAGTATTCATATATAAGTGATTTTTCCAACTGAATTGGAGTCACTTTACCCCTTAGATAATTGCTAAGCAGCTTTAAATAATCTGTCTCTCCGAGATCTGAAATTCCTCTTTTTCCTCCCTTTCTTACATTCCAAAGGCAGGATTGTACTTTTCCCCCATGACCTTGCAAAGATGCTTGCTGAAGCTCCATCATGTCTTGGGGGCTGATATAAATCTCCAGCACAATAATTCTGGGTTAAATAACATTCTAGTAAAAGTAAAGAATGATTCATTTTAAAAGTGCACTGTCAGGTTGCCAGACTTGTGTTTTGATGCTGATCACTTGTGCTTTTAACCTTGATATTCTACTGGACTAAAGGAGTTCTTACCAGATTTATTGATATTTTATCTTGACTTACAGCATTTTCTTCTCTTAACACTGAACACTTTTTCAAGCTAGTTCTATTAATTGCGACCAGAATTGGTGATTTGTGGCAATTGCTTGACTATATTTATCATGATTAAACTGCAGCCTGATCTGTCTCAACTTCTGTAATTGAAAAAAGGTACTCTGATACAAGCCTGGTAGCAAAAGACTAGAAGAGAAATCAGGTTGGCTGATTGGGTATCATTCACATCAGATTATATTTTATGTAGTGTCCTATCATTGTGTACTAGTTTTTTTCCTTGGACATGTTTGTCTTTATTTAAACTGTGTAGTAGTAGCAGTGTTCTTTGGACATACCTACCTAGGATCTTTTTTGCATGATTCCATTCTACAGTTGGAAATTTTTTGTGAAGCACTGTGATTCTGCTTCTTATATAGTTCCAGAGAATGGCATTGGAGGACTCCTGTTAAGCCCCATGGCTGGTATGTTGTTGGATGTTGCAATACTCTATCTTGTCTCTGATGCTATTCAGTATCTGTATGAAGCCAGTGAATAAGTTCATTAGGAGTTTTGGGGCTAGATGTCAACAGTAAATTGATGGCATTGAGCCTTATATCTCCTTGTTGTTGAGGTTACATTTGGATGTTATAATCAGGTCCTGGGAGTTTGTTAAGGAGAAAAGAAGCAAAGAAGTTAGGGATGCTGAAGGGAAACCTGCCAGTGGAGGAGCTTCAAGGTTGTATGTCACTGGCAGGCTTTACTATATATTGTTTTGATCACTCTGTAAAGTGCGTGCAAAACTTACCATGCTGTATAAACACTACTACTACTACTACTACTAATTATTATTACAAAGATTTAGCTTCAGCAATCAACTTTGCAAGGTCATGGGGGGAGGGAAAGTACAATCTTGCCTTTGGAATGCAAGAAAGGGAGGAACAAGAGGAATTTCAGATCTCTGAGAGATAGATTACTTGGATAGGATATTCTACAGTATTCAAAAGCAAGAATTGCTTTACTGCTTAGTCTCCTGCTCTGAAAATATTCAAGCCTTGTTAATGAAACTTGACCTCTGAATAACAGGATGATTTTTATAGATAGGTTTGTATTTACAGCATTTATTAGTTTAATCTATATGATTAAAACTGCTGAGCATAAAAACATTGCAAAACATATACTTTCTGGTGCTAACCCATACTATCTGGGAGTGGGCTGGGTAGAATAAATGGCTTTGCACCACTGAACTTACTTTTCCTTTCATCAACATCTGTACAGTGATATGGTTCCCTGCATTTGATCTTCCCCTCTGTTATTGATCTTTGTATTACTTTGTACCATAGCTACTGCTGCAGTGATATGGAAAATGATTACGGTACATCCAGAGGCATCTGACACAAAACGTATTTTGTCAGAAATATGCCTGAAAAAGGCATTATAGAACTGCAGCCTTATCCATATGTTCAAACCAGTCATCTGATCAAGAGGAGCAGGGATGAGCAGGCTAGTTTGATTCTTTTACCATTAAATTGGCTAAACTCAGTGTCACAGTACCCTCTTACTTCCAGCATTATCAGATTTTCTTGTCTCTACCTTGCAGTCAATTCTGCTTCCTGAACATCCACTCACCCATCCATCCCTTTATTTATAACCTGTATTTTTGCTGTGCTAGGACTCAAGGTTTATGAAAGACATAAAATTACAATACAAACAAATATGGTTGAGAGTAAATATTTAGTAAATTAACAAAAAAAATTAAAACCCTCAAAATAGCTCTTTAAAAGCAATAAAGCACACTAAAATCCCTTTCTTGTTAACAGTCAGCCAAGTCTTTTCTAGTGTTGATGGGAAAAAGGCCTTCATCTGATACTTAAAAAACAGCAAGGAGACATCTTAACCCCTCTAGGTAGGAAGTTCTAAAGTCTGGGAGTAGCCACAGAGAAGGGCCTATGCTCCTGTCAAAGGTACCTGTGACAGCAGAATTTTCAAAGGAATTTCCAGCCCTCCCTTCTAGAACAAGGGGTGTTTGGTGGTGGTGGTGGGGTTGGTTTCTTCATGTTCCGCTGAAGAAAGCAGTGCCACAAACAGAAGCACTTTACTGGACACTGGCCAATATGGAAAAGAAGCAACTGTTTTATAGTAGAGAGTTTAACCTTGTGATTAAGCCTCCTAGAAAATCTGCATGCACAAGTAACTCAATAAGTAGGAAAGACACCCTTTGGCAGAGGGCTTCATCTCATGTGATAACATGTGATGACATTTCTGGTTGGCTCATCCTCACGGTAGGCCCACCTTCATGGCATGACTAATTTGGATGTGTGAATAATATTGTTATGTCAAGTAGAACTCTTTAGTTTTCATAATAACTTTTGTCTTGAAGATTGTAGTTCTGAACTAAAATGGAGACAGCAATGACTTGTTGAAGATGAGATTATTTTGTCACCTGTGTATGATGTACTGTCAGGAGTTAGGTGAGTAATGAGAAAAACAGATGGGGAAAAGTCATAGCTATTCCTTTGTAATCAATTAGACAAATATGGGTAGAGAATTCATGTTTTTAACACAACTGTCATTCCCATTCATCTAGTAAATGCACAAAGAACTTAACATCACTGCAAGAAAAGATGTTGTGATAAATACACTTAGCTTTCCGGAGGAATGTAGATGGTGTGTTTGAATAGGATCCCTACTTCTTTGGAAATTGTACCTGTAAATAGCTTGATGTCTACCTGGTGTGGGGTTAATTCATTTTCCGCAAGGATAGAGCTTCCAGAGGTTAAGCCTCATCCCTTAAGCCTCATCCCTTTGATAGACGTTACCTCTAAGATTCTTTAAAAGACAACTGCAGTATATGATTTGGCTGACTGCTAGAATTCATGCTGCTAAAACATAGTTTCTAAATCTAAGAGAATATTCAATATTGTACAGGGCAAGAAAAGGAAATTTTCTGTTTTGAACTTTCGCTCAATCTTTTTCTTTTTGGCATGCCACCATTTAAAAAAAAAAAGAACAAAGATAGTCACACTTATTGTGACTTTTTGTTTTTGGGAAGTTTTGGAGGAAAGGCAATTATGTCAGTTCAGAAGTTTTATCACAGTAATATACCATGTCACTTCCCACCCTCCCTAAAGGAGAATAAAGCTGTTGACTCATTATTATTATTATTATTTAAATATAATTGTTTACAGTTTCTTAAGGTTTCTTATTATTTCATACTATAAATATAGAAATTCATTATTTAACTATTTTGGTCACAGTTTCCAAACCCAATGAAAATACTTGCTCTGCCAGAACAGAAATGCTTAGAATAAAGTACTTCAACATGTCTTTCAGCAAAGAATGTAGCCTTCTGCCAGCCTTACTTAATGTTGTAGACATACAACTTTAGCACAAATACTTAGACTGCAATAGCAAAAATAGTAATATTTACAGTGGGGAAAAAATTATGTCTAAATGTTCTTCCTCCATAATGGTACACTCGTCCCTCCAAATTTGTGGCTTTGACTTTTACGGATTTGATTATTTGCACAAGTCTATGGTCTGGCAAATGTTGACTATAGAGTTACACTGGAGGACCTAAAGATACCTAGAGAGGTGTTCTCTCAGCTAAAAATATAGTGTTTTTGTTACTTGCGGTTTTTCCACATTCACGGGGGTCCAGTGCCCCTTACCCCAGTGAATGTGGAGGGATGAGTTATTTCATCTTCTTTGCATTGGGATGACAAATCATAAATTTATTTTTTGATGTAAACTGTGAACTTTTGGCTTGTCTGTCTTCATAAAAGCCAAAATCATAGTCAATATCACACTACCTTGTTATAGTGCTATTATTCCACTTTAACTGCCATGGTTGCCTCCTGTGGAATCCTGGGATTTGCAGTTTAGGAAGGAGCGTTAGGCTTTGCTCTGGTACGACAACAAATGATAATTCCCAGAATTCCATAGCATTGAGTCATGCCAGTTAAAGTGGTGTCAAAATGAATTATTTCTGCAGTGTGGATGCGGCCTCAGAATTCTCGGCCAGAGAACCCCTGAATGTGACAGGAAGCAACCATAGCAGTTAAAGCGGAATGATAGTGCTATGACAGTGTAGTATGATGTCAAACCAGAGCTGCCTTCATTTCCAGTTTATGGTAATCCTACTGCCAGTTTTCTTGGCAAGGTTTCTTCAGAGGGATTTATGACAAATCCTCTAAGGCTGAGAGACTGTGACTTGCCCAATGGATGACTCAGTGGTTTTCCATGCTAAGTGGGGAATCACAGTCCAACACTCAAACTACTCAGACATAAGCTGAACTTTCCCTCAGAGGTAGCTGGGGAGAGGTGCAAAGAGGGAGAATTTTCTCCCTCCTCCTCCTCCTCCCACTGGTTTGGCTGGCTCTCACATCTCTGCCATGTGCACACATCCATTCACAAAATAGAGGAGAGAGGAATGATGCAGATGGCATCATTTGATTGACATTTTTTAAAAAACAAAGGATGGCATGTGTGAATAAAAACAGGGTTAAAATGCCTCAGAGAGATTCGGTAACCCAAGATGTAATGGGAACACCAATCTGGTATTGCATCAGAGCAGTGATCCGGATTTCTTTGGGACAAAAAAGTGAGTGTGAATGCCCCCAAAGAGAAACAGAAGATTAAGCTAGGAATACATGACAAAAGGCAATGAAAATGAGGAAGGCTCAATGAGACCAACTCAGATGGCAGCAGTCCATCCCTCACCACAGCCTTTCTTTCACAATCTGTACTGACCCAGGTGCTGAAAAAGATACTACAATTTCAATGTATTCACATAATCCTTCCCCATAAGCCTTGTGATCAGAGAGTGCACATGCACACAGCTGACTCCCCTGTTCTCCCCCATGGCCAAAATCAAATTGACCACCCACCCTTCAAATCTCCCTCCCTATAGCTTCATTTTTTAAAAAGTGAAGCAGCCCCAGGGAGGCTGTGAGCATGTCTTCTGCTTATGTCTGTGCCAATGCCTAACAATCCCATTTGTTAGGACAAAGAGGAGAGGGGACAGTCATACTGGGTAGAGAGGCTACATTGTCTCCACATAACATAAATACCCTCTGGCAGAGTTGCACTGGCTGGCCCAAATACTCTAAAGGTACCAGATCCAGTCTGATTTTTAAGCTAAATAGGTCAGCCTGGGTTGGTACTTGGATGGGGACCACCAATGAGTACCAGGTGCTGTAGGCTATATTTCAGAGGAAGGAACTGGCAAAACCATCTCTGAGTATTCCTTGCCTAAGAAAACCCTATGAAATGTATGAGGCTGTCATAAGTTGGCAGGCGATTTGAAGGCACACACACACACACACACACACACAAATTCCTTTACCTTATTCATAACAGTAGTGTTCCTAATTCTGTATAACAATTTAAAAAAATCAGTTGTAGCTGAATAATAAGTAATGTCTGTAGTTCATAATACGATGAACATTTCTAAGCTATTTTAATCAACCATATGATGTAAATGATAGATATCTTATTAACATTCTACTTTTCAACTTGTATTAATTTTATCTGAATTGTGAAAATGAACTAATGTTCATTTTTTTGATCGCACTATTTATCTGATAACTGAATACAGAATTAGATATAAATATACTACTCCAGAATACTTACTTCAGAATAATAAACGGCTCCACAGACAAAATCTAAAATTTAAAAATTACTACTTGTTTGCTGCTACAATGAAATATTAAGTGCTGCTCTCATTCCTCACCATCTTTTTAGTTCTCTCCTTTAGTTCCCTGCTTTGTTTTAATGACAATGCTTTAAGCTGACAAGCTGACAAAAAGGACACTATAAAACGAATCTACACATCAAAAACTGATGGTTTGGCTGCATAGGAAAACAGCAAATAAACCAAATCTGCTTTCAGCTTTCCACTTTCAGTGAAAAACACTACAGAATAATCTGCATCTGTTGCCATGGAATTTGCTTAAAATTTAAGTCCAACTGGCAGGAGACTAGAAAAATATTGTTTTGGGCTGATGTATAGGTTGTTATCCTGTTTCCACAATGTTCTCTATTTACCATTGATTCTAGAAGGCAGATTTTATTTTTAGAGAATATTGTAATAGGCATGCAGCTGTATTATACCGAGCAGAGAAATCACTGTCTGTAAGGTTTCATATAGCCTCTTAGTTGATGGTGACAGTGTAAGTGAATAAGTGCAGTGATATTATGGATAGTCAGGTAGTGTGAGTCACACCCACTTATCAGGAGTGGACATTTGACCCTGTTTGGCCCATCTCGTCAGGCTTGCTGGTAAGGTTGTGCAGAAATATTTAGGATTTTGTTCTGCTTACAGTTGGTATGGATTGTGGGATGTGAAAGTAGTGTTTTAGGAAGCCTGTGTGCTTGTTGTTTTTATTTATATGCTTCCATTCCATACATTATACTCAAGGAGATTTAGGTCAAAACAGAGAAAAAAGAACAATAGAACAAAAAAGTTCTGCAATATTTCAATATATAGAATATATATATAAAGAGAATATAGAATAGAATAAACAGGATGAGTCTCCCTGCCATCAAAGAGTAGCCTTTGTGACGTTGCTAAAAATGTGTGTGTCTGTGTGTGCATGCCTTGAAGTTGCTTGTTGATGTACAGCAACCCTATGAATTTTTTTAGACAAGAAGTACTCAGAGGTGGTTTGCCATTGCTTTCCTCTGAATATTACCTACAGTCCATAGTATTCCTTGAAGGTCTCCCCTCCAAGTACTAACCAGGCCTCAGTTTGCTTGGTTTCCAAGAACAAACAGGTTCTAGTGCCTCTGGAGTATTTAGGCCTCACATGAATGTGAATTATGGAAATCAAGAAGCACTTTCCACTCCACCACCCTTTGAAATGGCATGTGATCATTCCTTTTGCTAGGGAGATAGATATTCAAGAAGAATGATCATGATGCAATTTCTAACATGAGAAAGAATGGACAGCTCATTCTGACTTCCCTGACTCATATTCCTGCCAAAACTCTTTATAGCCAGTGATGGTGTTTTATGGCATTTTCAGGGTATTAATGCTTGACATGAACTTCAGCAATGTTTCAAGATGTTTATGAAGTATGCCTACCATAACCTAGTACTCGGAGTGGCAGTGCTTTGTTGTCTGCTGCCCTATATCGTAGGAAGAAACTAAAAGTTACAGGAGGGCTGCTTTTGATTCAACATTTTGAGAAATGTCTTGGTGGTAAGAGTGGCTTGTCTGAAGAATCTATTATTTATAGAAGTGGTAAAGGTTTCATGCAGAGGCTAGAAAGCAATTTGCTGGGGAGAGAGTAGCTCTGGAATTCCTGCATCAGGTAGTTGAACTAGATGGTGAGCCAGCTCCTCTGTGATTCTGTGCTTTGTAATCTACTATTTAAGGTTGTGAAATAATTTCCACTATTTTTTTTAGTAGGCTTGGCTTTCTTTTAAAACAAGGATTATTGACAGTAATATAATGAAGTGCAGAAGAGAAGAGAAACAAAGAAGCACATCATACTACCCCATACACTAAAATTAAAACAAATCAAATCAATTGGAACAAACCCCCCCAGAGTGTTCCAAAATTGCCAGATCAATGCAACTTTTCAGCCTTGAATAAATAAACAAAAAACTTATGCCGGTCTACCACAGCTGAAAAACTCTCATCTCCTGATAGTGGAGTAATTGGTTTTCTCAAGTGCTCAAGCAGAAAAAAAAGTGTAATGGGACTTAGATAAAACGTTAAGGTATGATGATCCAGAAACAGGAAGCATAACAGATTTTCCCATGTCCTTTCTGTATTTCTCTCATCTAAGAATGATTTCTCACAAGCCTTGCTGTGATTTTCCACATAAATATATGGCCCTGCATTGTATTGGTTAGAGTCAACTACAGTAGAATCATTGAATCATTTTTGAATGGTGATTCAACACATACTGCATCTACTCACATATAAGTCTAGAAAATTTAGTCAAAAAATTTGACCCAAAAATTTGAGTTGACTTTTCTATGGGTCAATGTAAGTACTGTACCTTAACTTTTATTTAAAAAGGAATCATCCCCTGATGAAAGGCAAGAGTGAAATCTATCCTGGAAGCACTGACCTCCCTCTGCTTTATCATCCATCCAGCCTTTAGGGTGAGCACAAACAGTCATGCCTGCTGAAATTCTATAAGTTCTTTGACTTCATTTTCCTTTGCTCCATATGATGGGAACATGCCCTTACATTTTACCCTCTACTTATCCATGGGTCATATCAAAATCCATAATTTTGCCCCCAAAACCTGCTCTTGACTTATCCGTGAGGTCAATTTATAGTTGAGTACAGTGGGCCCTTGTTATTTGCTGGAGTTTGGTTCCAGGACCCCCCACGAATAACAAAATCTGTGGATGCTCAAGTCCCATTGAATACAATGGCATAGCAAAATGGTGTCCATTATATAAAATGACAAAATCATGGTTTGCTATTTGAAATTTATACTTTTTTGGAATATTTTCAAGCTGTGGATGCTTGAATCCGTGAATAAAAAATCCGTGGATAAGGAGGCCCTACTGTATATATGTTAGGTAAATTCTACTGATTTAATAAGCTTGCTCCTGTTGGGACTAATAATAGGATTTTGGCCCTGAAGGTTCTTTATATTGCTTTACAGACTGTTCGTTTTTTTGCCCAGTATACTGTGTTATACTACTTTATAGACTAGTGGCCCCTTTGCTCAGTATTGTCTACCCTGACATCCAAGGCAAGGATGACCGCTTTATGCATTACTGAGAAAAAGAAAAAGAAATTTCCACTTTGGGTCCCATGTGAGAAGAAAGGCTCAGTGTAATGTAAATAAATACATAATAAATGAATGCATAAAATGCATCACCAACAGATTTGGATGAAATGTGTATATGTTAATTTATGTGTTTAGATGAAGGTTGAGAAATTATGGCCAACATCCTGCATTATCAGACATAGCTATGATGACAC
The DNA here is from genome assembly GCF_019175285.1 of Sceloporus undulatus. NCBI lineage: Eukaryota > Metazoa > Chordata > Lepidosauria > Squamata > Phrynosomatidae > Sceloporus > Sceloporus undulatus. The sequence goes on along the minus strand of NC_056526.1, from coordinate 136,477,820 downwards.
AGTTCCATCTGCAGATTCTACTCCCTTGCAAACCCACCTTAGAAGCCAGGCTGCTATAACAACCAAAGGGGTTCTCAGATGCGGGAAAGGAGGGTACTGAAGAATGATGCAATGAGTTCCCCTCCTGCAGGGCAAAAATATTTGAGAAAGGTCCCTGCAAGGGCTGTGCAAAAAGGAGTGGAAGGAATCTCAGTGGGATTGTGTCTCAATTAGTTTTTATACTGTGCCTCAATGGCAGATGAGGTTCTCCAGCACCTTGGAACACCTTCAATTGGTGTGGCTGCCTGACTTATAAGATGGGTTTTGGGAGGGGGCATTTGTGGTTGTTGCAATGGCACAATGGCTGTAAATGTGAATATCAGTATTTATGATGTCATACGTCTGGCTTGTTGTTGTGTGCCTTCAAATAATTTCTGACTGATGACAACCCTAAAGAGATCCTATCATGGATTTTGTTGGCAAGATTTGTTCAAAGGGGGTTTCCTGTTGCCATCCTCTGAGGCTGAGAGAATGTAATTTGCTCATGGTCACTTAGTGGGTTTACATGGCTGAGGCGGAATTCGAACTCTGGTCTTCAGAGTAATAGTCCAATGCTCAAACCGCTACACCACACTGGCTCCCAACATGCTGGCATCATCTTTGCTGCAGTGTCTCGCTCCCTGAAGATGAAGCCAGGGCAGCAGAAGAGGAGGAGGTGCAGCTTCCTTGGGAGAAGGGAGTCATGCAGAGGTGAAAGAGGGGCGAACCTCCCCTTCCTCACTTTCCAGCCTGTCCCCCCAGCCACCCCAAACCAGGTGACACCAAGCCCAGGGATGCCAAAGCCAACAAATATGCTGCCAGCCACTTCTATTTGGTTACACCTCCCATGGCCACTTAATCTCCACTAGCAAACTCCTAGCCATGCTGCCTCCTATGCTGTTGCAGTTGTACCAGTGAAAACAATTAGAATCATAGAATCATACAGTTGGAAGAGACCACAAGGGCCATGCAGTCCAACTCCCTGCCATGCAGGAACTCTCAATCAAAACATACCCGAAGGATGGCCATCCAGCTTCTGTTTAAAGACCTCCAAGAAAGAAGACTACACCACACACCGAGGGAGTGTGTTCCACTGTTGAACAGCCCTTACTGTCAGGAGGTTTCTCCTAATGTTGAGCTGGAATCTCTTTTCCTGTAGCTTGCATCCATTGTTCAAAGTCCTGTTCTCTGGAGCAGCAGAAAACAAGCCTGCTCCCACCTCAGTATGACATCCCTTCAAATATTTAAACAGGGCTATCATATTACCTCTTAACCTTCTCTTCTCCAGGCTAAGCCTCCCCAGCTCCCTAAGTCATTCCTCAGAGGGCATGGTTTCCAGACCCTTCACCATTTTAGTCGCCCTCCTTTGGACACGCTCCAGTTTCTCAATGTCCTTTTTGAATTGTGGTACTATAATGGCCATGGGACTTTGGTGTCGGGAGAGGAGACCTTGCAACAACAACAGCAGCCCAGCAGCAGAGGTGATTGCCTGGGCACCTGTGGGTGGAGGACCCTTTAAAACGCCTTCCCAGAGTTCCCTCAGAGTATGGCCATGGTATTTCGCCAAAAGCAAAAGTAACACAAGATCATAAAGTGTCTGCTTTCCTGCAAGACATTTTATTATTATTTTATTATTTTATTTATATCTTACCTTCTTCCCAACATGGGACCTATACATTAAAAGAAAAGAAAATGAAAACGATAACACAAAAGTTTAGAAACAGTTAAACAATCATGCTAAAAACATACCATTAATTTATAATAATAATGAAAATATATACAATATCCCAATTAAAAGACTCTCTGCAATGGACTGTTAACGCTCAAATGCCTGGGTAAACAAGAAAGGTCTTTGTCAACTGGCAGAAAGGGGACAGATAGGTATTTATTTGAGGGATAAATATCTGATTTCAGCTCTTCCTAAAATATATAATACATTACAGTTTTATAAACATACATAGATAAGAAAGAAAGTGCAAAAATACCATGGGCTAGTGAGTTATATCCAGAGACAAATGTATTCTCTACTCTACAGTCTTCAGCTTCAGCATGAAAAAGTGCATCTTTTGAAAAAGCTTTTACATAAATGTTATTTTAAAAAGTCAACTGAAGATGCCAGAAAATTCAGAGACCTTTAAGATACATTTCAGTTACTGTAGCAAAAGAAATGAGTCCTTTCACATCAGCCATACATATAGTTAAGCATTTTAGAGACTAGAAAATGGCATGGACCAGCAAGTTATATATACTTTACCATTTTTTTATTTATTACAAATTACTAGTTCTTTTTCCTTTTGCTTTCCCCTGCCCCTTGTGTGATATGGGGGTAGATAAAGGAAACTGAAAACAACTGTCAAGTCTCACTCTTCTGCCATGTTATAATGTTTCCCCACACAGGAGCATTCACAGATAATCCTCTTGATAGTTTATTTCTGTCCTAGAATTCGTATTCACTGCTGGTGCAAATCTGTACCTTTCTCTGAATTCTACCCAAGTCATAGCTGTATATCACACTGAATGGTATCTCAATTCTAGGGAATCTGCCAGTGAGGCGTTCCCAAAGAAATTTGTTTTTCCCCATTTTAACCTTATGGCCATGAATGTTGGCATAAGTAATATTTGCATATCATGATATTCAAGATGTACATCCGTTAATAATCTTGTACCATTTCATTAATGTGGCCAGTGTGTGACTCTCAAACATGTATTTCTTAGATGGAACTTTAAATTCCATTTTCAGCAGATGGACAGATTGTCAGTTTAATAAATTAAAGTTGCCTTATTGCAGCTTTTTTGGCCAGTGTTCCATCCTAAGCCCATATTAATATTTTATCCCCTTTAATATTATTACATGATGCAGGCTTTATTTAAATGGATTTGACGGGCCTCTTGGTTGGCTTGACAACCAGAGGGAAAAATTAATGTTCTGCATTTAATCTAAGCTCAAGGCGCTAAATTATTTTGGAGGTCGAAGCCGTCATGCATATCATGCTAAATTATTGAATGTAATAACTATTAGCCAGCTGTCTATTTATAGATGTTTTTAAAATAAAAAAAAAATGTTGTTTACTTCATCTGTCTTGTGTGAATTTTGTAAAGATCAAACCTCTTAAGGCTTTCTTTCTAGAGAGTAGTACAGTACCTGTGTATTTGCTCGGACATATAGTTGTAATTTACACAGCTCAGAATAAAATGGGCAAGAAAATCAGTGTCCAACAAGTTCTGAACTTTTCATTCTGATGAACTAACAGTGTGCCCATCTATAAGGACTGCTTCCATGGACTTCTTCCTTTCCGACCTCCCTGTCTGGTCCATTGTTTCTTTGTTTTTAAGGGGACAAAACTAGATCAATTTTGCTTCCCCCACCCCACCCAAGTGAATGGATGCTTGTGTCTAGGGCTGCATCCGTACTACAGAAATAATGCAGTTCGACATCACCTTAACTGCCATATCTCAATGCTATGGAATTCTTGGAACTGTAGTCTTTTGTGGCACAAGAGCTCTTCAACAGAGAAGGCTTTTGTCATACATTTCTATGGCAGATTGTAAAAGTATATTCACCAAAGGAGAATTACCATGTTGCTTGCTGGGCTGAAGTATATTTAACTTCCCAAATTTATGGCAAAAAGCATGTTGACTACCTTAAAACAGAAATGCATTGCCAGGAGGGAGTTTCGAGCATCAAACATACACCTTTATATGGAGATAGTAAAAGCAGATTTAATGAACTAGCACGGTGTAGTTTATTGCCTTAAAATGCAATCTGCTTTTCTAAAACAGATATATTGAAAGATAGGCTGAACTATAAAATGTTGTTAGTGGCTGTTTAAAGACTGTTATAGTCAACAAAATCACACAGAGATCTGGGATAATATATTTACTGTGCTGTTGGAGGCATATGTTTTCATAACATTGTTTGTCCTTTGCAACCTGCATTATGTGAACAGGAGAGCACTATATATATGTGTGTGGGTGCGTGCGCGCATGTATATGTGTGGTATAATGCCGATGTAAACTGAAAGCCTCTAGGCTATTTTCTGCAGAATGCTTTCAATCTGTAGGAAGGCAGATGTATCTGTATGCTGTCTAAGGTATGATCTGGATGTCTTTTTTCTCTCTCCTTGGACTCATTTTTGGGAGCTTTCTCCATCCACCCTTCATTTATAGCATTCAAATCCTAAACTTTTTATTTGACTCACTCAACTTAAGTAAAAAAATCACTATGGTTAGGAATCAGCCAGATATATTCTCCAGCTTCCAAATAGAGGATACACATGTTATAATTCCAAATTATTAAGACAATTTGTCTGCATGTTGGGGGCAGAATGAACCCACTGCATATTTTCAGACATTTACAGATGTTTATCATGATATTTGTGGTCAAGCAACCTCAGAGTGTGATCAAGATGGCAAACATTATTAATAAGGCAGAATGGACAAGTTACAAGAGGCTGCAATATTGTGTTTTTGTCTGAGTCTACAAGGAAACGGAAAATTCTGCCCTCTCCTGTTCTCCCATCTGAGTTGACTAATTGCAAACTACTTTTGTACTCTGAACTGAATTTGCAGCAACTGAAATAAGCTGAGAACAAAGGGGGGAAGTGGGAGGATGAAACTGGAATATTTTAAAAGCAGCTGAAAAAGTGGGACAACAGATGGGATTAACTGGGAGCGATCATGCCAAATTGGGTCAGTTCGAGGGTATGCTAACTATTGTTGATAATAAAAATGCAAATTATTCAGTTTGTATTCCTACTACAGTTCTAGTGACAGGCTGTCATTGTGACACATGTAAAATCTCTATGTTGACACCCATCTTCAGGGGCTAAACTGGGGCAAGGATGTGAGTACACATTTAAGTCACATCTCCAAATTCATCACATGCCTGGCAGCTTCTCAGACCAGTTTCCCTTTGCAAACTGAGTTCAAAGTGCAAAAAGAGTTTGCACTAATTAAAGAGATTGTCACATCATCAATTCCTGCTGAGATTTTCCCATTCTTGAAAATCTGTGGGAGAAGCCTAGATTGGATATGGGTTGCCTACTACCTGGCCATGGATCTGTCTGATAAGATCTGCCTGTTACAGTTACAACCTGCATCTATCCCAGTGGGAATTGGCGGTGCGCTAATCTCCTTTCTCAGCAGGGGGAGAGAATTTGAAGAGGCAGAAACTTGCCCTTCCGAGTAGGCAAAAGCAAATGGTTGCAACATCTCCTAGCTTCTGTGTTCTTCTTCATTAATAATTTTTGCCATCTTGACCGCATTTTGAAGTTGCTTGGCCACATCACAGAATCATACAATCATAGAGCTAGAATAGACCACAAAGGCCATCCTGTCCAACCCCCTGCCATATAGAGAGATACAAGCAAAGCACTCCCGACAGATAGCTATCCAGCTTTTGTTTAAAAACCTCCAGAGAATTTCTGGGTTGGAGATGAGCACAACCCCTGGAGCCTCCAACAAGCCCTCAAGTCTTTGCCTCTCCTGGCTCAACTGAACCCCACTCCTCTAATTGTTTTGAATTTAGCGGTGTGGGGTCCCTGCAGTGGATGAAATTGGAGGATGGAGCATATGCTTCTCGCCTCCTCTTGGCGTCTCAACCAGGAAGCTGATTGTATAAGAATTTTAATTTTGTATTATTTGATATTACTTAATAAAAACTATTAAAAAAAACTTCTAGAGAATGAGACTCCACCACACTCTGAGGTAGCATATTCCACTGCTGAACAGCTTTTACTGTCAGCAAGTTCTTCTTGATGTTTAGGTGGAATCTCTTTTCCTGTAATTTGAATCCAGTGCTCTGTGCCCTAGTCGCAGGTGTAGCAGAAGAATACTTTGCTCCATTTTCAATATGACATCTGTTCAAATATTTAAACATGGCTCTCATGTCATCTCTTAACATTCTCTTCTCCAGTATAAATATACCCAGCTCCCTAAGTTGCTCCTCATAGGGCATGGTTTCCAGATATTTTACCATTTTGCCAACCTCTTCTGGACACATTCTATCTTGTCAATATCCGTTTTGAATTGTGGTGCCAGAACTGGACACAGAATTCTAGGGAAGGTTGACCAAATCAGAATAGAGTGGCATTATTACTCCCCTTGATCTAGACACTATATTTCTATTAATGTAGCCTAGAATTGCATTGGCTTTTTAAGCTGCCACATCACACTGTTGACTTGTGGTCACCTTGTAGTCTACTAAGATTCCTAGATCCCTTTCTCATGTACTGTTTTCAAGCCAGATGTCATCCATCTATGCATTTTTTTTCCTTCCTACGTATAGTACCTTGCATTTCTCCTGTTGAAATTCATTTTGTTAGTTTTAGTCTAGCTCTGTAATCTGTTATGACCATTTTGAATTGTGAACCTGTCCTCTGGGATATTTGTTACCCCTCCTAATTTGATGTCATATACGGTGTGCCCTTTCTTTATGCCGGGGATCCATTCCAGACCCTCCCACGTAAAAGAAAAAATGCGTAAGTTTGAGTTGCATTGGAAGTAATGGGGCTTGTGCTGCAGTCGCATGCCCCATTACTTGTTCTGGGGCATGTGAGGCTTTTTTCCAGCACAGCTTCCCACATATGATACGGGCACATCATATGCGGCTTCATCCAAGTCATTTATAAAAATGTTGAATAGTACTGGGTCTAGGACAGGACCCTATGGCACCCCATCAATCTCTTCTCTCCAGGATGAAGAGAAGCCTTTGGTAAGCACCCTTTGGTTTCAGTCTGTCAACAAAGTATAGATTCACCTAACAGGTGCATTGTGTAGTCCATATTTTACTAGCTTGTTTGCCAGAATATTAAGGGGGGGGGGATGTATCCAAGACCTTACTGAAATCAGGATATGCTACATCCATAAAATTCCCTCTGTCTACTAAGCTTGAAGCTCTATCAAGAAAGGGTTAAGGTTATTCTGACATGATTTATTTTTGAGAAACCCATGTTGACTTTTAGTGGTCACAACATTCCTTTCTTACATGCTGTCTGTTTAATGACCTGCTCTAGAATTTTTCCTGGTATTCATGTCAGGGTAATTGTTTGGGTCCTCTGTTTCCCCCCCTTTTCAAGATTTGGCCTCTTCCATTCATGTGTCTTGGTTATCACTTGTGAAATGTTACACACCATATGCCACTGGAACATCATGAAGCATCCTGTGGTGCAGATGGGAAAGTTCGCCTTTTGCCACCTGAAAAACAAGCAACTATTTGCTGCTCCTTTTTTGGGCACTTTCAAGGTGGATTGGGGCCACAGCATGCAGTTGCCATGTCCCCAATCCAGCTTTGGAAGGGACACCTTCAAGCCACCCCTTCCGCAGGTCTATTTCGCCCTGAACTCAACCACTAGATAAGTAAAATCTATTTTCCCACAGGGTCATGATTACTTTTGTGTAGCTAATTTGTCTGTGTGCTTATCCACTGTTCTTTCATTCTTTTTTTTTTAAAAAAAATGTTAATTGTGGCATTTGTCTGCTTCTGATAATTGAAACAAGGCAAGTAGTTGTCAAGCATTTAGCAACAGTAATAGCATTTACATTTCTATACCACTTAATAGTGAGCTCAGCACTCTCTAAGCAGTTTACAATCTGTAAGCCAATTGCTCTCAACAAGTTGGGTACTGATTTTACCAAGCTACGAAAGGATGGAAGGCTGAGTCAACCTTGGAGTCTTGGGATTGAACTCACACTATTGTGGTTGCAGTTCTGGCATTTAACCACTGCACCACCAGGGCTCCTAACTTTCAAGTTATGCTTCACTGTTGTGTTTGCATTATGGTTTGCTCTTTACTTTAGTCAGCTATTACAAGGTGATGGAAGTTCAGTATTTATGGAACATCATGAACAAGGTGTCTGAACAGTTCCTAAAATGAAGAGAAAATAATAAAACAGTAAAGAACATGCAAGCGTCCAGGACTATAGGGATATGTAATGGACCTGTACTATAAATCAATCTACACACTTTCCCATATACTTTTATAAAATATTTATCTGTCTGTCTGTCTAGTTTAAGGCTGGTGATCTTAAAATAACCCATATTTTAAATTTTGGAATTTCATAGTTGAATGTAACTTTTTAAAAAGTTACCTTTGTTTTCAAAGTGTAGACAGTCAATTTCACTTAATTCCTTTTTTTCCTTTCACCAGATATCTTTTGAAAAATAAATGCAATCTAGATTTCCAAATGTGATATTACCTAACTTCAGCAGTTAAAAAAAATACACTGATACAATATTATACCCTGGAAACAGGTGTGTTGCTTTAGCATATTTCCACTAAAGTTAGCTGTACTGCTACTATTGGATTTGCTAGACTCGAGATTAGAACTGAACATGATGTTTAAGTCCTTTCACTAATTAAACATTGATTTTGTACCTCTTAGATTAGACTTATTAGAAACAACACATCATCTTACCATTCCTCCACTCTGTGCTTAGTGTTAAAATAATTAGTATGTGAATTGAGCTATAGACTGATGTTGAAGCTGATTCCATGTGAAAGCAGAGAGAAACATTTCTACTAATTGTGATATATAAATGTCTGGTTGACAAGAGTAAAACTTCATTGACTTTAATATGAAACTGGATTCCTTTCATTTAGGCTGCAATCTGCACAGTAGAAATAATGCAGTTTGACACTGCTTTAACTGCCATGGCTCAATAATATGGAATCCTGGGATTTGTAGTTTGTTGTGGCACCAAAGCTGTCTGACAGACACAGCAAAAAATCTCACAAAACTACAAATCCCAGAATTCCATAGCATTGAGCCACGGCAGTTAAAGTGGTGTCAAATTGCATTATTTCTGAAAGGCAGAGTAGAACTGAGCCTTAATTTATTTTAATGAAAAAATATGGAACCTGGTTTGCCTCTTGATTTCATTTTTGATGAGAGGGGACAAGATATTTTAGGGTGTGTTTTTTTTTGCAAGAATCCAGGTTTCATTCAGCTGAGAATTTAATAATATAATAATTTATATAATAATAACACAACACACACAACTAAAATTTTCCCAGACGTTTTTCTGAGGCTGGGTTCTCTATTCTGGGAGGCCTACCGGAAGATCTGTCTTAACAGCCTTTAAAAGCTGTCTAAGGATGTAGTAGACGGATCGATCTGGCAGGCCGTCCACAGTCTGGGGCGATGAGAAAATGCCCTCGGGAGGTATCTGAGAGCCTAGATTTTGTGGCTGAGTAGGCTTCCCAGAGGAGCGGAGTGCGCGGGGAGGATTGTAGGGGAGAAGGTGGTCCGAAGAAGTTTGGACCCAACCATGTTAGGGCTTTAAAGGTGAAACCAACACTTGTACGGGTCGGGGAAGCTAATGGGCGCCAGTGGAGGGACTTTAGAACCGGGTAATATGGTCCCTCCTGATGTTTCAGAAATTACTCTGGCTGCCATATTCGGGTACTAGTTGCAGTTTCTGGACCAAGCCGAGGGAGGCCCCATGTAGAGCGCATTACAGAAGTCTAGACATGAGGTACCAGCACGGTGCACAACATCTCAAGATCCCTATCTATCCAGAAAAGGGCGCAGCTGGCGTATCAGCGCGAAGCTGGACAGGCGCTCCATGGCGCATTTTACCTGGTTCGACACAGGAGCGAAGAATCAAGGAGCACCCCTAGTCCTTGACGAGAAGTGTGACCCATCCAGGACCGGAGGTTGCAACCCAATGCTTGATTTCGGGGGCCGTACCGCGAGCACTTCCGTTTTGTCTGGTTCGGCTCAATCTATTTTTCCTCATCCAGCCTGTACTTCTGGCCCGAAGACATTCACTGATAGGAGACACCATCAAATTCGAGGCCGATAACGAGACAGGAGAAATAGATGGGTGTCATCAGTGTACTGATAATTTTTAAATGTGGCATTCCAGATGTGAGCACACCCAGTCCAGTTTGACAAGTTCTTCCTCACTTGAAAAAGAATCATTCAGCAACTGAAAACTAGGGCCACATCCAGAGTTTGGAAAAGTTAATTCAGAAACCTCAGCAAGCACAGGAGCAACAATGCGGTTGAAGATTCGGGGGTGTGTAGTTCAAAATGCCCCCTAAAATCTGGAATAAATTAGACATAAAAGTAGAGACCCTTGTGGTCCACTGTTCAGTCAAACCGCGGAACTCTTTTAAACGAGGGCTAATTAAACTATAGTGGTACTTTAAATGTTTAGCCTAAAAAAAAAACCCGTCACAGTAGATCGCATTGTTATTGTGGATGGAGCTTTCTTCTTTTTCTGCATCAAATGACAGCCTGAACTAGAAGGAGGTGGGATCCCAGTTGAACAGTTTCCTGTTTCATGGGGGCTTTCAGAAGAGTAGCAGTCACTGTCCTTTCAATTCTGTTGTTAGAAATCTTCCAGGTGCTTCCATCCACTTGGATATCAACTTTTTTTTCCAGGTTCCTTGTAGAGTCCAGGGAGGCTCAAACACAATTAAAAAGCAAGGGTGCAACCCCCCCCCCCGCAAGTACAGCCAGAATTTTTTTTACAAGCTGCAAGGCAGAGTTATTAAGTTCTTGTGAATCTCAAGGAAAAGCAAAGTAAACATTCCACAGCTTTTGAACCCAACTTTACTAACTGCCTTTCTATTCAACATTAATAGTTGCCATTCTGTTAGTAATTTTCCATTATAGTTTTAGTTTTCCAATGAAGGTTGTTAATGAGTTGATTAATGTAATGTCCAGTATGGTCCTATAGTTTTGCAATCTTGTTTTATGCTGTTGCTGGATAGTCTTCCCAATGTTACTTTAAACTGTGTTTGCTTCATCAGTGCCATATAGTTCAGTTTAAAGCTAATGTATGGACTACACCCTTTTTATTAAATTAATTGTCTTAGTTCACTAATGCATCCATTCTTTAGCCCTTAAAGAGGCACACTTTCCTGTAATAACTCCAATTATAGAGATTCAGCATAGTCCAAGGTTGAGCAATGCCCCTCTACTTCTAATATATCTATTTTTGTAGTTATCAGTTTTCTCTAAAAGGAAGATTACATATTGGAAGACGTGTTTGTGTTGACTTGGTTTTGAACAGAATCAGAAGTTCTTGATTCATCTGATTCCTATTTTATGTGATCTCCAGAGAATAATGTATAATGTTACCAAACTATGTGATTAGTACTGTGAACGACAATTGTCTGAGATCAAGATCGTTTGGCCTAGTAATGTTGTTTTCTGATGCATTTAGATCCAGATAAAACACAAGGGAAACAATTCCCCTTGAATTCCAGTATCCATTCTGCAGAGGCAAAGGTTGGGAAAAAGAGAAAGAAAAAAGGAATTGTTCTGTCCCCCTCCTCAAATACGTTATGTTTGCTCCACTTGGAAAACTTTGGGTAACCTCTGTGAGAGCTACAGGTTTAAGCTCAGGTCAGTCACCTTATCTAGGGCTGAATCATAAAGCAGAATGGGTAGGACTGAGCATCTTTAGGTTTCTGGCTGTCCATTTGGATTGTCCATGAAATTGTGGTAATTTAAATCTCAGTTACTAGTTTTGTGGATCCTCCCAGATATTGGAATTAATGCGTATTATGCATTCCCGGAATAGGTTAATGAAATCTCCTGTGATTAAATAAGTGTGTTTGTGCCATTTATTTATATGATTTTTTAAAAAAAATCCTGACTACTCTAACTGAGGCTCAAGGTACCTTGCCGCATGTTTTTGCATGACATAGGGATAGTGATTGGAGAAACCCACACCGTTTTTCCTCGGTCAGAGAAGAACCTTGAGGAGATTTTTTTAAAAATATTCGTCTTCCCACAAATCTCTCTTCCAAAAGGTGATTTCTTCTCTCCCCTTCACACCAGCGAAGATATTTTTTCACAGATTTCTCTGAATGACAATAAAAGACAAGGAAATAATTACGCTAATTACTTTGGCATTTAAAACTCATTACCATCTCAAAAGGAAGTTTGGCAGAGGTAAAACAACATTCCTATGCTTAAAACCGGAAGGCACACACACAAAAGGGGAAAAAAGCCCAGCCTCAACAAGAAATGCTAGAGGGAGGACCATCCAGTCCAACCCCCTTCTGCTGAAGGAATACATGGGATCCAACTCTGCACCTCTCCCATGGTGATGCCAAGGTCTAATAATAATGAATAATAATAATAATAATAATAGGCAAGGAGAATGCAGATATCCACACACACACTTATAGTGTTAATGCCAAAAATGTGAAGCCGTATTTATATGTGTACATACACAGCTGTCTGTATGTGGTTGTATGTGTGTGTATGTGTGTGTATACACACACACAAACTGGGAGCAGCTGAAAGTGTAATGCTGCAGTTAATATGCTTGCACACACATCTTTGTGTGGTGGTATATGTATATATGGTATAGATATATATATAAACACATACATATACATATACACACACGCATATACACACACACACACACACACACAACTGTGGAGCACTGAAAGTTTAATGCTGCTGTATGTGCTTACACACACTTCTTTGTGTGTTTGTAAATATTATACATACATACATACATATACATTACAGACCACGCGCAATAATATATATATATATACACACTCACACAACGTGGAGCTGCTGAAAGTTTAATGCTGCATGTATAGGCTACACACAATCTTTGTGGTTGGTGTAGATATAATACATACATAAATATACATATCAATACACACACGCATATATATTATATATATAATAACACACGCACACAAACTGTGGAGCGCTGAAAGTTTAATGCTGGCATGTATATGCTTCACACACATCTTGTGTTTATATATATATATATTATATATATAATATACACATACATACAATACATATACACACAACCGCATATATATATATAAAATATACACACACACACACAAACTGGAGCGCTGAAGTGTATGCGCATGTATATGCTACACACACTTTGTGTGTTTTGTATATATATATAAATAATACAACACACACATACACAACACACACACATATAGATATACACACAGACAAACTGTGGAGCTGCTGAAAGTGTAATGCTGCGTGTATATGCTACACACACAGGCTGAAGAGTGTGTCTTGGCCAAGGTGGGCATCCAAACCCTGACCTCCTTCTTTTATGACCTCTTGGGTTGTCGGTGTTGTGACTTTGGAGGACTCTCCTGGCATGCAAGCTTTTTGGGTGGCCAGTGTCCATTCGAGGCTGTGAGAGTGTGTCTTGGCCAAGGTGGGCACCAAACTCTGACCTCCCTTCCCCATGACCTCTTGGAAACAGGGCTGTTTTTGTGTGTTGTGACTTTGGAGGACTCTCCTGGCATGCAGGCTTGTTGGGGGCAGTACCCCCTTCGAGGCTGTGAGAGTGTGTCTTGGCCAAGGTGGGCAGCCAAACTCTGACCTCCTTTCCCCATGACCTCTTGGAACATGACTGTTTTTGTGTGTTGTGACTTGGAGGACTCTCCTGGCAGCAAGGCTTGGTTGGGGGGGGCAGTGCCCCCGTCGAGCTGAGAGAGTGTGTCGTGGCCAGGTGGGCATCCAAACCCTGGGCTCCCTTTCTCCAGGACCTCTTGGAAACATGCTGTTTTGTGTGTTGTGACTTTGGAGGACTCTCCTGGCATGCAAGGCTTGTTGGGGGGCAGTACCTCCCTTCGAGGCTGTGAGAGTGTGCTTGGCCAAGGTGGGCATCCAAACTCTGACCTCCCTTTCCCCATGACCTCTTGGAAACAGAGTGTTTTTGTGTGTTTGTGACTTTGGAGGACTCTCCTGGCATGCAAGGCTGTTGGGGGGGGGCAGTGCCTCCCTTCGAGGCTGTGAGAGTGTGTCTTGGCCAAGGTGGGCATCCAAACCTGGCTCCCTTTCCATGACCTCTGGAAACATGGGCTGTTTTTGTGTGTTGTGACTTTGGAGGACCTCCGGCATGCAGGCGTGTTGGGGGGCAGTCCTCCCTTCGAGGCTGTGAGAGTGTGGTCTTGGCCAAGGTGGGCATCCAAACTCTGACCCCCTTTCCCCTGACCTCTGGAACAGAGTGTTTTTGTGTGGTGGGACTTTGGAGGACTCTCCTGGCATGCAAGGCTTGTTGGGGGGGGGCAGTGCCTCCCTCGAGGCGGTGAGAGTGTGTCTTGGCCAAGGTGGGCATCCAATCTGACCTCCCTTTCCCCATGACCTCTTAAAACATGACTGTTTTTGTGTGTGACTTGGAGGACTCTCCTGGCATGCAAGGCTTTGGTGGGGGGCAGTACCTCCCTTCGAGGCTGAAAAACTCCAAAACCAAATACATCTAGTCCTCAGCATTTTGGGTAGGGATATATTATTATTATTATTATTATTATTATTATTACATGACCTTAGCATCACCATGAGAGAGATGCAGAGAAGAGATTGGTCATGTCTTGCCTCTGAGGCGTGAGAGAATGTGACCCACCACAAAAGAGATGTGGGAGAATGAGGACCTGCTGAACTTTTCCCCTGCCATTCGCTTCTCTTTTGTCTCTTGTCCCTTAGATTGCAAGCCTGAGGGCAGGGATATCTAGTAATTGTGTAAGCTGCTCTGATAGCTTTTGCTGAAGAGCTGGGCATAAATTATATATTATTATTATTCTTATATATTATTATATTATTATTATATTATTGGCAAGGAGAGTGCAGAATTTCCAGAATGAGAGAGTGTGACTTACCCAATGTCACCCTGTGGATTTACATGGCTGAGCTGGGATCCTCCCCTGTCACCATAGAAATTCACTGGCTGACCTTGGGCAAGTCACATCCTCTCAGCTTCAACTCCAACTCCTAGGTATTCCTCATGGTAGGTTTTATTCATGGCAGAATTCTTGCCATCACACCCTACTCTGCTCCTAATGAGGATTCCTGCTTGGCAGAAGAGCATTGCCACTTGGCACCCGACCCCTCCCCTCCATCTGTGAGGGTCACACTATCTCAGCTTCAGGGGCATCCCATGACAAAACTACCCAATGTCACCCTGTGGTTTACTGGCTGAGCTGGGATCCTCCCAGTTCACAGAAATTCACTGGCTGACCTGGGCAGTCACATCCTCTCAGCTTCACTCCAACCCTGGTATTCCTCATGGTAGTTTTATTCATGGCAGAGTTCTGTGCATCAACCCTACCTGCTCCTAATTGAGATTCCTGCTTGGCAGAAGAGCATTGCCACTTGGCACCCACCCTCCCCTCCTTCCTTCTGTGAGGGTCACACATCTCAGCTTCAGGGGATCCCATGACAAAACTTACCCAATGTCACCTGTGGATTACATGGCTGAGCTGGGATCCTCCCAGTTCACCACAGAAATTCACTGGCTGACCTTGGGCAAGTCACATCCTCTCAGCTTCAACTCCAACTCCTAGTATTCCTCATGGTAGGTTTTATTCATGGCAGAATTCTTGCCATCACACCCACTCTGCTCCTAATTGAGGATTCCTGCTTGGCTTATTAGACTGCAGTTCCCAGCAGTCTGTGGTGCTATCAGAGCAGCTTACAATTGTTAACATTTCCCGCCCTCTCTCTCTGCACTTCTCCCATGGTGATGCAAGAGGTCATGCAATCATAAAATAATAATTGGCACATTCTCTCAGCCTCAGAGGCAGGACATGACAAACTCTCTCTCCAGCTCTCTCAAGTTGATGCTGCTAAGGCAACCTACATTTATTTTGCATTGTGTGTGTTGTGGTGTGTGTATGTACTTGAATTTCTTGGCCTTGGAGAACCCAAATCAATGTCTCCATGCAAGGTAATCTCCAGATCATAGTGATGTAACTGTATTCATCAAAGTGATTATTTTTTTATCATAAAATACCTGTCTTAATACCAAAAACTGTGGCAAGACCTTTCTACTAAGTTTTGAGATTTCAAGTTCTTCTGTTCTGTGAGAATTGATATCAGAGCATGGCATAAAGGGCAGAAGCCTCACCTTTTGTTATCTTTTGTTTTTCAAAGCAAAGCTGCTGTGATTAAGCAAAGTTGGAGCAAATCATCACCCTAACAAAGGCAATAGCCTCCAGGATGAATGGTAGCTTTTCTTACACAAAATATGCAAATAGTGGCTAATCGAGAGTCAGATGAAGGATCTTCTCTCCCCCTCATTTCAAATGACTAACCATCAATTTCTACTCATTGATCGAGAATTACTCAGAATTTCTCCCTCTAAACTGTTATAGAAATTGTCGAAATTGGCATTTTCTCCTAATTTTCGAATTTGGAGAATATTCTTTACATCCCTAGATTTGAGTATTGGATCTAAACTTTGGAGATTAGGGTGTGAATCCTGCTTGCCCATGGTAATCATGGGTTACCTGGGGTAGGTCCAGCCTCAGGTGAAGGGAAAGCAAATCCACTCTGAACAACTTTTGCCACGAAAACCCTGTGATAACTTTGCGTTAGGGTCTGATAAGTTGAGATGACCTGAAGGCCCACAAAGCTATAATGTAACAAACAGAAAAACATTTTAGTATTAAGGACACAAAAATGAATTTTAAACATGTTGAAAGACATCAATCAAAAGAGTTACCCCACTCCACCAAAAGCTGACTTGAGCAAATGATCTATCAGCAATAGCCCTCCTGAATAAAAAGTGTTGTTTTCCCATAGGAACAAGGGGATGGGAGTGTAAGTTCCAGATTGGTAGCAGTCACCAAGTAGGGCCTTTCTTCTGTCCCTATCAAAGATGCTTCTGAGGGTATCAAGACTTAGATCCAAAACACACTGCAGAAATAATCCAGTTTGAGACCATTTTAACTGCCCTGGCTCAGTTCTAGGGAATCCTGGGAATTGTAATTTATTGTGGCAACCAGCACTCTCTGACAGAGAAGACTAAGGACTCTACAGATTGTCCAGAATGGGTGGTGCAAAACCACCCCTCTCCTAGCTGGATTGGGGCCATGGCAACTGCATGCCATAGCCACGATCTGGCCTTTCCAAGGTGCAAAAAGGAGCTGCAAAACGTGGCTCCTTTTTGTGCCCTGGAAAGGTTGCCGTAGCTGTGCTGCCATGGCTTGGCAGTGTTCCTTTGGTGCTGCGGCATGTAGATGCAGTGGTGGAGGAGCGCCATAATGCCACACACTGTGTGGAGTGGTGTGCAGCATCATGCTGCAGTGGGGGCAGAGTCAGGGCATGCATCATCTGGATGCGATGTCTCAGCTCCGCCGCCAGGCTGTCCTTAATGGCAGGTCTGAAGAGGGCCTGGATGCCTCACAAAACTACAGTTCCCAGAATTCTCTAGCATTGAGCCAGGGCAGTTAAAGCAGTCTCGAACTTGATTATTTCTGCAGTGTGTTTTGGATTGCGGACATTTCTGATCCTGTATGGGAGAACACAATCCTTCAGACAGCCATGACAGAGGTTTCATGAAATGATTGAAAAATATAGATATAAAAATTAACCAAATTATCCAATGAAACATTGAAAGAACAGAATCCCACATGCACTAATGGTAAATGACAGGCATATTCTATACACAATGAAAAGGGCCAATTATGTTTTCAAGCTAGATGACTGCTGTGGAGATTATCTTTATCTATAATGGGTCAGCTTCTTTGCTCTGCAATCCTATTTCCTTTTGTCTAAATCACAATTGGAACTCCTCAGCAATTTGAGCAGGATTCCAAAATAAGTCATAGCATGGCAGATTCATAAAGAAATGTGCTGCTGCTTCAGGTGTGTATGATTAAAAACTCTCCCCATGTGCATCCATCGCCACCATTTCGTTTGAAAATAACACCAGCTATCAGTTGACAAAGGGTGAGGCTGTATTCCTCCGGGAAGTAATTATAGCAATGCAGAACAGAAGGTAAAATTGCCATTTGCAAGCTATTTTATTAGTCTGTCCCAAATATTTATCACAGTATTAGTGAAGGAACAATTTTATGTAGATTTGGGAATGTGCTAATAAAACTGTATGGCAATAAAATGCTGGAGTTTCACAGAAGCTGGAATAAAATTTACACTCTGAGTAGAACAAATTTTCCAGATTCACTAGAATGCTTTTCATGGATAAGGCATATGGAAATGGAGGATTTGTGTGTATGAAATAGTATTTCAGCTTTTAGACTTCCAGGTTTTTTTTGGGAAAAAATGTTTACAGAGTGCACTAAATCAGAATGGAAGAAGCTATCTAAACCTTGTATGTACCACATGTGTGTCTTATCTTGTCTCTTATCTTGAATAAATAAAGTTGTGTGTTAACCATATGAAAACTTTAAAAAAACAGTGAATCACTGTATAGGCCTTTATGAAGCCTTTGCATATCTATGAATTTAAAACCTGACCGTGAGTGAAGATAACGAAGCCATAAATTTCTTAGCACTTGTACATTTATTTAGCAGAGATCTCTGTCTTCTAAATCATGGATTCAGTGCTAACTTTTCTCCTCTAACTTCTTTCTGAATTGACTATCACACATATAAAAGCAGCAGCTTCATTAAATTATTTCACTGAAAGCACAAATTGCATATAGGCATCATGCAAATGGGAAATCACATCGCTTTAATCCTCTACAATGCACTTGAGAGTACTAACACCTATTAAATCGATACGTAACATGTTCTTTTCCCCATTAGTAGTCAGAGAACACACAAACTACCACATTTATGAAAAGCTTGGGGGTATTGATCACTTTGCATATGCATACATTTCAGATGGATTGCTTCCACTGCAGCTGATACAAAAATTGTTGAGAGCTAGTTTACTTTTCGCAACAGTAGAAAATTGCCCAAAATAACATTGTGAGGTCAAACTTTGAGATGGCTGTAGCTTGTTATTACTGCAGATCAGTAAGAGATCTCATTGTTGATTTTGGTTCAGAATAAAATAACATTTCTTATAATTGGAAATAAGGCTTTCAGAACATAGATCAACATTACCTATTCATTCACACACATCTACTCAGTTAATGGCTTCTTTGTGTTTCATTATTGATCCTCCCCAAACACTGTAATGATAAATTTCCTTTTCAAAACATTGAAAGTCAATTTTTTCAAAAGACAACAACACAACCCATGCACATTTAAGACAGTTCAGACTGTTTCATGTTGACTGAAGTTCTCCAAGCCCTGAAATTAGAGCATGCCTGAACAGAGCTCCCCATAAGCAGGAATGATGGGCAATGTCAAATGTAGTGCTTACTTACAACATGTTCTCCAAGCACTTATGCTTTGCCATGGATTTTCAAGTCCAAATCCAGATGAAGAGAATGGAGTGCCTGGGAGTCCAGAGGAATAAATGGTGAAAGATCTGAAAACCATGCTTTATGAGAAATGTCTTAGGGAGCTGAGTATGTTTAACCTGGGGAAGAGAAGGTTACAAGGTGACATGATAGCCATGTTTAAATATTTGAAGATGGAGCAAGATAGTTTTCTGCTGCTCCAGAGACTAGGACATGGAGTAATGGATTCAAACTACAGAAAAAAAAGATGCCACCTATACATCAGGAAGAGCTGTTTGACAGTGGAATGTACTGCCTTAGAATGTGGTGGAGTCTCCTTCTTTGGAGGTTTTTAAACAGAGGCTGGATGGCCATCCATTGAAAGTCCTTTGTGTATTCCTGTACATCAGGAAGTTGGACTGGATAGCTATGGGGCTCTCTCAGCTCTATGATTATCTGATTCTGAGAAAGATACCCTGACTTGCCTTGGTCCTATAAGGTGAATCTTTGTCCTGTGGGTTGACCTATGACTACTGGTTGCATACATCAGCATCTGACAAGGTAGGCTTACCAGTGAGAGATTACAGCAGGAAAGTCCTCGTCTGATGCAGCAGGCATGACAGTGGTACTGTGTCTCATACCTTGGGGTGTGATGCTTGTAGCTTAGTTTTCAGTACCATTTTTATTAATAATAGTGCTAGTAAGCAAGTACAGAAAGTATTTTTTGCTGCTTTTAGCTGTAGGCCATTGCAAAGATGACAGGTAATGTGACATATCAGTTAGGAAAAGCCCAGACTGAAATACAAAAAGGAGAGATAAATACACATTCTAATAAAACAATCATGTTCTGAAACAAGCTTAAAACTTAATAGTAATAAAATTACTCACAAACTAGATATGACATATCTGCTGGCATAACCAAAGCTATAAAATACGCATTAAATATGCATTACTTATTCTATTTAAAAACATTCAAGTTGAACATTTGCAGATATTGCTTGAGAAATTAGTTCTTTCAGATCTCTAAGTCTCCCTTACAGCCTAGTGCCATTTCATCCAAGGTTCTTGCTCTGCTTATCTTTTCTGC
This sequence comes from Sceloporus undulatus, assembly GCF_019175285.1. Lineage (NCBI taxonomy): Eukaryota > Metazoa > Chordata > Lepidosauria > Squamata > Phrynosomatidae > Sceloporus > Sceloporus undulatus. Next base: position 136,457,619 of record NC_056526.1, on the reverse strand, counting down.
AGTCACATGTAATGCAATTTAAGTCTGAAAGTAGGGGGATTACTATATTGTGTATTACCCTCCTACTACACACAGATGCAAAATGATAAAAAATGCTCTCTTTCTTGTATACAGTGGATAGCATACATTGGTTAGCAAAGAAAATAATGCCTTAGATCTTCCAGATAACTATTTTCATGCGTACATGGAATGTGGTGGTATCTGTTGGAATCTTAATTCCCTAAAAGCCTTCCTCAATAGTGGAAAGGTGATAGATATTGCAACTGCAATACCCCTCATCTCACTTGTTCATACCAGCATTTGTGTGTGTGTGTGTGTGTGTGTGTGTGTGTCTTGAATTGGGCTATGGCTCCAGAGACTAGGGTTTGAATCCCACTTGGCCATGGTAGCTTACTGGGAGACCATGACAAGTTACACTTTCTCAGCCTGAGAAGAAGGCAAGGGCAAACTGTCTATGAACAAAACATGAAAAGCCTGTGATAAGTTCACCTTAGGATCACCATAAGTTAGAAATGATCTAAAGGCACACAACTACCACCATCACCACCACAATCACTATTTCATTCTGTCTGCACCAGTACCAAAACATTATTTTACTGACTATAGATTCAATAGAGGGCAGACCAGTTTCTGCTACCAACAAGGCAGTTACCTAGCATGAGTGCTAATATTTTCCTAAGAACTCATTCTAGAGAACTTTCAGTATGGCAATATTACAGTATCACCCTATACAGTAGTCCCTCGGGTTACGAAATTAATTCGTTCCGCCGCTCCGTTCGTAACCCGAGTAATTTTGCAACCCGAAAAGGCTTTCCGTTAGCGCTGGAAAGCCGCTAGCCGCGCTTTGCGTTTGAATTTCGCGCCGAAAAAATTTCGTAACCCGAAAAAAATATCGTATCCCGGAACAGTTTTTTCCAATCTAACTTTTTCGTATCCCGGAAATTTCGTAACGCGATCAATTCGTATCCCGGGGTACCACTGTATTCCAACACCATAATACATCTGAACAGCCTTTCTCACAAATATTTTAAAAGTGTGCTTGACCAATTTACCACCCGCAGGAAGAACCCAAGGATCTAGATCAGTGGTTTGCGAACTTTGGTCCTCCAGATACCCTGAACTTCACCTCCCAGAATTCTTGACTGCTGGCCATGCTGGCTAGGGCTTCTGGGAGTTGAAGTCCAAAATACCTGGAGGACAAAAGTTTGGGAATTGCTGTTCTAAATATTATCATTTTAAATATTTTCCTGTTAAATCTCTCATTAAAATAAATACCCAGATACTGAAATGAGATACATTGCACAATAGACTAACCATCCACTGTCCCCTTGTGCTTTATTTGTCTTTTCCCAAATACGTCTATCTTAATTTTTAAATACCATAATTTATTCTAAGATGCCCCAGTTTACAAAAGGTATTGAACTTGGCTAACATGTCTCAATCCTATCTGATTAAGGGACAAAAGAACTACATTATCTGCATATATCAGAATTAGAAACTTGAAGGCGACATTTAATTGAACTGGAATATTGAAGGGGGGGAGGTGCCAGTAAGAAAAGAGTGCTAGAAAATAGTGCCAGAAAATAACAACTCTTTTATAGATTTTAAAGAGGCCACAAGGTGTAATCTTGGCATCTAGTGGGTGAGTGGGTTGGGAATGTATTGATTCTTAGAAAAAATGGGTTACTTAATACTTTATATCTCAACGCATATGTACGCTACTACTTCTTCCTCTCAGGGTCTTATACAGCATATAAAGTTAGACATTAGAGCTTACATGCTTTTTCTGTTGAGAAAGTAAAATTTGAAACAAAGCAGTGGATCTGAAGAGAGTTCCTGACCGTGTAATTTCAAACTTTTCCTTAACTGTTAACAATCTGCCTCCCAACCTATCTAGTCCTCTCCAAATTTCACAAGTTCCAAGGGATTCCATATTTTTGTAGCTGGTGAAAATGACAATGAGATAGTGAATGTGAGTGAGTTGTGGATGTAATTGTGGGGCACATCACTTCCACCATTTGGGTGCTCCCATTGCTCTGTCTACAAGCTGTATCAGTTAGAAATTTCTTTTCTCTCATCCATCATATTGCATAAACCTGGACTCTCATGTAATTCAACATTACTGAGAGTCTGTGCAGACAGCGCCAAAGGGGCGGCCTCCAGCCACTCCTTTTACAGCCAGATCGGGGCCACGGCAACTGCATGCTGCGGCCCTGATTTGGCATTTGCAGGGCACAAAAAAGAGCCATAAAAAGTGGCTACTTTTTGCGCCCTGGAAAGGGAGCAATAGCCATGGCACTGTGGCTTTACGGTGCTCCTTTGGCACTGCGCCATGCAGACGCAGTGCCAGAGGAGCGTCATGATGCTGCATGCCATGTGGAGCGGCATGCAATGTCATGCCGCCCTGGGGGCAGAGTTGGGGCATGTGTCATGTGGACTCCATCCATAAGTCATCCTTTAAGGTTCGTCTGAACAGGGCCTGAGTGCCATACAGAACCTGGCATAAGGGCTATTTGAATAGGGCTAGAAAAGTCCAAGTCTTCACTATTTAATCCTGAAGCTGTAGGCACACACACTAATTTCATTGTTTCAACAAGATGGTGGTATATACATTTAACTTTTCTCCATAAGAGAACATTTTTTGGAGACAAGAGTTTAACTACTATGTTGTGTTTTACTGGATTTTCAGCTTTATATCACAATAATTTTACAGCATTTTTGCCTCATTAGGGCCTGTAGTACCTTTGGTACACTTTGGTACTTTTATCCCATCACTTTCAGAGAGTGATTGTTGTTTCATCATCATTTCAAAGACTCAGGATAGATCAGCACATAGAACTGTGTCATGTACTTTCACAATCCCCCCCAAAACATTCCTTGGACCAAAGTGAATATCTATAACTTCTCCTTTTCAAAATCCTTTAAGATACTTGATAGATTTTGACATATTTTCCTTTAATCTTCTTTCCCCCTCTGGACAAAACAGACCCAGTTCACTCAGTTTCCTCTTATGACCCATTTTATAGATCCTTTGTAATCCTTGTAGCGTTTGTTCTGATCCTTTCCAAAATAAAACACCATCCTGAGACTCATTAGTGAATTGATACAACCCTAACAAGTATCAGTTGCATAAGTTTAGCCTACTGCCTGGACTGTTTTTCAATATTCACCTCTGGAAGTCAAAGCTGTAGCACAAATCTAGTCCATGTATTGGGCTGGTGAAGGCATGAACGAAATCAATCCCCATTTCATTAGGATGGGATATTGTAGTTCCCCAGATTAAGTTTTTGTTGTAGAATCCATACAGATCAAGACCTGCAATCTAAGCATTCCATGATGTCATCTAAAGAGCTGTAAAGATAAAAAAAGAGATTCCATCTCAGCATTAGGAAGAACTCCCTGAGAGTAAGAGCTGTTCGACAGTGGAACACACTCCTTCAGAGGGTGGTGGAGTTTCCTTCTTTGGAGGTTTTTAAACAGAGGGTGGATGGCCATCTGTCAGGGGTGCTTTGATTGTATGTTGCTGCATGGCAGTGAGTGGAATAGATGGCTGGAAGCTGGAATGGCTCTTACAAATGCATAACCTAGAGTTACACACTTGTGGCTGGTTTATATTTGTATTCAGGGATATGTAGGGGTTGTGCAAGTCCTGCAATCTCCACGTACCAGAGAGCAGCAACAATGATTGACAAGGTTCTCTTTCCCTGTTGATCAGGAAGCAGCTGAGTGTTGTTCCTGTCCGCTCCTATAAATGATCTTCAGCACAAGGGGAAATTGCATTGTGGTCCAGCTTCTACTTATCACACCAGAGATCACTTATGGCGGGGAGTGGGATGGCAGCCAGCTGCTTCCCAAACAACAAGGGATCTGCCCTTTATCAATTGCAGCAGCTGCTTCTTAGTAAACAGGGATTGTGGCAGGGGAATTAGGCCAGGATTCACTACATAGCAACATAACTACAGTGCCTGACTTACACCTTCATTTTTGCAAAACTTAATATGAAAAAGTAACTTTTCAAGTTCAGTTAAAATGCAGATGATAAGAGAATTCCTGGAAATGTTTTCCACAAGAGGGCAGCATTGTACCAAAAAGAGGAACATGGATGTGGGACTTGTAAGCAGCAGATACAGATTCAGAATAGTGGCTTCTCAGTTTCACACTAATATATAAAGGGAAATTGGTCTAATAAATCTAGGGGTTAATATTGTGTTAGCCACATCACCAAGGTCCATAATCACTGCTCCTGATTCACACACCCCTCTTTACTGCCTGTATCGATTTTCACAAAGAAGGGAACTTACATCAAACTCCTCCCCATATTTAAGGTAGTATGTCCTTAAATCTGAGAGGATATTAGCAGCAGCTTCTCAGCAGAATTAATCCATGATATTACACTTTGCAATATTCTGGTAAGGTCATTGTTTTGTTTCCATGATTTTTTAAAATTAAAAATTAAGTCTGTTCCATAGACGATGTGAAAAGTTCTGCTGACCATGATTTCTGCAAAGTGTGCACAAAACGCAGGATGACTGAGAAAGAAAGGTGCAAAACTGAACAAGAACAGCTGTTCTTTTGTACAGTTCTTTTTGAGTCACCCAGTATTTAGGTTTTGGATCATCATAATCACCATCACCTCATTCTCTTCCTTCCGACTAGAAGCATTCTTTCTTTTGTCTGCAAAGTTCACACATTCCTCTTTTTTTATTTCAATGGGCATCAGTGCAGATGATTGGGTGGGTGAATGGGTTTGGCCCTTTTTTATATTAATCACAGAAAACTGGCAGTATGAAGCATGCCAGTTGTCAAGGCCAGTTTACAAAATAAAGAAAAGTAAGCAGCAATTAAATTTTGTTTAGAATTCACTTTGTGTATTCCTGCATGGCAGGGGATTGAACTGGATGGCCCTTGTGGTCTCCTTGAGCTCTATGATTCTATGTATTATAGCCTGGGAGCTTTTCATCAAAAGGGACTTGAATGCAGTTGTAAATTCTGGCACAGACTTTCTATTGAGCTATAACAACTCTTTGCTGCTTTTGTTGTTTATTCTTTCATACATACATACATACATTTTGTTGTTTATTCTTTCATACATACTGGAGGAGAAGAAGGGGGGGACAAAAAATTCAAGGATAACAGTTAATGAAGTGTGTCTAAGAACATTCAATCTCAAACATTTTTCTTAGTATCTTGTGTGCAAATTGTCAAGGTTTTTGTTCATTAGAGAATCTTATTTGAGATCCTTTCAGGAGAAATTGAGGATCTGAACCCATTTCAGCCCCTGTTTAGATTGGGTTTGGCACTGAAACAACCTTGGTTGCTCTGATAGATGAATTCTGTCAGGAGAGAGAGGAGTGGGTCAACTCTGTGGTATAAGAGCAAAGTAATATGATAGTTCTGCAGAATTATTTAAAGAAGATAGTTTTGGGGACTGGCATATCTGCTTATTTGTGTAATGGAATCCTGTAATGTGCCATCCTGTCTCCCATATGTATGAGCATCAGTTTGGATCAGTTTGGATCTCATGTGTATGAGCATCAGTTTGGATCAGTTTGGATCTCATCATTTGAGAGGGAGAGAAGAAATGTAAATAATGAAAACCCAATCTTCACTGGTTTTCTATGTGAAGACTCATAGCTGTAGGGCAGTTACAAACCTAGAGTTACAGATTTGTGACAGGTTCATATGCTTGATCTCTATGTATTCCCTAGTTCAAGGGATACATAAGGACCATGAAAGTCCCCCAATGCCCACTTCCTGGAAACAGCCACTGCAGTCAAACAGGGGTCTATTCCCCTATTGATCAAGAAGCAGTTGACTGATGTTCCCACCAAACCCCATGTGCAGGTGTGCTCTGGTGGAAAGAGGAATTTTGATGGGCCCTGCTTCTGGCTGTTTCACTGGAGATCACTAACCAGATGAGGTGAGAACATCAGTCAGCTGCTTCCCAGTCAACAGAGGAACAGACTCTTGTTGCCTGCAGTGGCTGCCGAATAACTAGGGATGATGGGGATTGAGCCAGGCGACACCACATAATTATGGAACCATGTATTCATACCTATTCATAACTGCCTTAGTGAATTCTGGCTGCCATTCATATTTCTCAATAGTCTGTAATAGTTTTCCATAAATGACAGGTATTTATGGGCCTGTCATTTCAATTTCTCTTTGTCTTCTGGATCAGGTGAGGATAAAAGGGACTGGCTATAAAAGCCCGGATGAAGACCAATAAAATTAATACTGACAGACCCCATGGGTAGAAGGTTCTGAGTCTGGAAAATCAATGTTTAACTTATCCTGGGAGGGGTTGTAATCTATCTGAAAGATTCAGAGCTTGGTGTGTTTAAGATTCCTTCAAATCCAGCATTGTCATTGGATCTGTGAGACTGGATTTGTGCTACCATGTGGCCTTGGTAGCATGGAAGCACCCAGCTGTTTCTGGACAGGGATAGTTTGCCTATGAGAGGCTATGTTTCCATGATCTCAAGTCTGAATTGCTGTGATACCTTGTATACATTTGCCCTTGAAGATGACTTGAGTACAGAATTCAGCTGCCAAAATGTTTACTGGTTCTGCCAGGTTTGTTCATTTTACCTTGGTTTTAAGAGATCTGCAATGACTTCCAATCTGCATGCAAATCCAATTCTAGGTTCCAGTAATTACTTTCAAAGCAGTGAACAGTTTGGGATCCAAATAATGGAAGGACTGCCTCTTCTTGAATGACCTAGCCTGAGTTCTTATGGTGCAGTTCTTTTCCAAGAGCCTCCCTTAAGTGTGCTATTCAATAATAAAGAAGTATATTTTTTTGGTTGGTTGCACCCCAGTTATGGATTGCTCTTCCTAAAGTGGGGCACTTTGTGCCTCCATTACATCCTTTTGCTTGCTAGGGTACTTTCATAAGCATTTTAGTATGGAAGATGCCTTTACATGTTGTGTGTTTTTAGTTGATGCCTCATTTGATCATCAATGTTGTGGTTTTATTCTATTTTTAAAATTGTATTATACATTTGCTGTTCACTACCCTATTATCTATTGAAGAAAGGGTGGCATATAGGTATTTTAAGTGAACAAACAGTGGAAAATGCAGCTGTGGAAAATACCAACTGTTGGCAATGGTGGAAGTTATGTGTTAGCTTTCATGAGCCCAACTGAAAGAGTTATTCTGTTGTTGTTGTTGTTGTTTGCCTCCATGTCATGTTTAACTTAGGGTGACTCTAAGGTGAACTTATCATAAGGTTTTCTTGGCAAGTTTCATTAGAGGGGGTTTGCCATTGCCATCCTCTGAGGCTGAGAGAGTGTGACTTGCCCAAGGTCACCATTTGGGTTTTTATGCTCAAACAGGGAATCAGCCCTGATCCCCTGAAGTAGCAAATAAACCTTTGTTATCCAAGAATCCATTTTACTGCCAGACAGTGCCACATGTCTGGACAATTTTGCCCAGATTGGTGTGTGTGTGTGTGGGGGGGGGGGGAAGAGACTGATAGCCTGCAGAACTGAAAGAAAGAACTCTTTTCTGGGTGAATGTGGTATTGGAACATTGAGGGAAAGACAGGTGGAAGGAATTGGCTGAAGTGTGGTGGGAGACATAATAATAGTAACTTCGAGCAGCCACTTATCTATTGAACCCTGCTTTCTTGAAGGGCTGATGATGGCAACCTGATTCATCTTGGAGCTCAACAGTGTGAATGGAAGGTTGCCAACCAGACTGCACAGTGTTTTCATATCTACTTTTCTTTAAAGGACTGGCCATCAAAGTTTCATGCATAAGAAATGTGTGATTTGTCCTCCAGCAAAAAAGAGGGATGAGGTGGGGTTTACAGTTTTTCAGCAATATAGACTCTGTCTGTAAAATGGCCATTTATAGAACAGAAGATAAAAGGCACAGAACCACATTTTCAAAAGTGCTCATGAAATCCATGGTGCTCATCAAAGCCAGCAAGAAAAATCTATTTGAAATAACTCAGAATTAAAGGTGATATGTAATAAAATAAGGGAAATAGTAAGGCTAGAACTTAGATTTTGTGAAAATCAAAACACCTGAAATGCATATGCAGGGAAAAGCAGAAATGCAAATCATTTGAGGGAGCAGTAGAAATGGAAATCATGAAAACCAAATCTACATTAGCTTTCTATGTGAAAACCCAAGCATTCATGTAGTAATTGCAGTTATTGTTTGATATGCATCAATTGTCTGTAATCAGCTCTCCATAAATGACAGATCATTATGGATCATTGCCTCCTAACTGAGGCAGTTATCTTACAATGGAAACTAAACTGGGAGATGATAAGCCCTTTTGCTTATCTGAAGTGAATGACAATTTGTCCACAGTTCTTGCAACCCAGATTCTGGGGCTCCTATGAAACATATAGGTTTGTTGTGGGTTTTTCGGGATATGTGGCCATGTTCTAGAAGAGTTTATTCCTGATGTTTTGCCAGCATCTGTGACTGGCATTTTCAGAGAAACATATAGGCCTTGGGGAACAGAAACACTGTTGAGGCCTTCCTATTTCATACCACATGAGCATATATATTCAAACATCTCTTCTACATCATTGGTTACTGAACCTTAGAAGCCATGCTTTCCTGCACAGGTGTTACAGAGATCTCAGAACATAAGATGAACCATGTTGTCTCAGACTAAACTTTTATCTAGTCAAGCATCTTATTTTCTCCAATGCTCAATCAGATGTCTATGGGAAGCCCATGACAGGACATGAAGGTAATAGTTTTCCAAGTAACTAAGCTAAGAGAATTACTATCTGTGGCAATGGTGACTTTGCTGGCTGTGCTACATAACAACATAACAGCAGCCCTCTTCTGAATATGGATGTTGTGAAGCTGCCCAGTTTAATTTCTGCATATGTAAGTTCACTTATAAAGAAGTAACCGCCATACAGGATTCCAGACAATGCTGATTTTTGGGGAGTTGTAAAAATCAGACATACTTGACTAATTTTTAAAAGTGTTTTAATTATAATGTGGTAATTTTATCTCATCTTGTGATTTTATCACTGATAGCTTGTGAGGACATTAATTGTAATAGAAAGGTGGTATATAAAGGTAAGAAGTAATATTAGTTGGGTAGGGGAAATCAGACACTGAAGTTTATTGCATGGGCCCTGAAACGGGCCTGTTGCGCCCTAAAATGGGAGTGCGCATGCAATGGGATGGGGCTAAGAACAGCATTTTACTGCACAAGGGAACACTGCCACTTCTGCTGGGCATTCCAATCGCATTCTCCCTCCGTTCCAGAGGGCACAATTTCTGAGAATGCTTTAGAACAGTTCTCAGAAATTGTGCCCTCTGGAACAGAGAGAGGATGCGATCGGAATGCCCAGTGGCGGTGGCGGTGTTCTCTTGTGCAGTAAAATGTGGTTCTTAGCCTCATGCCATTCCGTGCGTGCCCCTGCACGCCCCCATTTTAGGATGCAATGGGCCCATTTCAGGGCTTGTGCGATAAACCTCCATGTTTGATTCTTTACAGAGAATGCTTTGCAATGGTTTACCCCATGGTTCAGACATGCTGTGGCATTGTTTTTGCCTGCATTTCTATACTTACAAGTTTGGACTCCGGGGCCCATAAAAAGGCCCACACATTTCTCTCTGAAATCTGAAATTTGTTAATGCTTGCTCTCAGAGGCAGGGAAATCCTTTGCTGGATCTGGTGCCCTGGCCCATCCCTAGGGTCAAAACCTCATGGTAGCAGCAAATATCCAGCAGATCATGGTGTGGTTGTTGGCATGTAGGGAAATGATGTGGTTCCCAGTATCCAGAGGCCATTGAGGCTCTGATCACATACCCAGCGGGGAAGGGAATGTAGATAGGCCTCGAGTGCAAGTAAAGACAGGTCAGGCAAATTCCTGAAAGCAGGTCCGGCCATATGGCATAGAAATCTTCTAGTATTTTGCCACATGCCATGCATCTATTGCCTAATTAGACTTTGCCTAGTGTTCAGGCTGTCCACAATTATATAAAATGTCACCATCTAGTGAATAATTTTTAATCCTCTGGGATTCTTCTTTGGGTTGAAGATTCATCAACAAAACAAGAAGTCAGCCAGGGCTGTATTTATGTCTCCATGGTATCCCAGAGGCCTTTCAGAATGTGCATAGATTTATGAATTCCTGTTAGGCAATATTGTCAGTAATACTTGTGAAATGTGTGTAGGATGGCTAGCAATAATAGATGCACATCCCTATTCAAGTTCTACTGCAAGGTTATTATAAACTTTAAACAACTGTAATCTTTCTTCACACACAGGACAGATGGTCTCTCCTAAAGACTGGCCTTGCTTATTTTTCCATCCAGAATGTCAGCCAAAGGTTCTTGAAGAAAAACCATTTGGCCGCTTTTGCTTAAAAGGAAGTTTTTCAACACGAGGTAATTTGGATGTTTCAAAAGAATTTTGTGTGCACTCAGAATCTTTAGAAATTGATTGTTTGGCAAAGCATTAAACACTAATGGGGATGACTACAGCAGTTTCTTTGTCCTTTAAGGAGAGACGACTATTTTTGGATTTTCTATTGAAGGCACATGGTGGTTTTGATTGCTCAGGATGTTTAGAAAGCATTATATATGCATGTTCACCACAAATGTAAGTTGACTAATTTATCCTGGACTGAATTTTAGTCCATGAATTAAAATATTTGCCTACTTTGGAACTGATTTTTTTTAAAAAGAACATAGACCTAATGCCTTGTCAGTGCATTTTAATCCATGCATCAAATTACTGTTTACAGAACAAAGATACTGCATCAGGCTAAATCTTGCTGTAACACTATTGATATTGGTCCAACTTTGTTCTATTAAAGGGGCTGGGTTTTGAAGGATGTCTATTCCATGGATTTGCCTCTTTTGTGTCATTGTCACTGATATCCACAGAATGTGGCACTGAATAGGAACATTTAGGCCTCCTAATGAGTTGGCGCAGGAAAAATGTGACAATAGATGGCATGAATAAGGAAGAAGAATCAGGCGAGTCTAGTAAAGCATAATGAAGTACAAAAGAATCTAGTTATAAAATCACTGGTATTCAGAAACCAATTGAGATCCAAATAAAAAACTTACAGTCAGGAGTCCAGAAGTTGAAAAGTAAAGGCAATGGCAGTAGAGGCCTTAAGGGGGTAGAGTAGAACAGGCCAGCCTAATACATTTTTCTTCTTGAGGTGGAGCATCAAATGTTCCTCCCAACCTAAGTACATAGTACCTAAAGCTAGGAAAATTGGCACATGAGGCAGATAATCTCACAGGCAACATCCTCTTTCCTCAAAATAAAAACTATGTCTGTAATCTTGTACCAGCTTCCTAGCTAAGTATGCAGAAGGATCTTGTAGCACCTTTAAGACTAACTGAAAGAAACAAGCTGGTAGTATGAGGTTTCATAGACTTGAGTCTACCTCCTCATGCATCTGAGGAAGTAGACTTAAATCTACGAAAGCTCGTTACAAGCTTCTTTCTTTCAGTTAGTCTCAAAGGTGCAACAAGATCCCTCTGCATACTGATTTTCTAGACTCACATGGCTATGTCTTTGAATTCTGCCACTTAGCTAAGTATATTTAATTAAGTAATCTCTCCATGTCTAACTCTCCCAAACCTGAAAGAAATGTCATTTAACCATGCTTTGATCACTGGAAGAATGGGCTTCCTTCTCCCCATACAACTGATACCTAGTCAAGTATTTTGGCTCCCTGGAGTATCCTGGCCTCGGAGTTGCCTCAACCTCCCCTCGTTGCCTGGCCCTCCATTACTGTGCCTGGGTATCCCACTGCGCTGCTCAACACATTTACTGTGGGTCTTTTGCTTCTGGGGTCAGAAGAAGGTGCCCAGTGATGATCACATGGCTAGGTGCCTTATTCTGTCTATAAACATCTGTACATGAGATGGAGGCACCTCTCCTCTAACAGCAAACTGCCTGGGGCTGGTTTTGTGTGTGCAAACGATCACTCCCAATACAACTACATGCCAGATGGGAACAAGAGATTTTGCTGGTGGGATGACATTGCAGAGGCTACTGGCATAACCTGAAACCAATGCAACTCTTCTTCTCTGGTCCTGGTGTTATCTTAACCAGTTGAGCTGGCAACCTTTCATGTCTATACTTACTGAATGCTAATTGGCATGGCTTGCAGACTTCCTGTTTGCTTTGCTACACCCAGGATCCATTCACACTACACAATTTAACACTATTATTCCACTGGTTGCCACAGTCCCACGGTGAATGGGGAGTGATCAGGGCTGGAGAAACCAGGGGCCGCTTCAAGCTGCCAGTCTGCTTGACCTCTAAGAATGTGTCTTTTCTCTGTTGTGTATGTCTCCTCGAGAGATCCTTGAGAGATCCAATAATATTTCTCACATTTCCCCAAATTAACAGGTTGTTGTGGAGGTATGCTCCAGATTGGGAGGGGTAGCTAATACCCCAGAGGACAGGATTAGAATTCAAAATAACAGATTAGAGAGTTGGGCCAAAGCTAACGGGGAGAAATGTAAGGTACTACACTTAGGCAGAAAAAATATATGAAATGATAGGATGGGCGACAACTGGCTTGACAACAGTACATATGAAAGGCATTTGGGAATCCTTGTAGAGAACAAGCTGAACATGAATCAACAGTGTGATACAGAAGCTAAACAAGCCAATATGATCCTAGGCTGCATCAATAGGAGTATAGTGTCTACACTGAGAGAAGTAATAGTAGCACTTTATTTTGCTTTGGTCAGACTTCACCTGGGGAATACTGTGTCCAGTTCAAGAAGGATGTTGACAAGAGGAGGGCAACCAAAATGATAAAAAATCTGGAAACCATGGCCTGTGAGGTGTGACTTAGGGAACTGGTTATGTTTAGCCTTGGGAACAGAAGATTAAGATATGTCATGATATAAATATTTAAATATTTGAAGGGGTGTCATATTGAGGATGGTGCAAGCTTCTTTCCTGCAGCTCCAGAGAATGGGACCTGGAGTAATGGATTCAAACTACAGGAAACGAGATTCCACCTAAACATTAGGAGGGATGTCCTGACAGTAAAAGCTGTTTGACAGTGAAATATGCTCCTTTGTAGTCTGGTGGAGTCTTCTCCTTTGGAGGTTTTTAAACAAAGGCTGGATGGCCACCTGTCAGGAGTGGTTTGATTGTGTATTCCTGCATATGGGGGTTGAACTGGATGGCCATTCCAACTCTGTGATTCATTTTAAGCCTTCCCATGACTTTTACTTTTTTCTAAACTGAAAAACTGTGTGAATTTGTGTGTGTGTATGTGTTGACATTTCTCTGTCAAACAAAGGAGGAGATGTACATTAAAGGAATTTAGTGCTCAGAGATGGAAAATAACAAATGTTTAGATGGCTAATAACAGCTGTTTTAAGCTGCAGGGTATTCCTCTTCTTAACTGATATCTTAGCAGGAATGTCATTATCTAAAGGCCATCAAAAGTTTATTTTCTTATTATTTCATTTTTATTGGTGTCGATAAAAAATAATAAAAATGAACACTCCACTGCAAAAAAAGATTTTATTGCAGTAATAGTAGCTTTTAGAATGAAAAAGTTGTAATTATATCAACTTGGGAATCTTTTAAGCTGCTTCTAATAAAAAGATATAATGAGAAACTAGAATTTTATATCCTTATTTAAAAAATCTAACAGCTAAAAAAAACCCAAACCCTCAAACCCTTCACAGCTACCAAAATATCATTTGAAGAAGCAGGCATTTTCAAAAATGACACTGTAAGGCAGGGAGCATTTTCTGAACTTCTGACAGATGCAGCATACTTTTAAGAGAGAAAAAAAAACGGGAAAATTACTTTTAGAGTCTGAAAGGGCTAATGTCATTGGGAGAAGGAGTCTGGATCAGCCAAATACTAGTATGAGCAGGGCTAAATTTTTATTATTTTTGCTTGTTTAACAGTCATGTCCAAATTGCATATTTCATACCTCTTGAGACTTGTGAAACAAATTATACCAAGCTTCATACATTCACACTTTTATAGAGTATGCAGTGTATTTTGTACATATTAAATCATGCATACTCTTTAAAAATGTGGAATTCTATTTGTACAGCTGGAAAGCACACAAACATACCTTCAGGTCAAATGTGTACAAAAATTTGAACATTAAGAAATTTGAAAATGTGCATAAACAATGCAAACTTTATGGGAAATATATATGGGAAATATGTATGTATGAGTTTTATATACATGAAGAAAAAACTATGTTTCTCAATCTGACATAGACAAAGGATGGGATAAAACATGGAGAATTGCAACACTGAAGGTGAGAGTTGTTGAATTCATTAGGCGTGGGTACAGGGCCGGCTCATCCATATAGGCAAACTAGGCAGCCACGTAGGGCGGCAAAATTTAGGGGTAGCTTGGTGGCTCTTTTTTATAACTTTTTTGCGTAATTAAACAATATTAAAGTGAAAACTCATTACAGCAAGCGACGTAAAAGCAAGCTGCCGTATAACCATTTCTTTGTACAATGGCCAAAACATAAATGTGCATCCCTTGAGTCCGTCGTACGGTCACATGGCACATCATCTGCCTTGAATGCAACCTCAAGATCAATGGCCCCCTCTCCTCTCAACCCCACCTGCCTTACCCTTGGTGCCACAACACGAAACGCCAGTCACCACTCATCTTGAGTTTACTGTTTACAACGAACAAACTAGTCTGTTTTTATGTTTTGCATTTTTGGTAGTGATCATGCAATAGTGTTTCAGTGTTTGTGTTTGATTTTGAAAGTTTGCCTAGTACGTTTAATACTGTGTTGCATTCTTACAATAAGTTTTCAACTAAGTAAAGAGAAAGTTTTAGTTGTTTAGGTGAGTACTCTATTTATTATTATATTATCATAGGGGATGGGGGGGTATCTTATGTCTTTTATCATTACATAAGCAGAAATCAGAAAAAGAATGTTGTTCTATAAAAAGCAATAAATTAGGCCGCAGAGACAATACAAGCAGAACAAAATGTCTTTAACCTGTAAAGATCTAATTGGCTTTTTGACTAATTCTCAATACTATGACGAGAGATTGGAACCTAAGTTTTATATCATGTTTAGCTTTAACAAACGAAACAGCGGAAATCAAGGGGTGAAAATAATTGTGAGGGGCAACAGGGGATGCCAAAATATTTCTCGTCTAGGGTGGCCAAATACCTAGATCCGGCCCTGGATGGGTTTACACTGGCCAGAATACCTTAGCTGCTCCCAGAATATTCTGGCCCCACAACTGCCCCAAATCCCCCCATGCCCCACTGTGCCACCTGTCACCACCCCTGCTGGTGTGAGTCACTCCCTCTGAGATCATAAACAAGGCACCCAGTATGGGTCACATAGCTGGGCACCTCGTTGTTATCTCAGAGGGACTGACTCACAGTGGCGGTGCCAGATGGCACAGTGGGATACCCACATAAACAGCTGCCTAGAATTACTATGGAGTGCTCTGAATTTCCCTGGAAATCCAGAGCAAAAGGTAATTTGTAAAAGAAAGCAATTTTAAATTGTTCCCGTGTGGACAGGGTGACAAGAGAGCAGGGGGAAAGTGATATACATGGCCCTTGTAGACATGCCCATAGTTGCATCCAAAACAAGTTAGTCCCAATTGAAATCAGTATGAAAAATCTGTCAGAACAAACATAAATCTCAGTGATTTCAATTAAATGTAAGTGTGATTATCTTGTCCTCTGCTTTAATTCAGAAATACTGCTCTGATGATCTGAAAGGGGCAATCCCTGATGTTGTATTAATTTGAAGTAATTTATAGATTTATAGTTTTTTGTGGGTTTTTCGGGCTATGTGGCCATGTTCTAAAAGAGTTTCTTCCTGACGTTTCACCAGCATCTGTGGCTGGCATTTTCTGAAGATGCCAGCCACAGATGCTGGCGAAACGTCAGGAAGAAACTCTTCTAGAACATGGCCACATAGCCTGAAAAACCCACAAAAAACTATGGATGCCGGCCATGAAAGCCCTTGAATTTATAGATTTCTTTTTCTGTATTTAAATTGCCCTATAATTATTCACACAGTTGTTGTTATGTGCTGTCAAGCTGGCTTTTACTTATGGCAACCTTATGAATGAGAGACTTCCAAGAGATCCTGTTATTATCAGCCATGCTCACATCTTACAAACTCAGGGCCAAGGCTTTCTTTATTGAATCCAGCCATCTGTAAAACAGTTTTCTTTTTTCCTTTCTGACTTCAACTTTCCCCAGTCCTATTGTCTTTTCCATTGAGTCATGCTTTTTTTATAATGCGTTCAAAGGATGATAACTTCAGTTCAGTCATGTTGACTTCTAATGAGAGTTCAGGCTTGATTTGCTGAGATAGGAGTGGTGAAAACAGCTACATCTATGTATTAAAACTGAACGGATGCTGTAAACACAGCTGGAAATCCAGTTGAACTGACTGCTTTCAGCATAGGCTGACTCAAAAGAGGCAAGACCATGTAGTAAATCAGTCAGAGACATACAGGATACCTTACTCTGTGGATTAGCACTTTGATCTCTCAGGAAACATTAAAATGAATTAATTTCATATCTTATGGATGCTAGCCACTCTGTCATGGCACACAGTTTTGGGAGTTGGTGCTTGACAATCTACAACATGGCATTTTTCATTGTCACTTCTGTGAGACATACAACAGTGATTTCCATTTAAAAGACAAATCTTGAGCTATTTAAAGTATGCTCTAGGAAGCCGTATGCTATGACCACAACACATGCAGTTTTCAGGGCTCTAACAATGGAGATTAAGGAGGGATCAGATGTATCAGAAGGTCTAGCAGTACAAGCAGAGAGGATCCAAAATAGGTACTGGCATTAAGGCAGAGCTGAAACCTGAGCTTGTCAAATGAGTTAGAAATTACTGAAGTTGTAAGCTGAAAAGCAGCACATTCTCCAGGGCCGGGCCTGTCCCTGTCCATGAGGTATGTCATTTTTGATTGGTCATTCTGCCTGGAGTGTCTGAGGATTAACTGAAAGACAACAAAGTCTTTAGACACTCCTGACAGGATGGCCAATCAAGCCTGAATCCTGTAAGCATGAATGTCTCCAACTACGTAAAGGTGAATCTCTTGCAGGGATGGGGAGTTACTATGGTGTTCTCATATAATGTACCACTTGGCTGGCTCTGTGCTGAAATAGTTGTCTCAAATGTGAGTTAATTTTCCTGGCCTAAATTTGAATGGATGCACTATTAGAAGTTTGTTTTTGAAGATTAACTATGCAAAACATGCAACCCATTTGTGTGATTACATAAACACACACAATTCATTGTATTTTATGTATAGATATAAATCTTGACAATTGTTATCTTGATGTGCAAGGATAAACCGTTTCCATAGTATTCCTCCTGCTATGGGGAGTTCTTAAGAGTTCCTGAGAGGTACTCACACTTTTGAAGACTTTGGGGGAATTATTCTGTGCAGAAATTACATGTGGTTTTGTGTGTGTGTGTGTGTGTGTGTTTTCTGCACAGAACACAGTTCAAAAGTTGTTTCCTGTGCAGAAAAAAAGTTTTCTGCAAAAAGACATGTTTTGGGGAATGGCAGAAAAACCTGTGTTTCTCCAACTTGAATGCTGCAGTTGATACAGTTCCAAGGGATGTAACCTTGGCTCCAGCTGGTTCAGTGTTACTGAATACTTTTCAATTTGTACAGCCTGAGGATGTGGACAGGATCCTTGCATAATACTAATAATAATAATAATAATAATAATAATAATAATAATAATATAAATATAATTTATATTTTCCGCCTCTCCCAGGTGGATCGGGTGGGATTACAACCCCGCAATAAGAATAGATACAAGAATAAATATATAATTTTCAAGCATTAAACAGTTAAAAAAAGTACATCAAACAATTATAAGATAATATTCTTATTGCCTAGAAGAGTGATGATGTCTTTACAGAAGATGTGTGGATAGGCTTGCCGGAAGAGATCCGTCTTAACTCCCTCTTGAAACTCTCCAAGGAGTAATAAGATGGATCTCTTCCGGGAGGTTGTTCCAGTTTAGGAGCACTGAAGAGTAAGGTTTGAGAAATTGAAACCAGTCCGGTTGGAAGTAGAAGTATAGCTACCATGTCTGTACTAGGCGGACTGTCTGGGTGAAGGGGGTAGTTAATGCCTCCTTAACAAAGAGGAGGAATTCCAACCTGCTTAGAAGGGCAGTTGTGGGGACTTTTTCAGGAGAAAAAGTAATCCCTGAAACCCTGTGGAATGGATAATTATCAGCAAATGCTAACATACTGTTATGGGCAAGTATTGGAGCATGTGGAACTCCAGGAATCACTGGGTGAAACAGATTATCTGATCATTTCAGCCTGGTTTCAGGGCTTGTTATGGGACAGAAATAACCTTGGTTTTGTTTGTGGGGACTGGACAGGGGGGTGTGACCCTACTTATTCCACTGGACCTCTCCGTGGCTTTCTTTATCAATGATTCGGTATCCTTCTGGGCTGCCTTGCTGGAATGGGACTTGGAGGTACTTGCTGCTTTCTGGAGGGGTTGAACACAGAAGACTGGGAGATCCTGTTTAGCCTGTTCCCCATTCTATATGAAAAATACATGAAACTGCTGGGAGAAGTTGTCTGGAGTTTTGGGTTATGGTGCCATCAATATGTGGATGACAACTCAAACTGTGCTACTATTTTCCACTCTAATTCTAGGAGACTTTTGGGTTTTAAAACAATGCATGTCATAATATAGACTGGATGAGGGCAAACAAATTGAAATTTAATCCAGACAGGACAGAGGTATCTGTTCAGATGAAAGGCAGATCAGGGATTGGGATTCAGTCTGTTTTAGAAGAAGTTACACCCCTCTCTCCGAAGAGAAAGTTCACTGTTTGGGTATATTCCTTGACTCAGCTCTGCACACTGCCAAGCCCTGTTTTCTGTGGTGGCAAGGACCAAGGGTGCTTTTGCATATTTAAAGTGTGTGTGCCAACTGTGCCATTCCTTGAGACACCGGAAATTGCCATAGGGTACAAGCTTAACTACTTCCCCTTTGTCTACTAAAACACTCTACATGGGTTGTCTTTGAACGTGTTTTGGAAAAGTCGATAGTTTAAAGAGCTGCACCAGAGTGGTAACTGATTGGCAGGTTGGAGGCAGGAATTCAAGGGTGTGTGGGAGTGGGCTGCCCAGGTGACACTCTATGAGGGAGTTGACAATGCTGCTCCCAAAATCTGTCTTTTGACAGAAACGGCATGTGGCATTCACCCAGTCCCTTTATAAATGAAGGATGGTGAATTGGGGGCCAGGCTCACTGGGAGGGAAAGGCAAGGGCCACGTGTTTTTTAAAATAAAATTTAAAACATTAATTTTAATTTTTTTTAAATAACTTTTTTTACAGGGATTATGATTTATGAAACAACAGTACTACAAAAACACTACTAAGGTTCTGTATGGTGTGTATGGGAGGAGGTTTATGGGGTATGGTGGACCCATGACATACCACACTGGGTGAAGCCAATCCTGTGATGCCATTGGTTACAGGGACCAAATACATCCTCTGTTTAAACAGCTTGCCTGGTTCCAATTTTTTCTGACAAAGTTCAGTGGTGGTTATGACCTATAAGCCCCTTGTAGATCAGTCCAGACCGTTTTTCAGACTATACTGTATGTCTATGATGCATACTCCAGTTCTGAGACTCCAGGAGGGCCCTTCTCTCGGGACTTGATCACACGGGGGGCTTACCATGAACAAATCACTATGCAAACATCATAAATGTTTAAAAAGCGCAATCAGGGTTCACACATCGCACACTTCTCCTGTCAGTGAATTGTCCGAGATGCATCTCCGCTCACTTCTTCCATGACCAAAGCAGCATGAAGCACATAATGGAAGATCTTGTTATATAAAGGACACTTTGGTCATGGAATAAGCGAGTGGGGTGTGTCCGTGATGATTCACTGATGGGGAAGTGCGCCGGCATGTGAACCCTGATCACACTTTTAAACTATTTTGATGTTTGCATGGCAATTTATTCATGGCAAGCCCCCCATGTGTAAAAGTCCTCTCAGTTTCACCACCTTCACAGCACAATTGTTGGCATGTGAGAGAGGGGCCTTTTAGTGGTTGCCCCTAGACTCTGGAACTTCTGTCATGCCCCTCCCCTTGCTTGGAGTTTAGCTTTAGAAGACAAAATAGACATACTGCCATCCCCCCCTCACTTGAAATCTTGGCATGCAAAGACAAAATAGACTACCACAGCCATACCTTTTTCCAGATCTGCCTGACAGCCATCTGAGTTCTCCAGAAGAGAGGAGATTTCAGAGATAGCTCCAAGTCCTAAAGAAGATGACGCTTCAGTGTTTAGCACAAACTCAGTCCTTTCCTGGGTGAAGTAAGAGGTTGTGTGCATGCAACGGAAATGTCCTCTTGAAATATGGTCTGCAAGTTGAATGGAGCTGAGTTGGTGGCTTCATAAGTCAGGGGCTCTCTTGCCCTAACAGTCCAGCATGCCTTATTCCAATGTGTGCAGACTCTGGCAACAGAGTTTCCTGTTTTACCCAACAAATTCTAGTATTAATATTATTGAACATAATTCATAACAGTCAGAACATGGAAGAGGTCCTTTTTTGGACTCCAGCTCTTAAAATTCCCAAGGCAGCATGGAATTATACTAAACAAACAACAAAAAAACCAAGCCAAACATTCTTTCTGAGTCCTCGAATACTCAGATCTACACTAGGCTTGTTCAGCCATATAAACTTTCTCAATTTGCCTTCTCAAGGTGGTTTTTTTGTAAGAGGGAATCTTCTCTCTGGCCTAGGACTCAGTGTTTTCTTTAAAGCAGTGGTTCCCAACCTGTGGGTTGGGACCCCTTTGGGGGTCGAATGACCCTTTCATGAGGATCGCCTAAGACCATTGGAAACACCCTATTTAATTACAAGTTGAAGTAGCACAAAAATATTCATGGGTTTGGGTCACCACAAAATGAGGAACTGTATTAAAGGGTCCGCACATTAAGAAGGTTGGGAATCACTGCTTTAAAGCTTAGTCCAAGCTATACTTCCCAAAAAAGTTAAATGGTATGTGTTTTTATTTCTTCATGATTTTTTACTCAAGTCATTTCCATATGATGAGTGATAGTATAATTGTATCCACTCTTTGCAAAGAACATACAGATTGTCCATTAAATAACTCCTTGTGAGACAGCTTGTAATATTCTTTACTGCAAAGAACTTGAAACAATTAGGGATTTAAATTCTTTGAATACAGACATCAATATTAAGCTGTTGGTTTATTATTAACTGTTTAAAAAGCAAAGGGAACGAGAAGAAACAAAGAAAAAGAAATAAAAACAAGAAGCAATTATAAGGATTACTTTAAAAAGGGTACATGATGCAGCATTTCAGACCCGTCCATCCCTATCTTTAAGTTAAAGGGAGAATTAACAGTGGTAAACAGTAACAAATGACAATATTAGGGATGGGGAAGAAAGACTAATCCATGCTGTGTAATCAGTCATTCATGCTTCTGTTTGATAGTTAAAACACAACGAAGTTAATATGTCACTGAAGATGCATTCCATGTTGCATAGCAAATGTTAGTTTGTCATTTATGACAAAAAGAAGCAAATAATTCAAAACTTCATATGAATTATTTGTTATCTGCAGTGTAGCAGAGCTTAAAAGAAGACTGTTAACAACTATGTACAACCTCTATACATGAGGCGTCTCTTGTAAGGAAATTGAAGACAGTGGATATTATTTGAAAACAAGTATTCTATTTCTGAAATTATTATTTTAAAATTAAATAATAAATTATTTAAACAACAGCAGCAACAACAACACATCTATGCTAAGAAACCTCACAGAATGTAAAAAGCTTAGACTAAACAGATTGGGGATTGGGCCAGCACTAACAAAATGAATTTTATTACACGCATTTTTGAGCCAGGAATTGTAGCACAAATTTCAAAGAAGTGTGAATCTCAAGGAAGAGTGTGTTCTGCTTAGCATATAGTCTGGGAATTGCATCTGAAGTGGAAGATAATACTAATTCCCCCTACCCACCCACCCCATTTCACAACTTTATTTATATACAGTGGGTCTCCCACTTGCACATTTGCTGGGGTTAAGGATGCGGATCCTCATAAAGTGAAAAAACTGCAAATTAAAAAAACACTATTTTTTTTTAACCGGGAGAATACCTTTTAGGAATCTCTAGGTCCTTCACTGCAACTCTGTGGTCAACATCTGCCGAGTTGATCTTGAATTTTGCTGAGGACCTACAAATGCTAGAGAAGTGTTCTTTTGGAAATCCCTAGGTCCTCTAGAGTGACATTTGACAGATATCGCCCACAGAATTGTGCTGGAGAAACTAGAGATTCCTAGGAGGACTGTTAATCAAATCTGTGAATAATCAACTCCACAAAAAGTCAAGCCACACAATATGGATGCTGACTGTACGTCCTTTCTCCCAAGACCAGGACTTGTGGCTTAAACTGATAACAATTTATATTCTTTTGTTTAGTATAATTAAATTGTTATTTCCTTTCCTAGGTCATATCCACACCACAAAGTTTTAGCAGTCTGGGACCATGTTTATTCTCATGGCTTCATACAGTGGAATTTGGAATTTGTAGTTTGGAGTGGGATTTCTGTGCTAGAGAGTTTTAGTGCAAATCTCTAAATTAGCAGAAAAGTCTTCCAGAAAACTACAATCCAGGATTCCATAAGATGAAGATTTATGGCAATTAAAGTGGAATTGAACTGCTATAATTGTGTAGTGCAGGCATGCCCTGTTAACTCCTTCTGTGGGGGTACGCCCTGCTTCTCCCCAGTCCCAAGGCATGGGGCTGCTCTGTGCACATTCACACAGCAGCTCCATGCTTTTGGGGGTGGAGGGGTCAGCACAAGTGATTCTGGCTGCCAACCGTCTCCTGAAGCTGACTGCTGTGTGAATGTGCACACAGCAGCGGATTGGGGAGTTGGTGGCCCAACTGCTGCGAGGGGGGGAGAGGGAGGAGGAGAGAATCATTACACCACATGACTGCTGCAGAAGGAATCTATCACATGAACGAAGATGCACAAAGGCACTAAGTAGTAGCAGGAGGTGAGAGCCTACTGACAGGTTTTGCCCGCTGTGAAAGTTACAACAATAACGAATTGAAGCAAGACAGCAACAGCAGGGTCACAATATTGTGCAATAAGTACCAACCAAAAACACTTTTATCCTGCTAAATTCCATGTTTTAGCCTCATTTGGCAAAGTCCTGCATATTCTCACTTTAGGGATACATATGAACTGCAAAAGTCCCCAGAGCCCACTCACTGGTCAGCAACTGCTGCTGTGTTGGGAATCATTCCCCCTTTGCTCATGATCTCAGAGTGATGTTCTCAACCCCTCCCTTCCATGTGAGCAATCTCCATTTTGAGTGGGTTCTAACAAGGACTGTGTTGCAATGGAGATTGCTCCCACAGGGGTGAAAACATTAGTCAACCCTTCCCAGTTACAGGAAAACAAATGTTGATTGAGTGGCTGCTAATGGATAAGTGAGGATTGGGAAAATTGGGCCAGGATTCACTACACATCTATGTAACTACTATGGTTATGTAACAACATATTGCATAGAGGATTCCAGGCATTTTTTCTTGTTGCAAATGCGAGTCTTTAGTTCTCCACTTCTGTGTCCCATTCCTTTGTTTCTACCTTGTTTCTCAAGTTCCAGGGGGACACCTGTTTCCAATCACTGGCTTGCTCTATTTAATGCTCCAGCAACTGTGTTTCATATCATCTTGTTAACTTGGCCTAGCTTATAAAGGGTGCAAATTATTCCCCTCAGTGAGTACCATTCCCAATGTATTTTAAGCAGCACTTAAAAGCACTATTTGTGTCATTTTGTGTTTGTTGTCACTTAGTATCCCCTTTCCTCTTCTGAGTGCAAGGCTATGGTCTGATGGGTCTAGCAGTCCCTTATGGTGTGCTTGTGTGTGTGTGTCACTGCCCATCAAAGTCATCTAGGCAACGTGCATTTGCGAATGAGTAGAGATCAGCACTGATTATTTAAAAGTCCTGTGTATGCCTTTCTTAGAGTGCCTTTGATGGACTCTATTGCTACCAGATTTTTCATACTGCAAAGTTGCCTGTTACCATAAGCTCTGTTTCAGCCTCATATAGGCCAGGTGCTTGCTTGATTGCTTGGCTCTCCCCGGTGCAGAACTACTGGGGTTTCCCAGCTCTGCCCAGAGATGCCAAGTGTAGCTACAAACTTCCTCATATAAATGTTCTACCTCAGCAGTGTTGCCAACAAGCCTCGGGAATAATTCCCGGAAACGTTTGTCCAAACCCGCTGAATCCCCCCAGATCACACGGAATATTCAGTCACAATCCCAGAAAAATTCCCATATGCTAAAATGGCAGATCTTTTGCAATAAACGTAAAATAATTGAATAAAAATAATTGTAACTTATTTCAACCTCAAATCACCATTGAACCAAACAAAGAATGTTTCAGTCCTTTTAAGATATTTATTGACATGAAGGGGGTTCAGGAAGCTTTGTGACAATAGAAATGTGTGTCGGCTGCAACCACACTGCAGAAATAATGCAGTTTGACATCCTTTTAATTGCCCTGGCTCAGTGCGGGAATCCTGGGATTCTAGTTTTCGGAGACATTTAACTTCTCTCTCAGCAAACTCTGGTGTGACAACAAACTACAATTCCCAGGTTTCTAACACTGGGGCCATGGCAGTAAAAAACGGTATGAAACTGGATTGTCTCTGTAGTGAGATGGCAGCCTGGTTAGGTCCAAGACACACTGCGCAGAAATAATCCAGTTTGAGACTGCTTTAACTGCCTGGTCTCGTGTCGGGGACCCTGGGAGTGTAGTTGTGAGCCTGAGCCTTCTTTATCAAAAAGAGCTCTGGTGCACAACAAACTACAATTCCCAGGATTCCCAGCACTGAGCCAGGAGAGTTAAAGCGGTCCCAAACTGGATTATTTCTGCCGTGTTTGGACCTTCGTTATTAAAAATGCTCAAGGTCCAATCCATACTGCCGAAATAATCCAGTTTGAGACCGCTTTAACTGCCCTGGCTCGCATGCTAGGGAACCCTGGGAATTGTAGTTTTGTGAGAAAGAGCTCTGGTGCCACAATGAAATACAGGTCCCATGCATCTGAGGAAATACGCTTAAGTCTGGAAAGCTCATGCTGCCACATTTTCGTTCAGTGAGTCTCAGGTGCTACAGATCCTCTATCATCCTCACCATTATTATTATCATTTTAATCCAAATGAGCTGAAGAAGTGGACTTAACTGGCACACTGATCTCTGTAGACTCATTCTCTGGGGCTGTGTCTGGAAGCGTGGAGGCAATTCCTTGTCCAACCAGGGAATCATGGGATTGTAGTTTGTTGTGACATGTTGAACTCTGCTTTTACCGGCAGCCAGGGCTCCATGCATGAAATTCTGGGCTTGGTGGTGTTTTTTGCCCAGGATCCCATCATCGCAGGGAGCCTTGCAGTTAGAAGCATGCCAAACTGATTATTTCTGCAGTATGGATGGCAATGGAAAGAGAACGAAAAAGAGAGCCACAAAACAAATTCTGGGAAGCAGGCAGGGATGCCAACTTACCAGGTGCTCTGCCCATGCTCAGAGGCATGTTTAATCACTAACACAAACACTCGGGACATCAAATTCACATCACACAACTAGTAGGGGGCAGCCCATGGAAGAGAGGGAAGATGGAGAGATACACTCTATTTTTCTACCCAGGTGCTCTGCCCATGCTCAGAAGCACCTTTCCACCTCTTTTTCTCACATCTCCTCTATTCTTCTTACTTTCCCCCTCCACTAGATTCTCTCCCGTCAACTCAATGGTCCCCCTCACAGTACAACCACCCTGAGAGGTAGGCTTGGGACACTCTGCCCAAGCTCCAGGAATTCAGAAATTCAAATGTCACTCTCAACACACACAGAAGTCCACAACATCAAGCCATGATACCCTTATCAAATATTGTCTTTGGTGCCTTAAAACTTATGTCTTGGAAATCCAAGGCAATTGGGATTAAGCCAGCCAGATCCCTCACTCCCTGCCTCTCTCCAGCACTTTTGCCCCTGGAGCCTGAGAAGGCCTGAGGGGGGCGGGGGGGGGGGCAATCACTGTCCTCTCTTCATTGGCTGAACTATTCCTCCAAACAGTTTGGGTTGGTTGGGCTTGCTCCCTCCTGGTCTCTCGAGGGAGTCATTAGAGAAGAGAGAGAGAGAGAGAGAGAGAGAGAGTTTTCTCCAGCCCTCTTGGCTGAAACTGTTACATTCCAAAGGGTTTTGGTTGCTCTGCAGGAGCCTTCTCAGGCTGCAAACGGGCCAAAGGCACGGAAAAGGCACCGAATTAGAGCAAGGCACGAAAATCACACGAAAAGCTCTGAAAAGTCCTCGTTTTCGCGTGAAAGTCGCGAAATTGGCAACACTGTACCTCAGAGATCCAGCTCTTCCTATTTTCGCACCAGTTCAGTAGTGTAGCACTCAGGGCGTGCAAGGTTGAAGTGCTGGGGCTTTTTGAGCAACAGGAACGCTAGTGCCATCTACCATTTCCATAGACATCCTTATTCCCTCTGTTTTAAGCTACAATCCTCCTAGTGCCCAGAAATAAAAGGGATTTCTCCAATAACAGTACAAGTTAACAGTACAGTACAGTTAACAAAGTAGATGTGTTCCTGGGCATTACTTCTTTAACAGAAAATTCAGTGTTAGAACTAGAAATAACATGGAAAAGATAGATATAACTTCCTCCATCAAACAACAACAGCAACAACAAATAAATAATTAAATAAACTAGGAGCAATTCAACATGTTTCAGCAAACTTTTTATTCATACTTAACAACTTGCACATGTAAAATGAAGTAACTAGGTTGGATAAGGCTCACTTAAGTAAATAAAAACACTTTGAACCTTCTACGGGCCACTTGAAAGCTCCTTTCAAAGTGCATCCAGGGATGAATTTTAATTCACCAGCCTTCATTTTTCTTCTGATTTCCATTTTAATGGCCAGACATATAGGCCTATGTGTTTTTAACATGCTGGGGGGCAATGAAGCAGGGTAATCTGCTTTCTCCCTCTGTCTTTTGCTGTTTATGCATTCTCAATAAGTGATTCAGAAAGGAGCTGCTGTTTCTGTTTACTGTAGCAAACAAGCAACACAGCTACAGTAGGAATGACTAAAGCAGAAAATCTCATTCTTTCCCAGTTTAAAATGTATTGCATTACTTATTGTATCTGGCACCAAACATCTATGTTTCTCCAGCCCTCCTGCACCACCTTCCTGATTAGCAGCTGATGCCACTATAAAAATCTTTCCTGTTACAGAGGATAAGGAAGAAAAGATAGCCATAAAAAACTTTGTAAAAAGGAATTTATGCAGTATATTGATGTAAGCGGTAACTGTTGTGATGCAAAGTGTTTTAGTCATGTTATGAAGACCCTTTTCCAGGTGAGGATGAAGACTGCTACAACTTGTTGCTTGCATTTTTGTTTCCCCCCGCAAGTTGTAGCTATGAAGATTGTCATGACAAACACTTGCATTTCAAAAATTTACAACTACACAACTGTGCAGTTGTGAGGTAAAAAGGGCATTCTAAAACAGCCAAATTTAAACTGACTTTTGCATACTGATTTTTGGATATAGTTGTATTGTGTTAAGATTTGATACTGAAGATATGTGTAATATAAATATGTGTTTGATCTTCAGACTGTTTGTTTTGAATCTGGCTTTGTCTTTTTGTCAGATGTGTTTATAATGAAAACTATTTCATTTGCTGATATAGATTACTATTTCTCAGAATAAACCAATGTTGTGTAGTGAATATTAAGTAGGATAAAACAAGAAGAAAATAAATAGAAAACATATGAACCCTGTGGCAATGCAAGTGCTTGCCTAAAAAATGCTAGAGAGAAACTGCAGTATCTTCATGAGAAGATAAAAGATGTGTTCAGATTAAGCTTTTATTTTTAAATAAATAAAATAAAACAAACATAAATTCTAAACAGGAGTCTGTAATTTTGCCTGAAAGCCTATATAGGCATGTAGTTAGGGATATGACCCAAGAAAATCAGTGGTTTAATCTGCACTGTAGAAATAATGCACAACAAACCACAGATCTCAGGATTCCATAGGATGGAGTCATGGCAGTTAAAGCAATGTCAAACTGCATTAATTTTGTGGTGCAGATTAGACGTGTGTGAGGTTTATTTACTTCTGAGTGGACACATGTAGATTATCAAGGTTAGCACCACCAACATCAAACATACCAAATATCTTAGTCAAAAGTTGACTCTGGAATACAAACTTTGCCTTGGTTGAACAAAATGCTTTCACAAGGAACTAATAGGTTCATTGTGAGGATATCTTATTAAACTTTCTGGCTTCCAAATATTTAAATTTAGGCTGTTTATCTGCTTCATATTACAATGACATCCAGAACTGAAGCTGTTTCTTTGGAGTAATCCAGACTGAGGTTAAAACAAGTCTTTCCTGAAGGAGCCCGAATTAAACTGAGTGCTCAAGTTCAGCCCCAAGATTTACAGGAGATGGAATAAGACATCTTGACCATCTGTTTAAAATGGCTACATTTCTTCACCAAGCTCTGCCTAACAGAAGCAGGTGTAACTTTGGCTCGGTACACACTGCCAGGAAGCAACATCCTGGCGGCGATAGTAGGGCTCTGGTGCGCGCACCAATGACAGGCAGTGCCATAATTGCACAGCACTGCCTACATGGGGGCGTGCCTATGATGTGTGGGCATCTGAGCGCCCACATATCTTCGAGAGGAAGTGCCGTCATAGGGCTGCCTTATGATGGCCTGAAAAAGAAGCCACTCTAGGTGGCTCCTGTTTTGCTGCGCAGAAGTACCATGCTGTTTGGTTGCTGCGGTAGCATTGTGCAGCAAACAAGGACATCTGTCTGTCTCGGCCCTTTCAATTAGAGAAGCCCCAGGCTTGTTTCTGGCTTGTTTGCAAGAAACCATAGTCTAATGTTTTCATGTAATTTTAATTATCCATGCTGTTTCAATGTGATCCATGTGAGCAGGAATGTTAATCATGAATAGCCACACGGTTTGCATTAGCATGCAGCTCATGCATATGGGCATAAATCTTGTTAACAGTCCTGACTAGAATATATCCTTTGAAACAATGGGATTTACTATGTGGAGTCAAAACTGATTGACTAGCTGTATTCTAATTGGGAGTAATCAACAGGATGCCAGGTGTGATGTTATAATAAGCCAGGATTCTTGATTGAAAGGGACATGCAGTTCCGACCATAGATTTGTGAGTTTGTAGTGGTGCAGCCAGATAAGGAAGGCAAGGAAGAAATCTCATTTTGTATATGTTCTTAATGTAACTGCTGTGTGATGAGATTTCCCACTTAGGTTACATTAAGAACATATACAAAATGAGATTTCTTCCTTGACCTCCTTATCTGGCTGCATAATGTTTAGGATATGGGGTTGTTGAATAAGGTCTGTACAGAGATTATTCAGTCTGACAGCAGTAAGGTGGAAAAGGAATGAAGCTGATATATTCACCTGGAGATGAAAAAATATTTCCGAATTTTTCAGATCTATGGTTGGAGACATGGACACTCCACCAGTTTGACTTAGAAGTGAAAGGAATTGCTAACAGTACCCAGCCAGATTCTCTTTGTGAGTCTTTCCCAAAGGTGCAAGGGTCATGTTTTTTTAAAATGAATTTTAATGAAGGCGTGAGAGTCAAAACGGTAAATTTATGAGACTTCTGTAGGGGAAGGCTATAAATATATAAAATGCTTATGTTTTAATCAGGAACACGTACTGTAGGCATAAAATAGGCCATGCCAGTAGGAATTCATAATCTTTTGGGGAAACCATGAAGCCTTCCATTTTTTACTATTTACTATTATAATTTCATTATAAAACACTGTTTTGTTCCGAAAGTGTGGGGAAAATGAAGTCAGATATATATATTTCACCCTAGGGGGAAATTACAGCCTTGCCTCTATAAAACCCTTTCTTTCACAGTTTGCTTCAAATCTCCCTTAAAATCAGAGAGCTGAGGAACGATTTGCTATTTGCTGTGATGTTTCCTGTTAGCTGCAATGGTTCATAGCAGCAATAATAGGGGGTGTTTATGTAGATCGGTGAGAAAACTCCACTGTCATCAGGTCACGTACTCCTGCATCAATGTAATCCCACCCTGTAAACTGGTTGTGTGTGTAATTAATGC
This sequence comes from Sceloporus undulatus, assembly GCF_019175285.1. Lineage (NCBI taxonomy): Eukaryota > Metazoa > Chordata > Lepidosauria > Squamata > Phrynosomatidae > Sceloporus > Sceloporus undulatus. The sequence goes on along the minus strand of NC_056526.1, from coordinate 136,427,416 downwards.
TGTAGCTTTAACTTTTCAAGAAAACTGTCCTTATAATGAGCTCCCTTGTGACAGGAAGACCCATCATTTGGCAAAGACGAAAATCAGCTTGTGTTCCAAGTTTAGACCATGCAATGATTAGACTGACTCAGTAACATCAAGGTAAATTGGTAAGCCCCAGCAGTGTGCATTAAAACAAGACTGATGCCTGTGCATCACAATTGCATTAAAGTGGAAACTGCATTTGTAAATCATTTGTGTTCACATGCAAGGTGCTGAGCAGTTCTCATATGTTTGGCTTGGCAGCTGCTACAATTTCAGTAATTAGGAACAGCAGGAACCTGAAGAAGAATTTGAGATCTGAAAGGTGGGTTCTGATTCTTTTAGCATTAGCACATATCTTTAATAAGTTCGCCTACATATAAAGCACATCTAACCTTGCATTGCATGGGTATTTTCAACTGGCTGTTCCAGTTCATGGACAAAATAATTATCTGTTTCTTAAATGGGCAATTGGCCCGCAGCTTACTCTCAAGTATAGGAGCCTTGTCTTGATTCCAAGAGTGTAGCTACACTGCAGAATTAAAGAAATTTGACACCATTTTAACTCCCTTGACTCTATCCTACAGAATCCTGGGATGTGTAGTTTGATGAGACACCAGAGGGCTTTGACAGACTGGGCTGAATACCTCACCAAACTATAACCCCCAGGATTCTGTAGGATAGAGCCATGGCAGTTATAGTGGTGTCAGACTACTTTAATTCTGTAGTGTGGCTAAACCCCTGGCCACATTAAAGCTGGATGACATACACAGTTATTTGTTGTTCTACATGTTCAAGTCTTTTCTGATTTATGGTGACTCTAAGACAACTTTTGTCCAGAGTGGGTTTGCCATTGCCTCTATCAGAGGCTGAGAGAGTGTGACTTGACCAAAGTCAATCCCCCCCTCCCCGGTTGTTATAATAATGACTTGTGGCTAAAAATGTGAAATGTCTAACTACAAATAACTTAGGTTTTAATGAAAACCAGTATGTTTCAAACATTCTGCCTTTCTCCAACACAATAGGTTTGAGGAGGAGCCACATTGGACACTGCAGGCTGTAAGAAGCCAGATATAGGACTTGCAAAGCAGTGTTGTAGTAAAGGCCAAGCTAAGATATTTTGCTCATTGAAGGAAAGGCCAAGATGGTTTCTGTAGGTGTATATCACATAATCCACCAGGTGTGAGGCTCTGTCTAAACCTCTGCTGCTGCCAAATATGAAGACGTCCACAAATGTCACTATTGCCACCTTGTCCCCACCTCTGCCAGCAGTGTAAGAACCTCCTGGTGTCCTGCTTCTGTGGCCACTAACTATGGGGACCTCTTAGCCACCCTTACGGTACTTGTGTGAGACATTATACAACTTAACATCCCCACCTGATACCATCCCTCTTTATTCAATGGTGCCACAAGAGACACTGTATCTGAATCCAAGTTTTATATAGCGTTCCTAGAGGTGAAAAGTATATAAATATGAAAACACTATGCCTTCAAATCACCTGTTGCTTTATGGTGACCCCATTAATTTCATAGGGTTTTCTTAGACAAGAAATATGCAGAGCTGGTTTGCCAGCCTCTTCCTCTGAAATATAGCTTGCAGCATCTGGTATTTGTTGATCCAAATACTAACCAGAGCTGACCCTGCTGAACTTCCAAGTTCAGATGGGATCTGGTACGATTAGGCCCTCCTAAACATACTGCCTTATATATAGCAAATTAAACATTTTATACCAAATATCCATCTCGTCACAGTCCCTAGCTCCATCCCACATGCATAAGTTGGCTAGACTGTGAGTTGAAACTTCCATCAACACTAGCAATGGGATAGGGTTGTTTGCCACAGCTGAGGGCATCAGCATAGTTTAAAGGGTGCAATACAGGCTGTGTGTGGAACTTACAGTACTCTTCTCCCAGTGAGGCCAGAACTCAGGAGGATCAGCTGAGAACTGGCCACTGCAGTCCTCCAGCAACAGTAAGAGACACTCTCCCTAATGGTAGAGCTGGTCCTTGATTTTAGTCTTGAGGCTTAATAGCCTCCAGGATCCAGAGTCCTCCTTCTTTAGCAATCTAATATTTCCTCGGTTTCCAAATGTGAAAAAAAACAACCTTACTGCATTCTGCTAGGCTGAGCCCTGCCCTGATAGCCTTACTGTTGTGAAGGAAAGCCAAAACATGTTTTCCATGCCAGGTCTCTATTCTTGGAGTATCACACCCAGTCCAGGCTGTGGGCTAGATGAACGAATTTAGTATAAAGCAGCTCTACATGTTTGTTTATTTATCTTCATTTCTCTTTTTCATTTACCTTCTTTCAATTCTGTAACCTTTCCTATGGCCAAGACAGCTGCTAGGAAGAAGCAAATGCTAGGATTCAGTTATTCCAGGGAGTCAAGGCTTGCCAAAAGACCCTTTGGAGAAGACTTTCTCATGGTCCCATTGTTGTCACAGGCTTGTATGGTGAGGACATGTGAGAGGGCCTTCTCCCTCCCATTGAAGGCTTGCATAGCTCCCTCTCCTTTCATCAACAGATAAATACCTTTTATTTGAATAGTCATTTGGTGATTAATAGGTCATATAGAGGTTTTTTTTAAAAAAATCTTTACTGTTATATCTTTTAAATTATTTTGTATTATTAAAATTATGGGTATTATTTATTTTTTTCAAAATTTGTATCAGGTTTTCAGTAGTATCTTGTTTTAACCTTGTTATAAACACCTTGGGTCCCCTGTTGGGAGACATTAAAAAGATAAAATAATAAACAATAAATAATGACAGAAGCAGCAGTAGTCCAGCATGACAAAATGATGCAAAACAAGCAACTTCCAACAGAGTACTGACACTTTCCACTAGTCAGTACTGTGCCATTTGGCTTTGTCTGAGTAACAAATTAATCAAATGCAAAGGTGTTTGCAGCACCTCTGTGACTATCTGAAAGAATGAAGCTGGTAGCATGAGTTTTTGTAGACTTGAGTCTGTTTCCTCAGATGCATGGGATGATGGAAGTAGACTCAAATCTATGAGAACTCCTGCTACTAATTTCTTTCTTTGAGTTAGTCTCAAAGGTGCTACAAGATCCCTTTGCATGCTGATTTTACAGACTAACATGCCTATGTCATTAATCAAAGTAATATATGCAAATTCAAAATAAATTTCTTGGTTTATTAACTGTTCCTTATTGAAGAGATGTGATATGTATGGAAAGATTTAGGGGCAAAGAAGACTGGCAAAAAAATGCTGGCTGCAGGGTGGCATGGGGGTGTGGTGTACGCACACCACACGCCACACCCCAAGCCAGCGTCACAGCACCCTGCTGACCACACAGTGGGCAGCATCGTGGCATTTCTGTGGCACAGCATTTACATGCGTTGCACCTCAGAAATGCAGAAAAACCACCGCTGCGGCAGAAAGGGTGCCTTTTTCCCAGTCCAAAAGGAGCGGCATTTTGTCGCTTCTTTTTGGGCTGGCAAAACGCCAGATCGAGGTCATGGCATGCAGTTGCCATGGCCCCAATACAGTACTCAAAGGAGCGGCATCAAGCCTCCCCTTTACGGCCATCTGTTTCAACCCTTAGTGTCTTCTTCTTATACAATTGCATTTAATTCACCAAGTTGTTAATAACTACTAAATCTACTGGATTTATAACCAGAAAAAAATAGTTGTTCATGAGGATGTTAAACACATTTAGAATCCAGAATCTTTCTCTAGCTGCAGGAGTTTATCTCGCAGATCATTGCCGCTGACATAAGAGGGTAAGGGGTGATATCTGTTGATATCATTCTCCCCATGCTCTCTAAATCAGGATAACTATGGGAGGGGGTACCAGGGGTTAAAGAAGGAAGGGAGAATTGGTGAAGATGGCCTCCTTTTTACTGACAGGTGCATTCTGTGTGGAACTATTGCTTAGGATATCCTTCTGTGGGTAGAAAAGAAGTTAGATTCAATCCATTGTTCCATAGGTATGGTACATTCTTTCAAACACAAGTATATATTTTTTGAAATAAATCAAATTATTTAACAGCTAAATATTATTTATGATGCTGATTACTTAACTATAGATTCAAAATGCAATATGTATTATTGGAATACTGGATTTGTTGTTTGGTGAAGGATGTAGTGCATTCCCAAAATGTCACCTTTAGAGCTTTCTGGGAACATAGAATGGAGTTAACATGATATCAAAGTGCTATAATTGTGTATTGTGGATACAACTACTGACAATCATGTAACATCACTGAGGGATTCTTGTTACCATTTTGCAAGGTGTATGATGTGTAAATTGGAATTCTTAATTTGAACTAATCCATCTAATTGAAATAATTGATCAAACTAATTTAACTCTGAAGCCAGGAATCAAACACATTGATCTGAGTGAAGTCAGGAAACCACATGGAAACAATATGATTAACGAGTGTGACTCTGAATGAGGCAGTGATCCTGCAGGTGACTTTTTCTTTCCCTAGAAGCTTTGCACATTGTGGAATGGAAACCACTACCACTCCTGAGAAAACATGTTTTGACCCTCCTGCTGAGATTCACATCACTTTCTTTCTCTCCTTTATTCTTACTTTAGGACAAATGACTAACCTGGACAAATGACTAACCTGTTAAGCTTGGAATGGACAATAGTGCAACCATGGGGTCATATGTTGGCCCCAAGGTTGTTTTTGTGGCCCTCAACCACTCCAGACTTCTGGAGACTATCCTTTTTCTGACCACGAAAAGGAAGAGGGAGGATGGAGGAGAAAGGAAGTCCACCATTTGAATAGATTTCAAGGCTCCCATTATGCTAAAAAGTACCTTATTTAAAACTTTATGTGGACTTCCAAACATAATTTTTATGTTTTATTCGCATTTTTGGTAATCCACGAAATCTTAGAAGGTTCCAGTCCAGAACATTGCCTCCTACCAGGCCTGTAAGAGTTGCCTGCTCTGGTATTATGTGAATGAGCATATCCTAAGGTAGGCTTTGCTGTTAACTGCCCTCAAGTTGACTTGACTCATGGCAACCCTGTGAATGAGGCATCTCCATGCTCTGTTTAGGTCCTGTAGATTCAGGCCTGTGGCCTCCCTGTTCAAGTCCATCCATCTGGTATGTGGTCTTCCTCTCTTTCTACTGCCGTACATTTCCTAGCATTATTGACTTTTCTAAAAAGTCATTCTTTCTCATGATGTGGCCAAAGTATGGTAGCCACAATTTGATTGTCTTGGCCTCCAGGGAGAGTTCAAGCTTAATCTGTGCAAGGACCCATTTGTTTGTCTTTTCAGCTGTCTGAAGTATCTTCGGCACTCTTTTCCAGTGCCACATCTCAAATCAGTTGATTTTCTAGTATAATACTTTGTGCTAGTGGGAAAATGCCCTTAACAAACTATTTAAATCAAGGCTGAATTTGAAGGAAACATAGAGTTCATTTTCACCTAAGGCAGATACTGTGTTTGTATTTTGCCAACTTAAACTGCTTTATTTAATTTTAAATAAATTATTTTTCTTTAAGACCATCCTGAATTAATTGTCTTCACTGAGAAAGCTCTACTTGGAAAGGATGTACATGATTGCTTTGGGGTTATTGTAATTTCTAAGCTGTTTTGAATCCACATCTTGGGGAAAAGTCAGGTATAAACAAAGTTTAAGGATGACAATGATGTAAGTTTATTTTTTAAAATAAGATTTAAGTTACAATCTCTGGATGCAGAGTGAATTAATTTGTTGAAAAACTGCATGCAATCCTAAAGTGTGTTCAAAGATCCTTTAAGCTCATTTTCGAATCTAATACATATATTTCTGAGTAAGTCCACTGAAATAAATTAGACTTATTTCCTCATGTCTGCATAAAGGATTACATTGCAGAGCAGATAAAAGTATAAGACACAATCTTTGTGAATTACTTGTTTTGATTATATTTATTTATTTATTTTATTCTTTAATACACCAGAATACAGAAACAAGATATACTTGCTTTACAAAAAAGAAGAAAGATTACATCGAATATATATATATATATATATATATATATATATATATATATATATTGGTTGTGATGTATTGTTTCATTTGTTTGATTCTTGTAATCTTTTTCTAATTTTCTGTGAGCTACTTTGCATGTAGAGGGAAGGTAGGATATAAACCCTCTTCTAAACATGTAAGCAAACATAGTAAAAATGTGAAAATATGAGATATGATCCCAGTAAACTATTTTCCCCATGAAGCGGCTACTTTCCTAACTTGCACAAATAGCTTGTGGAAGAACCTTGCGTCTGGAAAACATTAAAAAACATAGATTTTTTTTTGGGGGGGGGTCCTGCACAAACTGTTTCAGTCAGCAAATGGTACCAGCCAGAACTCCCTGTTGTGCAAGGACATGTTGTTAGTGATTTTATAAGACCATTTTATAAGACCAGTGCATACTCTGCTAATCTCTCGTCTTGACTTCTGCAATGTGCTCTACATGGGGCTACCCTTGTATCAAGTTCGGAAGCTTCAGCTAGTGCAAAATGCGGCAGCCAGGTTGGTCACTAGTTCTTCGAGACTTGACGATATAACACCTATCTTGAAAGATCTACACTGGCTCCCAATTAGCTTCTGGGCACAATACAAGGTGTTGGTCATTACCTTTAAAGCCCTACATGGCTTGGGTCCGAGTTACTTACGGGATCGCATCTCCCTATACAATCCGCCCCGCACTCTTAGAACAAGTGGGAAGAATTTGTTGGAGATACCAGAATCCAAACATGTTTCTACTTCCCTGAAAGCATTTAATATAGCTGCCCCTAGACTTTGGAATGGACTCCCAGAGGAGACCCACCTTGTTACATCCTTGGAAACCTTCAAGAAGGTGGTAAAAACAGAGCTCTTTTGCCGCGCTTATCCTCCAGACCACCTATGAAGACCACTAGCACGGAACGAGACCAGCTGACCCTGTGATTGATTGATGTTAATGTTTTTGTGTTTTTATGTTTTTTATGTTCTTATTCTTTTAACTGTGGTTTTAATGGTGCAGTAACTAATGCTGCAGTATTGTAATTGTAGTTTTAACCTTCCTGTGATCCTGCTTCGTCCATTGGGAGAGGCAGGAAGATAGAAATAAAATTATTATTATTATTATTATTATTATTATTATTATTATTATTATTATTTGCTGACTGCATCGCCAGAAGATATTCCAGGAGGATTGTGGTTCTTTAGCGTTTTCTTGGCTGTTCACAATGAACAACCTGAATAAACCTCTCTCTGTGTGTCTGTGTATCTGTGCCTTCAAGTCACCTGTCACTATACGGCAACCCCGTTAATTTCACAGGGTTTTCTTAGGCAAGAAATACTCTGAGGTGTTTGTTTAGTCCCTTCCTCTGAAATATAGCCTACAGCACCTGGTATTTGTTGGCGGCCTCCCATCCAAGTACAGGATTGACCTTTCTTAGCTTCCAAGATCAGATGGGATCTGCTGCCTTTAGGGTATTTAAATACTATCTAGAGGGCTCTTCATGTTATCTTAACAGGTAGAATCTAAGTAGCTGTCCAGTGATTTCCAAGAAGGCTATATTATTTTGCTTATATCACCAATTAAGTGCATTCAAATCTATTTTAAAGTAGCACTGATGTTTCTGTTCACTTAACTTTTCTGTGCATGTTTGGGGTGGGGTGGGGTGGGGTGGGGAAGATGCAATGCAAGGAAAATAGCTTCATTACCCAGAAAATAAATGTTTGAAGGAAGTCCAGCCTTCTGCCAATGGCCTGGTTGTCAGAAAGTTGTTTGATGAGAATGAAATTTCCCTGTCCAGCCATTTTTCAGCAGAAGAGGTTTCCCTCTACCTGTTCAAGTGAACAGAGAAACTTCCAAGTTCACTGGAATGATGATAATGAGGTGGGACATTGTATGAAATTGTACAGGTTGTGTATAAAATTACTCTTTGGAATCTTAGTCCCTGTTTTTTCCAAGTCAAAATTCTGAGGGTGAAAACAGAAACCACTCCATATATTATTAATAGGAAAATACATTTTGAGTGAAATATGCCAGGCACTCTAGGAGAAAAGTTATTATGAGTTCCAGTGTGAAGGATATTTATTACCAGCCAGAAGAACATTTCATAAGGAAGCTGTACTGTTAAACAGAATGACTCATTTCACTTTGAATTTGGTGACAGTTTAGTGACTGGTCATAAATAGTGCGTTGGAACTAAGTAAACTGAGGTTAATGATTAGCTTTACAATTTTTTGTTTCTAAATCTTCCAAGCCCATCCTCTGAATCAATATAATGAGGGTACTGAAAGGTTACAATCATTCTATATATGTTTAGTCTTTTACTGCAGGAGTGGGAAACCAGTGGCCTTCTAGATACAGTTGGACTGCAGCTCCCATCAGTCCTGGTCAGTGCAGGCAAAGGGGAGCCATGATAGGAGCTGTAGCACTACAAGTTGCCCACTCCTGTTCTAGCATGTCAAAAGAAATGGCAAAATATGTTAACAACATATGTGATTAAAAATAAGCCCACAATTTGTTTGCTGGTAGAAGGCCAACATAGTGTAGTGGTTTGAGTGTTAGACTATGACTCTGGAGACCAGGGTTCTAATTCTGCCTTGGCCTTGTAAACCTATTGGATGACTGTGGGTAAGTCACATTCTCTCAGCCTCAAAGGCTGGCAATGGTAAACCACCTCTGAAGAAATTTGCCAAGAACCCCCTCAATGGGGGCTTCCTGTGACATGATTCCCAACCTTGCTGTACGTCTTGCCCAGATAATAGAAATAAAGAGGCTGCATAAGAAACTACCTGATATTGGCTCAGATCATGTCCACGTAGCCCAGTGAGTCAGAATTTTTTTCTATTCCATCTAAAGACTCTGAGGATTAAATCTGCAATCTTCTGCATGTAACGAATATTTTGTTACAGAACTAGAGCTGCAGTGCCATGGTCCCAGGAAGGATAGATCTCCTGCTCTGCCCACAGTTGGGATTCCAAGGGCAGAGAATGGGTCCACATCTGCCCCTGGCATACTATTGTTGGTTTTCTGATTGTGGAAATTACAAAAAAGGATGTGTGACAGGAGAGAATTATTACAGAACTGGACTGGGCAGACTGTAGCCACCAGATCTCAATCCCTTCCATTGTAAAGTATACTATCCCTGAAGCTGGTATCAACTGGGGGAAGATATAGGGATGGGTTAACCCCACTAAAAACCAGGAAGGGGACACATCCATTAGAAAAATGCTCATCTCTCCACCCACTGCCAGTGTGATCTTGGCTGGAATTTGGAACTGATAGGTCCTCCTCCTCTTACATACTTCCACACAATATGCCTTTGTTGTGTGCCTTCAAGTCATTTCCAACTTATGGCAATTCTAGGGCGAACCTATCATGAGGTTTTCTTGGCAAGATTTGCTCAGAGGAGGTTTGCCATTGCTTTCCCCAGAGGCTGAGAGCATGTGACTTGCCCAAGGGCACCCAATGGGTTTCATGGCCAAGTGGGGAATCAAACCCTGGTCTCTAGAGCCTCACTCCAGCACGCAAGCCACTATGCCATGCTGACTCTCAAAATTTGCCTTAACAGGATATCACTTCATTTCCACGGGATCAGGACTACTATATCTTACAATTTGTCTTACCCGTAAGATATAGTAGTCCTGATTCAGTGGAAATAAAATAATATACTGTTTACACTTATAGTAAGGAAGGTAGTTTACTGTCGAGGGAAAAATCTGTTTGTTGTGTGAGTGCTTTAAGAAAAATGTTGTACTTTGCATATTTGATGAAGAAGGATTCTGAGATGCATTTTGGAATTGCATCAAGAATGAAACAATTTGAGTTTAAAGCAGAAAGAGACTGATTGCATGTATAAAAAGAAAGGCAATGGGAAAAAATAATTTCAGAACTTAACAAGTTTCTGATTTAGATTGAAATGTCAGGCTTATGGTAGTAAATATCAAAAGGAGAAAGCAGGATAAGGTGCATATAGAGCAAGAGATTAAAAGGTTTAATATATTGTATCACAAGCAGTAACTAGAAAGGACAAAGGCCTTGATTTTGCTATCATTGGCATTTCCAACCTCATCCAGAATACGGGTTGGTGTTATCTTCTGGAAACACCTGTTTTAAACTTTCCTGATTAGTAATCTTTTTTCCAGTGAAGACACTGGCTGCAAATTGTAAAACATTGAAGTATCAAGAGAAAATGGCCTTTTATAAATAGATGTTAGATTTTTATTGACAGATTATAACACAAAAGGAAACTCCGTGCTTCTATCTCCCCAATATTTGGACAATTGCCCTCTTGTTGTTAACTAAAATAAATTCTAAAATGAACATCCAAATCATATGCATTATTTTCAAGTACAGTAGCCCATGTAGCTATACAATGGTTTGGTGTGAGAAGATGCATTGCTGTTAACTTGAGCTGGCATTGAGGCTGCATGGCAGTTTCTCCTTTTGTATCAATATAGAGGAAGGAAGCTTATTTCAGATGGGCCATTATGTCCATCCAGGTCTTACAAGCAGCAGCTCTATAAAGCAGAGAGAGACGACAAGGTGACCTCCAAATGTTTTGGATGACAACTCTCATATGTCTCATTTAGCATAGTCTATTGTCAGGCATTCTGGGAACTGTAGTCTAAAGCCTTGCCTGATTCCCTTGCCAACTTGAAACCATTCCATTTTCCTATATTCTGTCCATATCCTCTCCATATGCTGTTAACCTCTTGTACAGGTTACTTATCAGGACAATCAGATGTTGTGGCAATCCATTTCTTTAAGAGCAATCCATAATTTTTCATGATCTATAAAATCAAAGGCTTAATTATAATCTCTAAAGCACAGCCTGATTTTATTCTGAACTTCTTTGATGCACTTCATTATCCAATTAATGTTGTTGTTGTTATATTTATTTGTATCCTGGTCTTCCCCCCAAAACTGGGACCCAGACAAGGTCAATACATTAAAAGAACAGTACAATTAAAAACATACAAAAGTGATATATTAAAACAGAATTAAATTAAAATGGAAGTTGGAATTGAATCTGAAGGAAAAGAACTTCTGCATGCAAAGCAGAGCAAAGCAGTATGCATCTTCCTTTTAGCTTTGTTACTTTCTCTAAGGAAACATACATGAGATCCAGGGAGCTGCTGTCTCAGGGTGAAAGCAATAGCAATGAAAATATGAAAAAAAATATGAACAGTACCATTACCCTACCCATAAAACTGATTGATGTCCAAGCTCTTTTTTAAAAAACAACACTGAACTATATCACCTACTTTTAGCAAATACAGTTGTTATGAGGCTGTGGATCACTTTCAGAATCTTAGTCTTAATAGACATTTAATGAAGATAGCAAATAGTTTTGGTTATATTTTAGAGACTAATGGTTAATGTTGTAGACTGCCAGTATGGTATGTGAATGCAGTTATAATAAACACACAAGGAAGATACACAGCAACTGTCAAGGAAAAAGCAACATGGGGATATTACGTAATAGAAATAAAACATGTATGTGAGAGTCAGGGTGACTCAGCAGAAGCCAATTGAGAACCACACAGGTGTAAATGGTAATACAATTAACAAGTCCTGAAGCCAAGGACAGAAATGTAGTGGATAATTGGCACACCGAGAATTGTTAAGTGGTCAAGGCTGAGATGATGAAATCATAATTGTAGGATGAACCAAGAGAACCAATGGGAATGGTGTACACGCCTACTGGGTGGAAACAGGACACAGGGGTGGTACCATGCATGACTATAATAATGACTATACATCCCAATGTATTTGTGGGTAGTAGTGGGTAGGAGGAGTTGAGTATGTTGTGTTGGATAGTTTTGGAGCTGTATATAGTAGAAAAGTAGATTTTTATATAAGACTACAGAGTGTGTCTGGTGTCTTGGGTGAAGCTACAAGAGCGCTGGTCCTGAAGAAGGGTGAAGACTTCTGTGGAAGCAAGAGTGAAAAGGCTTGGAGAGTTTGGCCCTATCAGATGAGTCTTGAACTGGGGGACTTCAGCATCTGGGCGGGTTCGATTATGAAAACGTTATTTCGCTTCAATACGATCATACCATCATTCGAATGGCCCAATCCGAACCACGTGAATGCGCGAGATGCCGAACTGAATGCGTACTGGATCCTCTTTTTGGGCGGGTTGGCCCAGCGGCGCTGATAAGGGATTGGCGATATCCTGGATTGGGGCTCTGTTCGATCTCAGTGCGAATGGGTCTGGTGTGACTACCCAGTCCTGCAATTCCATCGCAAGACCCCCAGATTCCAATTTTACTCCGGTGGGTCTTTCTCTTGCCAGTTCCAGGGAGGGGGGGGGGGCTGGGCGGCCAAACCGCGCTTTTTTTCTTTTGCCGCATGAGAGGTGCGCAGCTGCGGCAGCTACCCGCTAAGCACCGGCGGCTCCCTCTGCCCAGGGCTTGGGAGCCAGCCTAGGCTGCATCCCAAGCAGAAGAGGCGCGGGGGGCTGCTGGAATCGCGGTTCCAGCAGCCTCCTCCTCCTCCTCCCGGCTTGGCAGCCACCTAGGCTGCATCCCAAGCAGGGAGAGGCGCTGGGGCCGCTGAATCGTCGGTTTCCAGCAGCCTCCTCCTCCTCCTCCCGGCTTGGGACCCGCCAGGCTGCCTCTCAAGCCGGAGGAGGAAGAGGAGGCCGTTGGAACGGCGGCGGATCGCTGCGATTCTCAGCGGCCCCGCACCTGTTCCCTGCTGGGATGCAGCCCAGGCTGGTCCCAAGCCCTGGGCAGAAGGGAGCCGCCGCTGCTTGCGCTGTAGCTCGCAGCTGCGCACCTCTCATGCGGCAAAGAAAAAAAAGCCGCGGTTTGGGCCGCCCGTGAGGAAGCTGCCTCTCTTTGTCCCGCCATACTCCACACACTCACACACCACACGTAGAAACCGGGCATTGCTAATTGTTGCAAGGGAAGGTCATGGTAACATTAAACCAACAGGAATGTAGAGAGGAAACAGTATGGGCACGTTGTATCGCGATGTTAATGTGCATGAGCTGGCTCTCCGCTGTTTACCGGGCTGTCATGACGGGACCTCCCTTTCACCCCGGAAGCGTTAAGGTCGCAACCATGCCGGCACCACGAGCCGGTGCGGGCGGCCGATACGAATCGGCCAATCCTCATGTTGAGCACGGTGTGGCTAAACTTCTGCACTGAATGCACCGCGCGAATGCGTTGGCCCATTTGAATCATGCCAATGCGGAGGGACTCCCAGGTATGATGGTATTGTGCGAAATAACGTTAATTCGAACCGCCCAGTGCTGAAGTCCCCCAGTTCAAGACTCATCTGATAAGGGCCTTTGTCGGGGTCTTCAGCCTATTCTCTGTAACTCTGCTAAGCTATAACCACTGGCCAAAACTGGTCAGCGCGGTGCACAACCAGGTGGTGAGTTCAAGCCAGAGGTGAAGAGCTACAACTCCCATCATCCCTGACAGCAACCCCACCCACCTTGGGGGAAGGCCAAAAAATACCACAAAGTTATGGGGTGGGAAATCCATCTAGCATCATTCCAGGAAAAATAGCAAGGAATGAAAAGAGCACTTAAATTTGGGTGGGGTGGGGTGGGGTGGGAGATTGGTTGGAGGGGAGTGGGAGCAGGCCACCAAGTCTCATAGGATCTTATGAGATTGCAGGCTTTTGCAGGTTTTCAGTTTCATGATAACTTTTCATTATGACCAGGAATCCTGGCCGTTGTCTGTAGGCAAAGGCAGGTCCAACTCGCTCTTGTTCAAATGCTCCCTTCAGATTTTTGCAGTTAGGAACATCCATTTGTCTTGTGCCTTGGAAAGTGGCTTTGCCAAACAGGAAGGATTTTTATCCTAAATGGTTGAGAAAGATCATGCCCTCTTTGCCATGGTCTCTGGCTTGCTGCCCTGAGGAAGGATGGAAATACAGCTCTGCCCAGAATTTCAGAATCTTTATTTTCTTTGTGTCATTAATAGTTAGTAATGACTGATGCTGCTAAACCAAACAGTGCTTTTAACCCTAACGATGCAACAGGGAGGGCTTAATTTCAAAGGCAGAAAGAGGGGAGAACTGCTAGGGGGCTTGCTATAGCAATCAATTTTATATGCAGACACAGAATATGCTGTTGAATGATAACATTATAAAACCCTGAGATAGATAGATAGTCAGGAAACCAATGGATAAATAATTTATTTCACCCCACAAAGTGAGCTCAGTAAAGATTTTTTTATCCTTTTTATGTTGTTCAATAAATAGTGACAAATAAAAGTTAATGTGCCTATTTCACATGGCTAGGAAGGGCAAATACTTTTTCTTGCAGAGAAATGGCATCTTTGTTTGGAAAAAAAAACATTGTTTAAAATTGTTTAAAGACTTATGCTTTATGCCTATAATATTGCATGTACAGTAACAGACATGGGGACACATGTGTTGACTTCACTTTCAATGTACCTGTTCCCAGTAATCCATGGTTTTAAAGTATGCTCTGCTAGTGTCTGCTTGAATGTGAGTAGAACTCCCCGCATGAAAAGAGATTCTGCTTTATCAGAGGTTCTGACTATCTGATGAGTTCTTTTCACAAAGCAAATCCAGACCTTCCTCCATGTATGATAAAGTCAGGAATTGAGAGGACAAGGCCAACATTTCTCACACTTTACAATTATAGTCCTAGGATTCAGCTTTTACTGCCATGGCTACACATTGCGGAATACGGAGATTTGTAATTTGATGATATACTAGAAATCTATAGATGAGGATTCTAAGTAACTCTCTCTGAACTGCAAAATCCAGGATTCTCTAGAATCATAGTTTCATAACTGTATCGTGTGAAAAGGCCCAGGAACTTGGGGTGGTGGTGGTTCAGTACTTATAACCCAGTCTCTCTGGTGGTTGTTGTTCTTGTTGTTTTTGCCTTCAAGTCATTTCTGACTTGACCCTAAGGCAAATCAATACTAGGGTTTTCTTGTCAAGTTTCTTCAGAGGGGCTTGCCCCATTCCCATCCTCTGAGGCTGAGGGAGTGTGACTTGCCCAAGGTCACCCAATGGGTTTCCATGAATCCAAACACTCAAATTTCTATACCATGCTGTCCCCCTCCCATCTCCCTTACATACATTTATATATTCTGTTTGGACATGTTTATGTCTTTCTTTCTTTCTTTCTTGAAGTGATGATGGGAAAGGTGGATGTTGGAGGGTGACAGGAATGCTTTCTCCATCAGGCTATGCAATGGCACTGGAACAGTTCTTGAGTGCATCCCTGAACCAATCACTATCTGGGGTCAGAGCTGTGCCTGGGAGCTGTTTTGATTTTGCACTCAGGAATGGAAGTACTGCTAGTGGAAATGTTTGCTTCACAAGCACTTGGACGTTTGACTCATGCATTTTATTATGTTTGAGTACAGACATTACATATGGGTAGACTCACTGCCTTATCACATGAGAAAACAAAGTGGAAAGGAGCTGGAGAGTAGCATTTTTCTCTGTCTCTTATCGCATGATGGCATAGCACTTCAGTTCTCTTCCTATGGATGATGGTTGTAAAAGTATATATATATTTTCTAGCTGAAAAAATCCATTTGACAAAAGACATGCTATTAAATCATTTTACAACCATTACAATATCATGTCCACAGAAGATCTACAAGAATTCACCCTAGAGAATGAGAAAATTGAAATAGTCAAAGAGTTCCCATGCCTTTGTTCAAATATTGATCAAAACATAGACTGCAGTCAGGAAATTAGAAGAAGACTGGGATTAGGAAGGACAGCTATGAAAGAATTGGATAAGATCATAAAGTGTAAAGACATGACTCTGAACACTAAAGTGAGGATTGTCCAAGCCATTGTATTCCCCATCAGCATTTATAGATATGAGAGCTGGACAGTGAAAAAAGTTGATAGGAAGAAAATCAACTCATGTGAGATGTGGTGCTGGAAAAGTGTGCTGAGGATATCATCCACAGGCTACAAATGGGTTCTAGAATAGATCAAGTCAGAACTCTCCCTGGAGGCAAAGATGACTAAATTGAGGGCGTTGTACTTTCACCACATCATGAGGAAAAATGAATCATTACAAGAGACCATGATAGTAAGAAAGGTGGAAGGCAATAGAAAGAGAGGAATACCACATGCCATATGGTTAGAACTGATCAAAGAAGACACACAGGCCTGGGCCTGAAGGAGCAGAGAGGCCGAGGCCAGAGGGACTTGAAGATAGCTTATCCACAGGGTTGCCATGAGTTGAAGACAACTCGAAGTCAGATAACAACAACAAGCAATGTCATGTGATAAGATACTGGGAAAGTCGCTACACTCCGGCTTCATTTCCACTTTCTTTTCCTGTGCAATAAAGCTGTCAACCAAGGAATCTAGGGCCTTGACTCCGCAAGATCTGAGCAGTGTTGTTGATAATAGGATGACTTGGAGGTCTCTCATTCATAGGCTGGTCTTCCACACTGCACAAATAAAGCAGTTGGACACTACTTGGTCTATCAGAGAGGCCTGATGACTCACCAAACTGGTAAATCACCAAAGTAACAAATCCCAGGATTCTGTAGCATAGAGTTATGGCAATTAAAGTGACATCAGACTGCTTTATTTCTGCAATGTGGATATGCCCCGAGTTGACATGAGTTGAAGTTGATTTGACGACAGTTGACAACAATTTGTCCATTTACAAAGACATTGGTGTGGCAGGCATCAGTGAGGATACCAGGCCACTAACTACCAGGACAGTAATGATGATCCATAAAAGAGGGTAGGATACCATACAATACCACAATGGGCCATATTATTATTGCTGCCAAGCATATTGAACTTCGTGGCTGCAGTGGTGAATGAAGATGGGAGCTATACTCCCACAATGCTTGGGGAAAGCACAGAATCCCCCAATATATACAATGGCAGTAGAGTTCTACTTGTTCTACAAGATATCACTTGTTCTTTACCATCTTCCCCAGGGTTCACTGGAAGGTCTTTAATGATGGGGCCATTTTTAATTAGCATATGTGTTTTTAAGGAATTTGGTGGCTTATACAGGTTATCTGGTTTGAACCATTTCCTTGAGTTTCCCAGTAAACTCTATAGCAAAATGACTTCAGGACCTCATCAGAACTGACAGATTATATTTCATACTGACATGGGAAAAGTACTTTGGGATGTATATTTGATAGTTTCTATCTATGAAATTGACCTCAAAAATGCTAAAAAGAAATTTACAAATCCCAGACTTGGAAAAACAAGTCAGGATGTGTTACAAATTGTCCCTTCTCTATTGTTTTCCAAAACTGAATAAAAGGAAATAGCCAAATTAAGTATTCATCTTAAGCAAATCACATAAAAAACATCACAATCTTTAAGGAAGTTCATAACATTTTCTTAGCCTGTCTTAATCCAGCAATTAATGAACATGCAGTAGGCCAGCTACAAAGCCGGTTAGTGGCAAATTTGCAAATACCTCTGAATCTCAACCATCCATCTGTCAAGCCATGAATTTTATAGGAGTTTTACTGGAAAAATGACCCCCTTCATTGGTTGGTTTGGGAAAATAAACACACATTTCCATGAAGAAAAATCAGACTGTTCTAAATAAATTGCTAACCATCAAATATTCTATTTCAGTGAAAGCTTCCTGGCTCTGACTCAAGATGTGCAAAAGACACAGGATTAAATGAGGCAGTCAGACTTTCTCAGGTGAAATAAATTCATAGCTAGGAGCAGATGAAATAAGGAATGTATTGCTGCCATTCCTCCAGACTGTCAAGCACAACAATATTGCATCTTTTGAAAAGAGATTGCAGCCTTGATTCAGGGATACTGCCAGTGCTTAGCAAAGTACACTCACTGCACCTGTTGT
Organism: Sceloporus undulatus; assembly: GCF_019175285.1. Lineage (NCBI taxonomy): Eukaryota > Metazoa > Chordata > Lepidosauria > Squamata > Phrynosomatidae > Sceloporus > Sceloporus undulatus. Next base: position 136,409,608 of record NC_056526.1, on the reverse strand, counting down.
TTACTAGTACAATGTGATGCAACACCAAGCAGCCAACAAACATGCAAACAAACATAAAATTCTACCAATTAGTATCTATCCCCCCATTTCTGATCCTGTCTCATCATTATTTACTTATAAGGCAATAAAACAAGAAATTAAGAGTGCAGTATGCTGAACCCACTGGAAGGAACCAGTGAAGTCCTGAAGTCTCATGATTGGTGTGGGTCCATCAGAGCCTTTTAAAGGAAAGCTACATACCTGGATCTAAGTTAAATGAGGAAAGGAGAAGGCTGAATTGATAAAATAAATGAGAAAAAGAATGCCAAGAATTGGGAGGCAAAATCTCAAATTGAAATATTATTTTTAATGCAACTCGCAATTATACAGAAAAAGTTGCCTGTTCACTACACATGAACTGACAATCTAATAACAAATCAAAACACGCACACAGAGAAACAGCTGCATCTATACAAATATTGGAGAATTATGTAGACATGGTGAAAACCTGGGTAGGTTTATTAAGAATTTTTTTTTGTTATTTTTAACTTTTCCACACAAAACAAAACATTGCACACATTACAAATTTGACAATAGACCACCCCCACACCCAGACTGCATTATTAAAACTACATATAACATAAATTGAGCTTCCTAATACTACTTGAGGCTTGTTCTGACGTTTTCTTCCATCTTGTTTTATCTTGAAGTGTTCTCCTTCTTAGTTCCTTCACCTGGATCTGTCCTTATGTTATATTGATTCCCAAAAATAAAAAAAACATTGTTGATCTTCTTCGCTTTACCTAGAAATATACATCTTTAGAGTAGCTCTATACCGTATACTATCCTTCTTATACATAACATTCTGCCAACAATAACTTTAAATATTTAGGAAAGAGAGAGTGTTTTGTAACCAAGATTAAGTGCTGTTATATATTTCAAATCCCTGTCTTTTTGGTTATCAATACCTTATTCCATCTTATCTCTAAAAACTTATAAAATTCTTCCCATTCTTGATATACACAAGAATTTTGGTTTGAGAAAAGCTTTGAATCTGAAAGTGCAGCCCAGGGATGACATGCGGTCTATGCTGGTCTATGACCATAATAAACAATTGATTGATTGTCCCTCAAGACATGTTGTCCCTCAAGGCTGCTTTTGTGACTTTTAACTTCTCTAGGCTCCCCCAACCCTTTTTCTGGTGTTCCAAACGGGTAAATTACTTTTGGAAGCCCCTATAAACACCAATGCACCAATTTAAATAGATTGAGCCCTTGCTGCACTATCTAACATAAAGAATAGAGAATACAGTTTTTCTTTAATGGAAATGTGTCAAATAGAGCCTTTTGCTCTAAGACCTTTGCTTCATGCATTTGGGTGTCTTGCTGATTCCATATAATAAATACATCATGTACTTCACATCTCAAAATGTATAAAGCAGCAGTTCTCAACCTGTGGGTCACGATCCCTTTGGGAGTCGAACAACTTTTTTGCAGGGGTTGCCTAAGACCATTGGAAAACAAATATTTCCGGTGGTCTTAGGAGATAATTTTATGGTTGGGGGTCACCACAAATGAGGAACTGTATTAAAGGGTCATGGCATTAGGAAGGTTGAGAACCACAGTATCAAGGAATGAATCAGACCAATTTTACTGTCAGAGGGTTGCAGAATCTTGGCCAAAAAGAAGAAAGGGGTATAAAAATGGAGAATTCAAGCAAGAGAATAGAAAAGAAGAATGCTCTAAATTTGCTGTCCAGGGATTCTAAAGAAGCAATCTTTGAACACCAAGATTTCAGAACAATTCTGATTGCCTTCAGCATTGTTAGAACCTTTTCCCTAGTTGACCAGGAAAGTTCTTACTGCCATCAGAAGATTGGAAGGACTGCACAACTATTCCCTTTGTTGAAGGTAATGAGTGAAAATGAAGACAACTGTCATTATTTGGTACTAATGACTGTGATCCTGGTGTGGATACACCATTTTAGCTGTTGGTGCAGTGGCAATGCCAGGAGCACAAAGGCTAAATGCATTAGTGTGAGAAAGACAGATAAAGCCATCTCCATTGTCATCTGGAGAGAATGCTGATGGCTTGTGAGCAATCTGCATCCACAGTCACTGGCTTCCAAGTGGGTCCTCAATGCTGAAGTTTCTCTGGGAAGGCTGTCTTGGAAAATTGCTTGTCTCTCTTCCCATAACACTTCACTATTTGAGGATCCAGTCAGAAGCCAGAGATTGTGGACACAGGCTGCTTGGGAGCTGGCAGATTTCTTTCCAGATGGTGGTGGAAATAGCTTTCTCTCAGCAGTAGCAGAGCACATTCTAAACCAACTCAGGGCATAAAATGCTATTTGAAAATGCTGAAATTCTGGACCATGCCAACAACTATCAGGTCCGAATGCACAGGGAAGCCATTGAAATCCATAAGCACATGGACAACTTCAGCGGGAAAGAAGAAACCCTTAAAGTAAAGAGTGGCTACCAGTCCTGAAAAACACCAAAACCAAGACCCAACCTATGCAAATGAAAACCACCCAGGGTCAGGGGGATTTCCCAGCAGACAATGGATCATTAATTAAATAGACACCCCGAGGCCTTGCCATTCAATAACAGATCAACACAGATTAACATGTAAATCACTTCCTCTCAACCAAGGGTCACACAGTATGTATGTCTATATATATATATATACACACACACACACACACACACACACACACACACACCTCTCTCACTCCCATGCCAGCATTCTCTGAAGATGCCAGCCATAGATGCTGGCAAAACATCAGGAATAAACTCTTCCAGAACATGGCCACATAGCCCAAACATCCTACAAAAAACTATAGCTTTCTCTGTTTGTCTCCTGCTGCCTCTCTTCATCCCTAAACTATTGTGCTGTGTGCTGTGTATAGTTACATTGAAGTAGTGTTCCAGTAGGATTTTGGACTATATTCTTATTGTTGTTGTAGTCTTTTGGGCAATTGAAGTACACTAATTGGGAACCATGTGGACCAATGTATTGTAATGTTGTTTTGTGTCAATGGATAATATCAGTATTTAATGAAACTGAAATGTGCCATTTCCACTTTTGTGACCTGGATTTCTGTTCCCAGGTACATGGTCCATTAACTTCAGCAACCTCCATACAAACCAGTGTCAGTATTTACAAGGCACTTGTCTATCATAAATCTCCACAGAAACAGAAATCAATGGAATATGTGCCAAGAAAATATCTTTTTTAAGAAGCAGCTGTTTGTCTCTGCTTAAATTCAACTACTGAGGATCAATTTGAGTCAGAATGAAAATGAAGTACCACTGAACAACTCTTGGGAATTGCTGGTGTGCATTTTGTCTTTCTGAGTATGTTATCAAAATCTCTTATTGAATGACAACATACTAAACATACTGCTATAAGAAAGAGTAGTAGATGTAGTTGTATCTCTAGTCAAGAGTACTGAATAGTTCATCATCTGCTTTTTTCTTGTCCTTTTCTCAGAAGAAGCTGCTTAATTGGGAGGGTATAATTTGCAGAAGTAGAAATGAAACAGGATGTTTAGCACTTGGAAGATAAGATTTAGTTGGACTTGGCTTTTGATAACACTTCTCATACACATAAGACCTTTTATGAATGTTGAGAATGGGATAGGGTGAGAAAATTGAGAAATGATCTTGGGAAAGTATTTTAGGAAAAGAATAAAACATCATGACTATGATGGGGTAAGGAAGTAGAGGCCTGTTACAGACAGCCAAAATAAAGCTGCTTCGAGTCACAGTGGAGGTATGGTGTTTCAATGATGCATGCGTCCTAAGAGTCCAGAAGCCATACCAAAGCCACGTTCCAGTCCTTAGGGCTGGAGCATGGCTTTGATGCAACTTCTGGACTCTTAGGATGCATGTATCATTGAAACACCATATCTCCACTGTGACTCGAAGCAGCTTTATTTTGGCTGTCTGTAACAGGCCAGAGCTATGCTGTACATCTTTGTATTCATACAGAGGCATGTTAATTCTCAATGGTAACAATGCTCCATTTAGAAAGAAATAATAACCATAATACTAGTAATTTATACTGTAAATGGTGGGGAAGCATCTGACATTGCAATACTGTTTAAACTAAGTAGGCATCGATCTGATTAGCCCTCTGGATAAGCTAACATAGAAAATGGAGCCTATTTCATATCTTGGCTGCATGGCAGAATCCCCATGTATCCACAGCAGGGACGTAGCCAAGGGGGGCGGTTCTTGGGGTCCGGACCCCCCTTCCGTTAGAAAAATGAATGGTGCGTGCTGCTGCGCCGCCGCACTCAAGCCCCATTATAATGGTGGCACTTAGTCTGGACCCCCCCTTCCTAAAATCCTGGCTACGTCCCTGTCCACAGCCGTGTCTAGACTTCTCCACTATCTGCAGATAGTGACCTAAGTTAATTTTCTAAGATGGAAAGAATATTTAAAACATTCAAAAATGTGAAAAAATATGTTTTTCATGTGTCAGGAAACCCCGGTAAAAATAATTCTGGATTAATGAGCATCTTGGTAATCTGTGAAATAATTTGCATGTAGCTGCTTTGCACAGAAAGCAGCATTTTATGCATATAAAATAATATTTCTGCACATAAAATAAAAACCCCCCAATAATGTTGGGAAAGGTAGAAGGAAGTAGAAAGAGAGGAAGGCCACATGCTAGATGGATGGACTTTATTGAAGAGACTGTGGATATGGGTTTGCAGGAGCTGGGCCGAGCAGTAAAGGACAGAGGGGCCTGGAAATGTTTCATCAGCAGGGTTGCCATGGGTTGAGGTCAACATGAAAGCAGTTAACAACAACAACAAATTCTCCATCAGCTACTTAGGTATATTAAAGTATATTTAACTAAGCATACTTAGTGACTAGGATCATGGTAAGAGTGTTACAACTGTCACTATGTATTGATTGTTAGTACAGTGGGTCCTTCCCTTAATGGGGGATCTGTTCCAGATCCCCCTGCATAAGGGGAATTCCGTGTATGCACGAGCCCCATTCAAATAAATGGGGCTTGTGCCTGCAGTGCGGCATGTGCAGCACAGGCATGCACACCATTACCTCTCCAGGGCACGCTGAGCCCTCTTCTGGTGTGGCTTTCAGCATAAGTTGTAAAAAACAGTTACCTAGATATACTCATCTATACCAGTTCTATATTCATGATCACTACTTAGTCACATTTATTAGTACAGAATTACACTTCTATTCTAATCTTACTACAGTAGACTGATTGAATCAATGTGTAAAGGGTTGACCTACCTTTCAGCAATTGATATGGGTGTGCCCTAGTTAGAACTAGAAGAATTTGGACATAATGAATACTAGTTGAAATAAATTCACTTCGTCTATTTGTGGGTGGGGAGAAGCAGAGAACATTTATCATTACAGTAGGCCCGCCATATTGGCAAGCTAGCCATTCACAAATCACCCCACCGCATATCACTCAGTGGTGAGATGTGTCCATAGCTGCACTGATGTAAGCATGTGCACATCACCACCCATTGATTAATATGGGAGTGAATACCCATGTTTTCTCCCATCCATTTCCCCTCCACCCCTGGAATCGATCCCCATGTTTTACTGTCCTGTGTATTGGGCCACCAGAGAGAAATTTCATCTAGTTTTCTTTCTTATCGAGCCATGTCAAATTTTGTGAAAACATATCAAATATTCTTATTTGCAGTGACTTTATTTAAAATAAAGCAGAATTACATACAGTACATTTATCACTGGCTGAGTCAATCTATTTATAATGGGCTTTTTTTTTGGCTTCTGTTTTGTGGTGACCTTTGTTTTTAAGCAAATAAAGATTGGTCTACTGACTAATTATTGGAGTGACCTTTGGATACAAAACAACTAGGAGTAAAACATCCACCCAACTTTGTAAACAGATATTGGTTTTGTTTCCAACAAGGACATACTAGCTATTATGACTTCCTCCAAGTGGCTCCAGGGGGTTGGAATTGTGGCTATGGGAATTTTGGCATGAGTAAGGAGGGGAATGAACAAATATATACACACAACTATATTAGTGGAATGCTAAATGATCTACAACTGTCTCCATGGAAGCAAAATACAATCTAGAACTCAGTGTTAGGAGAAGGGAGAGCTTATCACTGCTATAAATATTTTGTCTTTTAAAAATCTATTCCCGGAAGTAGCATTTTATCATGGTTAGTGTGACAGACTGAGACATTTCCTACTTTTCATTGGCAATGCTACTTTTGTGGAGCGTAGGCTTCAATTTTCAGCTATGTTTTTTCTCATTAGTGGCCAAGCTAGATGCACATTATTGGTCTGCTGCAGGGGTTGAGCATTGGACTGTGACTCTAGAGACCAAGGTTTGAATTTCCACTTGGCCACTGAAACCCACAGGGTGACCTTGGGCAAGACCTACTCTTTCAGCCTCAGAGGAAGGCAAAGGTGAACTCTGTCTGAATGAATCTTGACAAGAAAAACATGTGATTGATTCACCTTAGAGTCATCATATGTTGGAAATTACTTGAAGCCATGCTTCAATTACTTGAAGCCATGCAACAATAGCAACAAACAATTAATGTGTGCAGTATTTATTTAAAAAAAGCATTTGTGTGATACCAAAATATTATTGGGCAGTGTCATGAGAAGGGGTTTAGAGCTTTCTTCTTGATGAGATACTAATGGAAATCATCCCTAGTTTTAGTTCCTGAAGGATAGCTCATATTGGTGCAAATATCAAATAGCACCTTTGGGAGATAGTTTTTTTGTGGGTTCTGTAGGGAGAGGCAACTCACCCTCCTGGTCCATTAATAATCTGATCTTCTTTCGTGCCCCTGTAATGTCTACTTTTTGAAATAAAAGAACAAAGGAAGCTGACTTATACTGCGTAAGGCACATGGCCAATGTATAACTGTATTGCAGAGTGTATCTGCAGGTTTCAGGTAGGATTCTTGTCTAACCTTATGGACTTTCATCCAAGTATTAACTAGGTTTAACTTATTAGCATCCAAAATCAGAGTATGTTAAGTGTGATAACCCTGCTCATTAATTTGCTGTTGCATGGCTTCAAGTTGTTTCTGACTTAAAAGTTTCTAATTTTTGACTCGTATCTTGAGCCTAAGAAGAAGCTGTCATGGGGAAGGGAGGGCTCTTGACAATGTTTATTCAGAACTGATTTGCCATTGCCTTCATCTGAAGCTGAGAGATTGTGACTTGCCCAAGGTCACCCACTGAGTTTCAATAGCTGAGCAGGGATTCAAACCCTGGTGTCATAGAATCTTAGTTCAACACTCAAACCACTAATCTGTGTTGGGTCTATGCTCATTACATACTTATAATTAGCATAATGTAATGTTTTGCTTTTGGGCCACATGAACAGAATTAAAAGTCCTTCACACAATTTTAAAATTTCTATCACTCATGAAAATGAAAAGTCCAAATAGTGTTGCTTCACCCCCCCCTTTTTTTTTCTGCAGGTGGCTTGTAGATTTCTGAGCAGACATTTCCCTTCTTCACCAAATTCTAGAATAGCTATTTGATTTTTGGAAGAAATGCACTTCCTTCCAACTACAGAAATAGTTTTCTAAAAGTCTCATAAAAAGCATCCAGGTCACTTCTGCAGTGTTCACTTTACTCCATTAATATTCTGAACAGAGACTTTTGGGCTACAAGTCGTCTCTCATCTTCCCCTGAGAATTTTGAGGATTCAAGGCACTGGAAATAACAGCAGAAGATATAAGATGACTCATGGAAGGTCAAGTCTTAACTTCATCAGTATTTTCTCCTTTTCTGAGTAGTGCACATGGTGCTGTAGCAGGATTATATTTTCTATATGCATCTTAGATATAGACATGGTGTATTTAAAAGGTTTGCATTGAATAATCAATAATGAAAACCTTCCCTGAGCATGTAATGCACTGATGATTCAAATTCTTTGCACACATTGCTTCTGAGCAAATTTCCAAAGTACTAACTTTAGATGTAATGTTAGCAATCAAGGCAATTAATCAGTCTAAATCAACAATATTGATATTCACCTTTTTACGCTATAGTTAAGAAACTGTAAGGGGAATTAAATTTTTAGGAACTAAGATTTGGGGGAAAAAGATGAGCTCGCATTGCACTATACAGGTTGGATCCTCCTTATCCAGAATTTCAAAATGCAAAGTGGCCCCAAATCCAAAATTGTCCACATGGGTGGCTGAAATAGTGACACCTTTGCTTTCTGATGGTTCAGTGTTATTATTATACATGTTACAACCAATTCTGGGAGATGGATCCATATGTCACTCAGATGGAAGTGCTCTTTTCATTGTATAGGGAACCAGGACCCATTGAGGTCTTTCTGTTGAAGGTAGGTGATATGGAGAGGGTAGGTGACTTTCAGTTATGCCTCCTTGCTCCCAGCCCCAGATGGAAAAAATGGTTCTGTAGTCTTCCAGATTAGTCACAGAGGATAGAGGTGGGGAGCAGATATTGGTAAATGTAGCCTACTTGCCTCTTTCTTCCATCACAGGCACAATCCTGCTCATTACAAGTCTGAATCGATTTCTGTACAGCATGGACAGGAAACCTCTGGACCACAGGCTGAAGGAGACTGAGGAGCATGCCATCTGGTCTGTAGGGTCTGTCTCCTGTGTACCCCTTTCCCAGCAATTCAACTCAATAAAAAGTCCACAGCTTTCAGCACAAGGGTTTTTCCAACATTAAGTATAGGGTGTATGCTTTCGGGGTAGTGTGTGATGTAATCTGGAATGGAAATATTCCATTGAGTCCCACACAGAATTTGGACCTGTGGTATGTGGCCCATGAATATTTTTTTCCAGAATTGAGTGTAATCCTGAGCTGAAAAAAGTCCTCCATTCCTGCTATACAGCCCTTTTGATATTGTTGTGACCCAGCAGCCCTAGCTAGTACAGCCAGTTGTTGGGATCTGGAGTCCAACAGTATCTGGAGAGCCAGTTACCAACCCTTGTGTTAGATTAATGCTCAGCAAGTCTCAAAGGCCCAGCAGTACTAAAACATTTTTAACAACTCTTGGAAAGAAACAATAGTACAGACACAATAGATCTTTCTAGGGAATGGAAATGACTTCCACAGTCTATATCCCATCATCAATAAAGCACATTTTCTTCTGGTGGTGGATAGCCTTGCTACTGCATAACTTCTGATGAGATATAATGCTGTCCTGGGTTAAATGATTATGTAAACACAAAAACATATAACCAATAATAAACTTGTAAGAAGAAACTGCATTACTCCTTGGTGATCGTGCAAATAATGTCTAAAAGAAAGATTTGATGTAGGGCTAATACTTAACAATGCCATTTGTTGGGTGATAGAAGAGGGAAAATAACACTTGCTAAGATGCTACATCACTTCAGCTTAATGTAAATACCTCTGGAAAATTGCACTGGCAACAGATCCCATCTGATCTTGGAAGCTATGCAAGGTCTACTCTGGTTAGTAGCTGGATGGCAGACGACCAATGAATACCATGTGCTGTAGGTTACATTTGAGAGGAAACCACCCCTGAGTATTCCTTGCCTAATAAAACTGTGTGAAGTTGTCAGGAGTCTTGAAGGCACATAGACACAAACATGGAGTTGCACTGCACTAGCACTGCATGGATACTACTGTTATGTGACATATGAAAAACAGTGAACGTGCATGGTTGTCAGCTCATTGCAAAATGTGTAATGCACAGAGGCAGTATACAAGACACTACTCTAAGTACATCATTGTGCATCTGCAATGGTGTTACATGTGGAGGTCTGGTCCTACTACCATCTGCTGCATACCACATTGTCCAAAAAAAGTCATTCTTCATGCATGACAATTTATGCCTGCATCTATCACCAAGAGAATTCTTGCTACTGAGTTTAATGCGGCAGAGCTAGTGAAAGACTCAGCTACCCACACATAGAAGACTGTTACTGTATTAACCCTTAGTGAAGAGGTTTTTTTTAAAGGAGGGTATTGGATACATTTCCAGGAGTATTATTTAAATAAAAAAGCCTTGCATTGTGTGTCCCTTTCATTTGTTAGGCCCTCATTTAGATTTATTTTTACATATTTTGAAAACAATGCCAAAAAGTACTTTACATTACTCAGCAATCATTAGAATGGCAGAATATGTAAAATGGGATCTTTAAAATAGATACTGACCTAAATAGAGTAGCCAGATGGCATAAAATTTTAACAGCCATCATCTCTCCACAGCAGCTGATGGGGATGCTGAGAATAGGAAAAAACCTGGGCACTTATTTAGATAGTGAAATGGAAGCTGATGGATGCCAAAGTACTTTTGGAACTCTGTCCCTCACACTTGTAAATAAGCATATTCATAACATTTTCTGACATATAAGAGAATCTATTTTGGAAACCCATCATTTCTACCTCTAGCTTTCAAGCCTAGCTATCATGAAATGTAGTACTTCAAAACTACATATATTTCCAAGGATAAATAGAAGAGTAATTTGCCATTTGTATCAAATTAAATCAGAGTTTCAGTTCAATCAAAACAGCTTGCAGCTGGATGTAATAATCTGATTTCCTGACACTCAGAGAAAAATCAAAGCCCTTTGGGGGGGGGGGGGGAAGAAAAGAATCCCTGCTGATTTTCATCATGCAGTAACACCCACTAGCCATTTCTCACCCTGTATTAATATTTTCAAATTTAGTAAACTTGGGTGGGGTGACTTAGCAAGAAAGGCAGAGCACAAGGCTTGCTGGAAACAGTTCTCTGACAATGTTTCATTATATTACAACCATGAAACCCAGTGTGTGGCTGAATGTTATGACTGTGTTTCTATTTTTAAAAACAGATATTTTATTAAATATCCCATTTAATGAATCTCTCTTTGGGACATTCAGAAGTATTGTTTTGACATTGACTGAGTATAAGTGAAAATTTAACATGAAAGATTCATCAAGCTTAGGCTGATAGAACCTGTTTGCTGTTTTCTTCAAGTGAACATTGGCACAGCTATGCAGAAGCATAACTAAGAATCTTCCTCTTAACCTAGAAGGCCTTGTCTCACAACAAAGGGCAATTTCTGATAGAAGGAGAAAGATTATAGTGTGACATTTTGCCCAACTGCATGGCCTGCATACAAAAAAGATCATTATTGGTTTTAGGCCAGCAAAGTACATGCATGTCCAGGAGAGAACACTCTGTGCAACCAGAGGTCTCTGGATGTTTCCATTGCACCATCAAAATAGGTAAGCAACACTTTAGATTCATAAGCAACTTCCCTGCCTAATCATGTAAGCTATTGTTTCATTGAAAACTCTAATCAAGGGCCGTTTCACACTACAAAGTTTTAGCACTATAACTGATATGGCTCCATCCTTTGGAATCCTGGGGTTTGGTGAGTCTCAAGAACTCCTTGGCTGAGATTTCTAAATATTTCTTCCTAAACTCCAGATCCCATAATTACACAGGATGGAAAGATAGCAGTTAAAGTGGAATGTAACACTATAAATGTCTGGTGTGAAAGTGCCATAGGTTGCTTAAATGATGTCCTTACCTGGCTTGTATAACTGCTGTTAGTCATTGAACTATTTCCATAGGAAAATCTATCAAGTTCCATTTGTCTTGCATTTGAATTCAAATTCAAATTCTTTACATCCAAATTTTGATATTTTCTCCAAAAACAAACTGAAATGAAATCTATCTCTACTTGCACTGGCCATAGTTGACAGATGCAGCAGTTCTGAACAGGGACAGGACCATTTTCTGTCTGCCTGCTACATAAATGTTAACATGAGATGCCCACCAGGGGAAAAAAAAGGCAGCAAACTGTTATGAGGGCTAAGGCCTTCCAATTTTTAATATCATAAATATTGTGAAGTTCACCTCTCCATGATCCTGAATGTAGCCACCATAAGCTCTGAATTGTAGGTTAGGAGTTGCCAAAGGGTTGATTCACGCACACACACCTCAGGAAGGTGAGGAAATCCTATCAAGGAACCTTACACTAATTTCCAGGTGCAGTGTTTGCTCCTACCTTTCACTCCTGCAGATTACCTAAAGCAGGAATATGTTCATTTACTTTTAATTCTCAGCTTGAAAGCCTCCACCCCAGGTGATTACCTTATACAATTTGGACCTTTGATTCCCCTATAAACCCCCCCAAATTTCCATGTGCTCCTTGGACTAGTTGGTTCACAGGCAAACACTCTGCTAGACCCAGCTTGTTGCTACCATTCCAAGTGCTCAGGAACGGCTTAGTCCCACACCTCAACTACCAAACCTCATCTACAGAAGCAACCTTGCTACTGGTAAATATAACTGCTAGTGAAGCCTCATTTCTATCTTAACCTTATTACTTTGATTCTTAGTCTCTTATATGTATGTGTGTGAAAGTATGCATCCTGTGTATGTGTATGTTTAATTTCTTTAATAAACATAATTAATAGAGGAATCTGCCTCTGCAGTTCTTTGCCTCCCCACCTCCATAAACATTTGAGGCAGTATCCCGGGCTGCTTGTAATTTATCCATACATTGAACTAAATGTAACATTCTTTAGATTTTATAGTTACAAAACCTATTTCATCAAAATGGTTGAATACACAGGGATCAAAATTAGATGTTTAAGAATTAAGTACTCAAAGTCCTGGACTGGCTGGATGAATCTTCAGTTTTTGTTTTTCAGATATTTGTAATACATTATTTGTAACCTGAATATGAAGAAACTAGTGATTTTTGGTAAATTCTTATAAAAAAAGGAACTGCAACAGAATTCTCACCCAGTCCTGCCTTTGACATAGTTTTACTGTTATAACTGACAATTAAAAAGAGGTCACGATTTTGTATGCAACAATGGGTGCCCTTATGAGTGCCATATTGTCTGGCTAGTAATGTGATGTATCTTGAGACATGAAACACTTCGAAATCAGTTGGTTTTTGCAATTGTTCAAAATCAATCTATTAGCAAGTGGTAATCAGCTTAACATTAATAGTACTGTGCAGTGGTGCAGAAATACTGTTATATGATTAGATGTGAGTGGCAGAAAAACAGGTTGTCATTCTGCAGCCCCTCACCACATATTACAGGATTCCTCAGCAGCAAAGGAGAAGAAAAATCAATGTTTTAAAGAAGGTTTGGGGTGGCAGATCTGATTCCCATTTCTCCAGGTTCCCTGTTCTAAGGGGACAAATACTAGGAATAAGCTATTTTTATTTGATGACAATAAATGTATTTCTACACAAAACATGTTTCAGTCAGAATTTCATTGGGTTGATAGCTAAGTAAGGGCCTGTCCTTTCCTCTACTGTTGGCAGAAAAGCTACAGTTGGCCAAAAGGTGGCTTGCTAGATTGCAGGCCAAGCCTATAACCAAGCCAAAAACATGTTTCCATGATGCATCTTTATGTGCTTTCTAAATGATCAGTATTAAAAAAAAAAAGTTAGCCCCCTTGCCTTCCATTAATCATTCAAAATTTGGTGAAGGCTAAGATTTTCATCCTACTATGACAAAAGCCAGTATGGCTGAATTTAAGCTGGAGGCTTTACTAGTTAAACAGAGGCTCCATTTACTATGATCTTGCTAGATAAATGTCACTATTGGGAAAATACAAAATTATGTACAAGTAAGTGTATTATCATACAGATCCTTAACTGAATTTTAAGATTTGGCCTCCTTACCTTGTGTGCCTGCAGCATATTATTACCTAGTGTTCTTATAAATAAATTGCTATCCAGTTTGTTTTCCTATCGGCATTAAGGAATAGCCTTTATTGATCTTATTATTTTGCTTATGCCCATGTTTGCATTTATTTTAAACAAACCTGATTTTGAAGCAAAGTATTTTAAATCTTCAAATATTGAGAATCAAAGAAAAAAGGGAAATAAATGCTTGTACTACTGCTTTGGCACTGAGCCATATTAAAGTGCATGTCATGAACAGAAAGAGACTATGACACATTTAAGACTGGTAGATTTATTACAGCACGAACCTTTGGCTATTACAACCCAGTTTTTCAGATACATGGAGTGTAATAGCTCATACTGTAATAAATTTCTTCTTCTTGGTGGTGGCACAGAGGTCTGGGCAAGATCCTCTGTGAAGCTGGAGGAATATACAGTCCAATCATCCTATGTAAGTAGAGTTCTGGGTGTCACAGAAGGAAGATAAAACTAGGCAGGCTAGAAGCTGTAGAAAGGAGTTTTACTCATGTACTGTATGACCAGTCAGTAGTTGTTTGTGTTGAGAAGGTGGGAATTGCAACCCTATTTTGCATGTCTTTTCCCTCCTATTAGTTTATAAGCCATATGTCAGCCTTTCCACAGCTGACCTTGGCCTAAATCCTATTGGTAGTCCCAACTACAATAACCTTATACTGCACCCGGAAACTGATTGGGAGCCAGTGAGAGGTTTTTAAAACAGGTGTTATATAGTCAAACCTGGATTTGCCAGCGACCATTCTAGCTGTTATGTTTTGGACTAATTGAAGCTTCCAAACTTGGCACAAGGGAAGCCCCATGTAGAGAAGTTACCAACACATGTATCATGGTTTCTAGGTCCCCCCAGTACAGGTAGTATCATAGCACTTTATTGAGCTGCCCTTGGAGAATCCTGGCCAGTACAGACTAGGCCTGAGAGACCTTTAATGAAGAGCCAATGGCGGGATACAAATCGCCATATAGTACGTATAGGATACGTACTAGGGTTAGGAAGGGGCGGTGCTTCCGCACCCCTCTAACCCTAGTACGTATCCTATACGTACAAGCGACCTAGCGGGCGCCCCTTTCGACATGGGCGCCGCCATCTTTACGTACTGGACGCATAGCGTCCAGACGTGTCGCGGGCGCCTCGGACGTTGCGAGCTGCGCTAGGCGGCCTCGCGACGTCATAGAGGCGCCGCAAGAAGAAGCTCCGAAATGGAGCTTCTTTTTGCTCCGCGCGGGAGTCGCGCGGTTTGGCTGCTGCGGCTCTTGCGGCTCCGCATGGAGATGGCGGCGGCGGGGGAGCGCCGCAAAGCGGCAGTTTGTATCCCGCCTATGTAAGGCAATAGAAACAGCATTCAGATTAGATGTAGGAATTTACATTCACACTCAGACAGCTAAGAGGTCCATAGTGTGTTCTTGTGCCAGTCTGAACTCAACAGAGAAAGGACTGGATACAAATGCAACCAAAAAATAAAAGCTTGGTCTGTGTTTCATTTTCTCTTCTTTGTAGGCCCAGGAGAAGTTTGATAATAGCTACAAAAAGATACTAACTTTGTAAGGTTCAGCATGTAACAAGAGACACTGGCAGAAAATGGGACTCTTGAGTGTAAGGTGAATAATGAAGTAACTTCAGACAAATTGATGTGCATGCCTAATAATAGTGTAATAATAAGCAATTATATAGCAATTTCTGCTTTCAAAGTACTTGAAGAGCATTAACTACCATTACAGAAATGGAAGCTAGATAGCTAGTTCTTTTTCACATTTGCATAAAAACTGTGTTACCCTTAATAAATTATATGTGAGTAAAATCACATGTGAGTAGTCATACTTTGATGAATATGTCTTCATAGATACAGACAAAAAATACACAGGAAGGGTTGGGGTGCATGTGATAGCAATTTTACATTTGTCCTCATCTAGTTAGATCTTGACATTATCGCCATCATCATCATCATCATCATCATCATCATCATCATCATCACTGTTATGACAAGAGGAATGAAGAAGAAGAAATGTTTTGGAACAGTGCACCATAATCCCTAACCCTAGTATGGTGCGATGGCGGAGTAATGGCGATGTCCCATCCATATGGGTGCCACCATTTTGTTGTAAGTGACATGAAGTGTCCGCACGTCACCACACATTGCGAGTGCGCCAGTGGCGCACTTGCAACGTCACTCCGGTGGCACAAAAAGAACCTGGAAACACCAGGTTCTTTTTATTCTGGAGAGACAGCACGCAGTTTAGGGGTTGTGCCATCCTTTCGGAATTAAAATGGGTGACTGCAGACTGCCGTTTCGCGGTGGTCTGTACTTCCCCCCTAGGTTTTTTTTTTACAAATAGGTACATCAAAGGTAAGAAACAGAATGGGGACTAGAATAGTGCCTATCATTTTCCAGCTAGGAAAAGTATTCAAAGGGAGTTGAAAAAATATGTTCCTTGAGTATCAGAAAACCCCAGTGATGAGAATTCTGAACTGATGTGAATCTTTGCAGTTTGGAACTTATTCAGTGCCAAAATTCACACATTATTTTGTGTAGGAAACAACAGCAAGTATTCTCTATTAGCTACTTAAATATACTTAATTAAGCCGCCTCTCCCAGCCTAACCCTCTCAAACGTGATGGAAACAATATTCACCTGTGATGCTATTGCTGGTGGAATGGACCTCCTTCTCAGTATCACAATCTTTATCAAATAGTGATCATAAATATGGAGCAGTTACAAAGGAGGAAACTTAAATAATTGTTCTGTATTCACTATCACTACTTAGTCACAATTATAACACTCTTACCATGATTCTACCCCCCTGCCAACTGACTTTACTGGGTCCCAGCTGGATAGGTTGAGGGGGAGAGAAGGGGATCCATTCTTCCAGCCATCAGAATATGAGTGAATGATGTTTCAGTCAAGTTTGGGGTGGGCTGTCCCAGAAGAGGTTACTTAGTTAAATATACTTAGCTAAGTAGCTGATAGAGAATACCAGTCAATATTTCTACAGATACTATAAATATTATTTTCTGCCCAGAAAATTCTGTTTTCTGTTGTTTTGTTTTAAACCACATGTGAATTTTATGCAGAATAAGTTTCCAACTATGGCATTTTCAGGAGATATAGCTATCAATGACACAGCTTCCTCTCCATAGCTAGAACACCTAATGCTACAGGCCCATCAAACCTGTGTTTTAAGCCATGTAGCTGCCACAAGAGAGAATATCTGAGGTTGGAGAGTAGGATGGAGCATGATTAGGTATCCAGCCATCTCTCAGTGGTGGGGTGCATTGCAACTTTCTTTCAGGGTAAGCATATTCCAAAAATTACTGTTTTTCCTTTAGGAATGAAATTAATTAAGAATTGCACCCCTACTTCTAGTTGACTTATCCTGAATCATTTATGTCTAATATAGTTATATACTGTGATGAACCCAAACATTTGATGTATCTCAAGATTCCAAGCATTATAGAGTCCAAAAGACAATGTACCAGTGGTGTCAAACAGGATAAACTACTGCTGAAGAAGTAAACTTAAGTTTATGAAAGCTTATGCTACCAGCTCCTTTCTCTCAGCCTCAAAGGTGCTACAAGATCCCTTTGCATAATAATTCAGTCTAACATGGCTATGTATTTGAATACTATAAGATGTATCATGCTTGTGACCTGGAGAGAAAAGCAAGGATAAACTTTTTAATCAGTTATTCTTACTAGGGGTTAACAATTTCAGCAGCAAGCTCCAAAATCTGAGATATGTGACATTTCTGGAAAGATCAGATTTAAATGTAACAAACAAAATTTTTGAATACACAGCAAGAGTATTTAGAGGATGTGATCCCAATCACACATTTCTACATCAATTAAACATTTCACAACAAATGTAAAGAGGTACCTAATTAAGCTCCTTGTGCAGCTGTCTGCATACATTTTGTCTCTATTTGTTACTTTGTTGAAGGTCTATGAAAAATGCCACTGATTATGGATACTGATCAGTGAACTCTGGAGTAAAGGGACTAATTAGGAAAGCACAGATGCATTTTAACAAAATACTTTTAATATGGAATTGAGGTTGGCACTCTGAAAAACACTGGTGTGATCTTATTGACATGCTTTGTAAGTTCAAGAATTTCTGTAAATTGGGGGCCATTTGTAAAAAAAACAAAAATAAACCAAAACATTTTTGGTAATTTATTTTCTCAAACACACACACACACACACACACAAAACCACTCTGGGTAGCTTCTCTTCTAACATTCGGTGTGCCCAAGGGTAAGCCATTTCTGGGTTAAGAAGTTCAACAGGATGAAAAGGGAAAGTGATATGGGGACACTGTGATCACATTTTTGGGAATATGACACAATTTTTGTACTAACTTGAAATGTGAATGTACTATCACTGAATATTGTACCACTTACCAAGACAGTGGTATGACTGCAAGTGAGAAGGCAAACCTCAAGAATATCATTCCTTATGAGGAACCATTCAAGCCAAGAGCGGCTCAGGTCAGTTATGCCTCTTGGTTGGTTTCACTGGGAGGGGGGATATATTTAGCTTGAGCCATGTGTAATTCATTTCAGATGTCTAACATGTTTCCATTATACTTCTTGTAGCATGAAAACTTTACTTTTTTGGACTATAACTCTCAAAATTCCTCATCCAACATGAATACTACCCTTACTGGCTGGGACCATCTATGAGCTGTTCTCAAAAAGTAACTTTTCCAACCTCTGATCCTTGTCTACACACACACACACAAAGATGCATCAAAACACCACAGGATCTTCAGCCAGATTTGCAGTGTTCTATAACAGCAATTAAAAATCTCAGATGTAAAGAGACAACAAAGCACAGGTCTGACAATTCAGATATAGACGTTCAAAAATATAGAATAACATATGATAATAACAAATCAAGTGGAACTGGCAATTGTTTGTGTAATACTATAGGAAAATGGATGTGAGAGAAGGACTAGATAATAAAGAACGTAATGGGAGGGCTAAAAGGTGACAAAGATGTGAAACTATCACTGAATAAGTCCATAAGACAACAAAATGTTCGTGGTAGATGAAAGACATGCTTAATTGGGTGGGGACAACGGTCCAAAATAGAAGGGAAAACCTTGGTTTGAAGTGATGTGAGTCATTAGCCATGATGCTGCATCAGGAGATGTATCAACAAAAGCTACATCTTCCAAAGCCACCCTAAAAAACTACGTTATCAACTGTTCACCCCATGCCCAACACAGCCATTCCCATGTTGCGGGAGAGTGGGAGGATACGCAGAGAAACAACCAGTTCTCTTCCTCTTCAGGCCTGATGGCATTCCCTCCTTCATACTGTCATCTTCTGGCCTTAGAGGGAGTGAAAGGACAGGCCCAACGCCAATGGGCCTGAAGAGGAAGAGTCCTCCGCTCCCTCCTTCCAACTGTCATCTTCTGGCCTTGGAGTGAAAGGACAGGCCCAACGCCATCGGGCCTGAAGAGGAAGAGCCATCCACTCCCTCCTTCCAACTGTCATCTTCTGGCCTGGGAAGGAGTGAAAGGACAGGCCCAACGCCATTGGGCCCAGCCTCGATTAAGAAAAAGAGCCCTCCCTAGTCCCTCCAGTCCACCTGCCTTAGTCCAGGCCTCAGAGGGAGAGAAGAATGCTGGACCTGATCCCCTCCCCCCCCATTCCCTTCTCCTTTTGTGTCGTGCCTTTTTAGATTGTAAGCCTGAGGGCAGGGAACCGTCTATTATCCCCTATGTTGTAAGCCACCCTGATTCCCAGTATGGTACAAAAATGTAATGACAAAAAGGAAAGATAAAAACATGGGAGATCAGAGCATGAACAAACTTAGGAAGGGACAAACCTTTCATTTCAAAGACACAGACAAAAATCGAAAGTTTGCAGTCAAGGTACTGGGAGATCACTTTGCCTCCTTGGCCACCATGAAGTGAAGCAGTCTGCTTTCTAAATGACAACTATAATATCAGCATAATTTGAAATGGTCTGTAGCATAATAACTTGAATATTTGTATGGAAATAAAATGTTCTTATACTGGCCTATACTCTATTACTGGACACAGTAATGCACAGCAGAATCAAGGGAAAATGTGAGAGGGTGAGATTACAGTTTTCTAGGATATCCCTTTGTTAACAGCAGACACTCAGCTGTATGGACTTTATAGTTCTGCTGTGTGTTCTTCTACTCCATTCAGTCAGGTTATTATCCTTGGCAGAGCTTTCCAGCTGAGTCTGGCATAGGTTTGATGACAGGATGCAAGGCTGCAAATATAAATAAAAATATAATAAAGTATGTTATTCTAGATAACTAGAATTCAAATCATTTTAGTTCCTCTGTATACATTGCAGAATGCACTCTTTTTAATTACTGCATAAGTCTGCAACATTACCCTTTTGAGATATCAAATTGTGTTTTATCACATTGTTTGTTGAAGTATACTGCAGAATGAAGTTTTTAATTGGGATTTTTGTTCTATTATTTTTTAAAAGTGGTAATAAAGGAGATGAATCTTAGGAACCACTACCCATCTTAGAAGTTTTGCTTACTTTATCTTTTTAATGATATATTTCAAGCTGTGGCTTGAGCTTCATATATTCTCTATACTTTTTATAACCATTTCTTCTCAGTTTCTGGAATTAAGAGCCATATTGCATTATATTTCAGTTTAGCTTAATCAAATCTGCAGACAGAATGTAACAAGCATCAGGATAGAATTCCTTATATTTATTAATTAAAATAATATAAAGGTAACTTGCAGTTGAATGCACAAAATGCAAAGTACAGTAATTGTAGATTTAGATTTTTTTTAAAAAAAACCTCTAGATATTTATATAAAGAATCAAATGACTTGGGTTTACATGAACAGATGTGGAGATTCTATTAATCAAATATTTGACTTTTCTGGGACAGTATTTAAAAAATTATTCCCTGCCTATGGGACTCATTAGGCTATTGTAATGAATGTAACAAATTTCATTTCTTAAAATAAAAAGTAGCACAGATTGCCATTTCTCATTAATGAGAAGCCAGTGTAATGCGTTACTGAAATAAAACATGATAAGGTAGGAAAGAGGAAAGTGTGATTCTTCAGATGTTTTTGCACTACAACTTGCATTGGACCTAACTAATACAGCCAGTGATGCAGGAGGATAGGAATTGTATTCCAAAGACACTTGAAGGCCCTTATAGGCCTAAAACAGGCAGGCCATATAGAGTGACATTTAGACAACACATGCTCCCCAATGTGGCATGAATATAATATTTGTTTTATTTATATACCGCTATTCCAAAGATCATAGCGGTGAACAGCAAGTAAGCTAATTAGCAAGTAAGCTAATTAGCAAGTAAGCTAATTTGCCCCCAACAGTCTGGGTACTCATTTTAGCGATCTCGGAAGGATGCAAGCCTGAGTCGAGCTTGGGCCCTTTTGCTGGTCTTGAACTCGCAACCTTGTGGTTTTGAGTGAATGGCTGCAGTACAGGCATTTAACCACTGCGCCACCAGGGCTCCACGAAGCTGCTGGCAAATGGGCCAGTGGCCCATTCAGGACTGTAGCAGCAGCCTGCTTCAGGAGCAGCCTGGTTGCTGTGGTCTTGGGCCAACTGGGGCTGGAGCGGGCTGCTCCCTTTGGTCCATCTGCTTTGCCCCACAGTTTCCATGTGCACATTACCATGAATCTTCTGAAACACACTGGAATAGCCTTCAATGTGAATTCATATTATTAACTAAGCAACAATTTAATCAGGCTTTAGGTGTCATGCTTTTCTTTTCCCCTTCAGCTATCAAGCTCAACAAATTAACACTGGAGAATCAGACATAATATTTTAGTGATAAAGCCTATATTCACAATGAACTGAGGAAAATCCTTGAGTAGATATGGGCAAATCTGCCCCTTTTGCTTCCTACCATATTTACATTTTTCAAATGGCTGTAAATATATTTTGCAAATGTTGGCAAATTCTGTTCTAAAATAAATTGAAATAAATTTCTCATCCATCCTAAGAAATGTTTAAATGTTTTCAATTCCTTTTGCATTTGAAATTTTTACAAATTTTGGTAAATATGGGTGAAAAATAAACTGAAATGAAATTCCAACAAACATTTCTTGCACAGAACTAAAAATTAGCTTTCTATTTAAGATGTTCCCACACTTCCTGCTCCATGATCTAACAAATCTGAAAGATTAATGGTTCACAAATTTAGATAAGCACTTTTTCTGTAATGGGTTGCACTTTATATAGGGCTATATTATAAATATGTGCACTTTGATTTATCAATTCAACTGAAACAAAGAATTTGAGTTTACATTGGTTGGTGATTCCATTTAGAGGACTTCTGTGAAGCTACTTTAGACTTAGCTACTTGAGAATTAGAATTGTACTGATGGACAACAATACAAATCAGCTAAAAATACATTTGGATCCAGCCAATGATCAGTTGTAGTAAGTCCTATTGAAACCAGTAAGGCATGCTTCCACGTCAAGGACAAGGGGAAGCATATTCATATAGTCAAGGCTCATAAATAAGACTTTCATAATATGCATAGATATGTGTAAGGAGACAAGTCTTTTTCAGTATATTCGCATATCTTTTCTCTGCCATATAGAAAATGTGGATATATCAAGGCAGCCTCACAGATATGGGTGTAAGAGCAATAGTACTTTCAGTATAAAAACATTGCCAACTTTTTGTAAATTGTTCAGGAGGGAAAGGCAAAGTAAACAACCAAACGATGCAATCATGCACAAGAATGCTGTGGGAATATTGCTATCTGGGGTCCATCCAGTGCTTTCTTTTATGCTTTTTATAACAGTTGGGCCTTTCTACCCTTACAGCCTCTAAGAGAGTAGAGCAGTGGAAAGAGCTATTTTATTATTAAATCACTGGTACTTTTATATTCCCCAGATTAATCCACATTAATTAGGGGAACATAAAATAGAACGGTAGGCACTAAATGGCATGTGGGGCTCTAGATACCCAAGAATAATTGCAATACATCAACCAGGTACATACAGAAATATGATACTTTATTTTTAAAGCTCCCATATAATATATTAAAACTCTGTACAATAGTTTGACACTACCATCCTAAATGTTTACACTGCTCTAGAAAGAGAGCTTTGTAGTGGATATTAAATTGTCAGACAGTACTGAATAAAGTTCCCAAGTGAGCAGTCTACTTTGATTCATGAACACTGAGATATTACGTAAGCTTTCTTTTTCAGATTTTTTTCTTTGTTCATTATTTTGAATTGGCCCAGGTGGATTCCCCACAGTTGGCTAAAACATGAGTTGTTATGTCTTTATTTTCAGCAAACTTGGGTTTCACCCACTACATAATTTAATGTTTTGTGTAACAGAGCACAAACAGATACTTGAATGTTGCCTAATGGTTGAGCATTGCCCAGACAGATTATACAGTCTATTTGAACTAAAACAATATTTTGAAAACTTTTAGTTGCCATGTTAGAAAAGAGTACAGCACAGAGTGATAAAACATGTTAGTCCATTTGCTTTGTTTTATGCATTCTTATCTTACTGTGCAAGTCTGTGAGAAAATGACATACACTGAAAGTATAGGGAAGTATTTTTACACTTTAAAGATAACTAGAACCAAATATTAATAATGGTACACATGCAGCCAGATCTATTATTAAATTGCATAATATGCAGATGTGTAAATAGGCTTTCTATATCTATATATTTATATCTATACTTTCTGGATTGAATCTTTTGCATACAAATGGTTTTGTGTTTGTGAAGAAATTATATTATCAGTTTGTCTTTTCTTCTTTTAATATTTCTATCAGTTGTTTCCTCTTCCTTGTCCCCATTGTGCTAGATGTAATGTGATTTTATTATTACACTTTATTCACTGTTTGATAGCTCAGTGAGCCATTTCCACCAGTCAATGGAGTCACTAGGCTTGGTGTCACATATTCAGTAACTCATGGTGTCACCCACCCCATTGACCTCCTCCCATACCACACTGCACAGAATCACACACACACACACACACACACACACGATAATGTTACTCATAAATTGTAATAGCAATAGTTGTGACATAAATAATAAAATAAAATTATACATTTAAATTATAATATCATAAGCACACCCTAAGTGTCATGAGGTTAATGTGAAAATTTGATAAGATACATTTTAAAAGAAATTTTTAAAAGAAAAAACAACAGCAACTGAGATCTCTTCTTTCTCTGCCCGCTGATCCTTACCCCATCATACCTTCTCTTCTGCTGAGCATCAGAGCTCTTCTGCTAAAAGGCAGATATCTGGAGAGTAGTGGTGCCAACCCTTCTAGTGTGTCACCCAGTGCAGTCTGAACACTCCGCATGCCCCTAGTGATGCCCCTGCCACTAATCTAATGACTTCAGTCACTCGTCTTCATTGCTCTCCTGTTATTTCTTCCCATGAGTTTATGTTAATAAAAAAATATTTTCACATTATGCCTCTCTTAGCCCTATTCTCCCCATTCCTCCCTAGATTCTCCTGTTAGTTTGTTTTCTTCTGCATTATTACTAGTATCTGAACATTTTGCTATACCTGGTTTGTGTTTTCATCTGTATCAGTTTTGATTAGGCCTGTAATTTTTCCTGCTCAGATTGTTATTTCCTCCTTAATCTTTGTTTTCATGGGTCAGTTTTGTTTGAGAGAAATAACTCTGTTTCAGTATCTAAAATGTCTGTTTCCCCTTCTTTCCTAGTCTATCTTCTCCTAAATGAGCACATTTCCAAAAGTGCCCACACTTACTCTTTTTCTTTGCAGTTAATTTCTTATTCTTTCTTTTCTATTGATAAATATGGACATGTTAAAAAAAAGTTGACTCTGCTTTGCTCTGAGGGGCATCCTCTCATATTGTGAAACACAGACATTTCTCCACATCCAGAAATTAAGTGCATGGTAAACAAGAGTTAAGACTTATCAAGCGTTTTTCCCCCTTTTGCCCAGTTCAGTGCCTCCTTTTGTCAAAACAAATACAGTTTCTCACAATTTTCTCTCAGTTTTGTAATCCAAACTTAATAAATACAAATTAATTAAATCCAATATAAAATAAAATCAGTAGATCTTTCAACATTGATATTTGACCCTTTTGATCATTGCTATTTTCAATTCTATTAAAATATTTTTGCCAATAAAGAATACAGCCAAAGAGCATTGATAACCAAGTCTCTCCTTACTTCTTGACTTACCAAGACAAAAATATCCCAGCTGAGTCCAAGTTTCCTTTAATCCAAATGCTAAAAAATCCAAATCTAATGACAAGATGTCAAATAAAGAAAGTGAAGATTTTGAATCCTGGGTCCATAAACAGCAGCTTTTCAATCCTTCAGGCATTGCAGATGGCAGTCAGGCATGATGATGAATCTCAGCCATCCCATGCAGTTTTGCTAAGCACTTCTTGTATTTTTCATGTGAACTGCTGGGTAATGATGTCTTGTGGACAATCTTCTTGATCTTCTCTTAATCTGGGAAGATAAATTGCAAACCAGAGCTTACCTAGATTTGGTTAAATGTCATTATTGCTTCTTTCACTGAGGAGCCCTGTGTAAAGGAAAGCACCTACTCACCATCTTCCCCATGTTTAGGAAAATAAGAGAAATAAGAAGAATGCTAAAAGTCAGGTAAAAGGCCCTTGTTGAGAAGATGGGGATACGGAATGACATCGAATGTATTAAACAATCTTAGGAGTGTGTAGTGAAAGTGATGACCCAATTATTGTAGGATTTGGTGACTGAGATATATTTCCCAGTGATGGAAAGGAGAAGGAAGATTCTGTGGCACTAATATTAGATGAGGATTCTGAAGTTTATTTCTTTGAGAGAGATGCTGGAGGATATGCAATGCTGACATGGGATGAAGAGTAGGTTTCCTGTAAACAGATGGATGAAAATCAGGTTACTATTACAGAGAACTTTGGAAGTATGAACATTATGAATGCTAAAGCTGTGATAAAAAAGATAATAGATGAGACTGGGAAAAATAATGATCATTGAGCAGGTTAAGACCAGATGGGGAAACAGTTGTGGAAAACTGTACCAAAGGTATGAATTGTTAACTGTGGGGGTATTTGCCTCAATTTGTATTTTGTCAACTTTGAGAACAAAACCTTGTGTTAAGATTAAAGTATAATATGGATTAAATAATGTTTAACTGGTTTAAATTGCAAAGATATTGGATGATTTATGGTTTAATCTTATTGAGATGATTAACAAACATATGTTCTGATTGATTTAAAAGGAGGAAAGATTTTTGTTTTAATGATGTACATTATGTTTTATTTTGCTGCTATATTAAGGGAAAAACTGGAGCTATCCAGTGTGGACAATGAAATTGCCTAATAGGTAATTTTAAAGTTTAAATTTAAATTTTAGAGAAGTAAAGACAGTCATTGATCAAGATATTATTTGAACTTTGAGGAGTGAAGACACATTTTGTTTAATGAATTGAGTTATTATTATTAACCATTATTATGAATAGATTCTGGAAAGCTAGTTTTGTATTAACTCTTTGTAAGAATCTGGTATGGTAATTCTTACTTTGTACTAGTGAGATATTGACAGATTATAGAAAGAAGTGTAGTTTTGTCAATTTTAGATGGAAGAGGCTTAATTAGGATTAGGATATGGCATCTGAAGAAATTATTGGAAGTCTTCCAGTATTCTTTCTTCATTTTTTTCTTGCTCTTTTTTCTTTTTTCTTTGTTATATATAGACTGTTTTTTCCTGCTATTCTTTTATTCTGCATTATATAATTCTAATAAAATATTATTGAAGGAACAGTGTTTGAAACAGAAGGAAAAACAGAAACTAGTCATACTCTCTCAACTGCAGGGGAAAGCAAGTCACACTCTCTCAACCTCAGAGGAAGGCAACGGCAAACCTATTCTGAACAAATCTTGCCAAAAAATACCATGACAGGTTTGTGTTATTGTTGCCATAAGTCGGAAACAACTGGAAAGGCACACAGCGAAAACAACCACTACCACTTTATCCCATTCTGGCATTCTGGGTAATGTTTCTATCCATTCTTTTTCCTAAAAATGGAATCTTGAGATCCTTCAGGTCTTACCTTTTCTTCTTTTATCTCTATTCAAGATACTGCTGTTTTGAACATTTAATACTTTAATACTTTTAAATTTTATTTTTCTTTTTAATATAATTTTATAAGTGAAAATTTAACTATTATTTACTGTTACAATTTGATGATTTATTGTGATGTTTGTTGACTGATGTTTGTGATGTTTGATTAGTCGATTGTAATAAATCTATATATAATGGAATATTTAAATACCACTAACATTTCTTTTGCTTCATCTTCTACTATAAAGTTAACATCTTTCTTCCCAAACAACATGATTATTAAGCTGAGTTTACCTGCTCAAAAAGAAGGCATCTCAGTTCTGCTGAAAACTATTGTTATGGTAACTTTATTCTTTTAGCAGACTAGCAGACAGAGTGGCCAAAATTTAAGAGCTTGACAGATGATCAAAGACATTTTAAAGTAGGTTTATTAATGTGAGTTAGTAGAGTTCCTTGGGGTGGGTTTATTAATTTTCTAGTATCATCTCCATTAAGTTTCTTATTGAGATGTTTGTATACACATGATTTTAATGTTTTTTTTATTTTTATGTAGTATGTTTTTAATGATTTTATATACTGCATATAACTTCTTATCTTAATGTGATGTTAAGTGTGTTTTTAAAACTGTACCTTTAAAAGGATCTTTTGAGAGCCACCTTGGATCCAGTTTAGGAGAAAGGCAGCATACAACTAAAAGAATCAATAAGTCACTAGCTCTTTTGTCAGAAACTCAAGTGAAAAGTGGTCAATTTCAGAATCTCATAATTTGTGAGTTCAGCAGTTATTGAACCACCAGATAGCAATAATGACACAATAATGACATAAATCACTTTTGTTGAGGTAAAATGTTGGCTCTGACATGGCTCTGGATCCAAGTATTGGTGGACCCACCTGTCAACTGATGGATCCAATTCACGCAGTCTGGCTGAGGAAGAACTGCTATGGCTCTGAAGAATAGGGCAGTGAGCAATGATGTGTCTAGATTTCTCCTAGCTGCAGTATGTGCTGCAACTGACCAGTTAATACAAGTATGATTTTTATCTCAAAATAACTACTCACTTGTTTTTCTTTTTCTTTCAATTTGAGTCACATGGTGAACAAGAAGTGTAGATATTTCAAGACCAGGGAGATGAATCTCCATCTCCCTGTTTTGGGTTTTTCAAACATTATCAAGTATTTCAACAGAAAATCAAGCAAAACTGAAGTTCAGAAAATCATTTTAATCAGTTTTTCTCCATCTCTTTTGATAAGCCAACTAGGCAAATTTGGTCTTATTATCAAATTTTAGTTAGACATTCAAATCAACTGTCTGTCCTTGTTTCTGTTGAAAATGCTGATGTCAAAGACATAAATGGAATCTCTCTCTCATTTACTATGTATTAGCACTAATACATTTTTCAACATTAATCCTCTGAGCAAATGAAACATTGATAGTCTGGAACACTAATGGGATACGTTAATTACGAATGGTATAAGAAAAGGAGATTAGCAAAATGCAGGCTGGAAAGAGAAAATGAGATTAAAAGTGGCATTTTGGCTGCAGTCCTTTGGGCTATATAAAAATACAAGATGATTAGTCAAGGAGAAATGGAAAACCAATAAATGAAAAAAAAATGATGAGGTTGAGTAAGCTAGGCAAGAGAGTTGTGAATGGGAAAACTGGATAAAGATTAGCTCACTGGTAACCAGATGAAATATGCATTTCAGCAGTATGTATTATTGCATTGCCACACTACTTTACCATTGGGCAATTCACACAGCTGTGTAAATTTGGAAAAACTACATAAAAGGAGAGAGGGAATAGATTTTTTTTTTTGGTATAAAAACCAAACGACCCTGATAGAATGAAATATAAATTGGACATGAAGGTGTAAAAAGTAAAAAAAAGGAACCAGATGTACAGATCCCTACTGATGTTATTCACATATTCCTCCTCCTCCTCCTCTTTTTTTTTTTGCAAAACTTAGTTGCAAAAATGAATATTAAATCAGTAGACCAGAGTGATAAAATGACTGCAATGAGTTTCTAAAAATCAGTATTATATTTATTTATTAGAGTACTTATACCCCGCCCTTCAGTCCTGAAGGCTATCAGAGTGGCTTACAATTATTATTTTTAATAAGATGGTATTATAGCATTGGTCCTCAAGGATCACTACCCCTTTTAGGCATTAGGGCCACCTTCCATGCGTACAGCGTGTGTATTCAGCCAGAGAATGTGGGAAGCAGAAGAGTTCGTACAACACACATTTTTAAAACATATCCCTACAATATGTAGAAGGATACCTGCACTGGAAGCATGTCACATGATTTGGTACCCTGCCTTTTTAGGATTGTTCAGTGTGTGAAGCACTGGCTGCATATGTACAATTGAACAACTCACATATAATTCATTGTTTTACAATGCATACATCTATACATATAATGCATACTTCTGTCTGCAGTGCATTGATATCAGATTTCCTAATGTTCTTGATGGTCCAGATATATTCTTGTATATTCATAGAGTCATTTAGACAGACAAATTGATTCATCTGGACTACTATGGTGTTGTGTGCCTTCACTTATGGTGGCCCTAAGGTGAACCTATCATGAGGTTTTCTGGGGCTGAGAATGGATGATTCACCCAACGTCACCCAGCAGGTTTCTGTGGCTGAGCAGGAAATAGAACCCCTTTCTATACTCAAATTACTATGCCATACCCAATGTCACCCTACTAGATGGGTTTAAAGCAAAACCTTTGGGGCCTACAACAGCACAAGATCAAAGGGTTAACCAGGTGAATCCATATTTATTTAAATAATTGATGGGCTGGGATGTGACCTTCCAAATGTGTTTGGATAGCTATTTATGAGGTATGAAGTGATTTCCAACAATATCTGAAAGACAAGGCACACCCCATTCTCTTTTTCATTGTCTAAGAAGCTGTCTATGGCCCGTTCCGCATGGGCGGAAAGTATGTGTACGGCACGTCCTAGGGTTAGAAAGGGGTGTCCTTTCTGGATGCCCCTAACACTAGTATGCGCCGAGCGTGTACAAAATTGAAGCGCCCATTCTACATGGGTGCCGCCATTTTGACGTAGTGGACGCTTAGCTTCCGCATGTCTCAGTGCCATTATGATGCCACAAGTGCACAATTGGCGCCTTGTGGCGTCATAAGGGCACTGCAAGAAGAAGCTGCATTTTGCAGCTTCTTTTTGTTGTGTGGAGGAGTTGTGCAGTTTGGCCGCTGGGGCTCCTCTGCGCAGCAAATGACGGCGCTGGCAGACCGCCCTTTTTGGGCAGTCTGTAAAGCGCTTATGTCAACCTTTCTGATTTTTTTTTTTTTTTGGCCATACAAACTCTTGTTAGTATGGTGGGCATTAACAAAGGATAATAAATGTCTTACTAAGAGTCAAAAGGAATTCTCTCTGTGTTAATTTTGCAAATCTCTTGTCTTTTGAGCTTCAAGTCAATGGTCTAGGTGAGACAACATCCCTTGTTATAAGCTTCTTTCATAATAATTACTTTTCTAAGCACCAGAAAACAAGAGTGTAGTAGCTGTTGATAGCTTCAGTAATGAAGAGAAAGGGGAAACACTTGGCATAGACACTGAGAAATGTGAATCCAACCATACGAAGGATAACAAGGGTTATTTCTTAAGGTCAGGAAACAACATGTGGTAGCTGTGTGACATTAGTGTTGCAAAGTGTTGCTTTTGGTTCATTTTCACAAGATTTCATGTTCAAAAATGCAGCTAGAAGGTGGGACAGACATCATTGTTGGATAGCTGCCATTTCATTCACAGATGTGTGACTAGCCATAGCTGCATCTCATGCTATTTCTGGGAGTTATTCCACCTCTTCCCCAGCTGGAAATATAAAGAATACATTTGTAAGTATTTCCATCATCTTTGTTTCAAAGGAAAATATGGATGATCCAAACGACCAAAGAGCCATGGATATAAATTGTTCCTATTCAACATTTAATGGTGTGTGCCAAATGGAAATAAGGCAGTATTTGAAATCCTATGAATCAGGGACCCTTCCACTTACAAAGAATGCCTTTCTCTTTTCTTTCAAATCCTCCCATTAATGAGCAGTACTCTTCTAATGCTGTTTTCCTGAGTTCATGGAGTAGAATCGGTTCCAGATGTACTTCTGGATCAATGGTTATTGTGAACTGTCAAAAGACATTCTACAGTGTTCTGCCTTTTCTTTCTTAAGACAGAGGAGGAAAACATTGTCAGACACTTCAAGAATAGTGGGCAAACTATTCTTTGAAAACCTGTAAGTGAGGCAAAGTCTTCATTTCTGTCAAGCAATAGGATCTTTGAACTAATGTAAATTTTCCCTCCTTGCAGCATAAAAGAAAGGTATTTGTCTAATAAATTTTATACTTAAAAAAGAAAGAAAGAAAGAAACCCCTTTTATGTATAGGTGCTTTTTTCTGTTTGAATGCTACATAAGCTTTGATTTTTCTGTAAAATAAAAGACTTTTTAAAAAATACCAATATTGTGTTTTAAATTTCAAGCACACATCTTACCATCCACTAAAGAATTTATCATACAAACCTGATGTACCATCACATTTGTACAAGTTTAGGAATGGAAGTGTACTGGTTTGGCATAATTTCTTATCCCCATAATAGTGTGGGAGGAAAGGGGGAATTCAGGAAGCAGTTGGCGGTTGTTGACAGCTGTAATGGCTGCAAGAGGAGGGGACAATAGTGGAGAGGAGCATAATCACAGCTACTGACACCACATGATTGCCTGAGAAGCAGAACAGCAGCAGAAGGGACCTATTGAACAAAGACAGTAATAGAATAGCAGTGAGATTGGGAGCCTATTGATGGGTTTTGTCTGTCAATCAAAAGGTATACTACAGTAAAGAAAGGAATGCAAGGTGGCAGCAGGATGGATACAATGTCATGTGATAAGTACAGGCCAAAGATGCTTTTACCCTGTTAAAATCCCTCTTTTCTAACCTCATTTGATAAACTGCCAGAGATCATTCTTTTAATTTAAGGAACTGGAGGCACCTACAGGAGCTGTGATGTTTGAACTGATAATTTCTTACCATTTCTTTGGACTTTCTGGGTTTGAAACAAATGAATAGGTCAAGATCAGAAGGTAGGCAGAATTTGGCTTCCTCTCTGTTTCCATGACAGGTACTGACTGACTTGGCATAAATCTTACATAAAATAATGTTATTACAACACAAGATTTAATAGGTTGCACTTTGAATTTCTTACTTTACAGCTGTCAGGATGAAAGTGAGGACTATAAAACTGACTGACGTTTGCATTTGCAGCTTTCTACAAAGTGCAAGATGCCATTAATTGCTGATCATGGTGCTGAAATTCTTCTTGCTGCAGTCCTAGTGATTAAAAGATAAAAGGATTAATTTTAAGTGGCTTATTTACAAAGTATGTTAGTTATTTACACAGCTTGGCATGGCATAATGCTTTACCATAAATGTTTTATATTGTGTTAAGGTAAAGGAATATCAGTCTGAAAGGATTGGTGTGATTTGTCTTTCAACAACAGACTGAATCTTGTTACATTTTTAATAAGTACTTCTGTAAGACTAGTGCTGGTTGTATCAGCCTCATGCCCTCAAGAAATGGTCTGATACTACATCAGAATGAAACTGTGCACTGGACAAATGATAGATGAACATAGATACAAGTAGTCCTATGGAGAACTGGGCCTACTCACATGTCTTTGGAAATAAGAGGTATGCAGTCCTCACTCTTTCACATTTGTGTGTGGAATGTATATAAATTAAAATATATCTGTAGCTCCTGGAACTTAAGTTTCACTGCAGGCCAGAACTGGTTATTTCAAACTGTGCAGAACAGAAGTGCTGTTGAACAGTATCAAAGGCAGGTGTGTGTCTTGGCTCAATGGGTAAGAGTAGCCAAAGATCATCCACCCAGCAAGTCCCACTGAGAATAAGGGAAAGGAAGGTTGGTCCAACTCAACAAGCTTTACACATAGCCTTAGAGTGACTATTATTTATTTATTTATTTATTTATTTATTTATTTATTTATATAGCACTGTAGATTTACACAGCGCTGTACATACAAACAATATGTGCTATAGGAACATCATATTTCATTTTTAACTGATGGAACATTCTCTGTGATATCCAGTTTTCAGTGAGTAATGTCAGAAGAGGGAAATCACATGATTGAGAGTAGAAAAATCAATGCATAAGCAGAATTTGTATGTTTGTTGTAGAACATTGAATGTGGGTTTATATTCTTTTAAATGCTCCAGAGCAATTGAACTTGTATGACAGAGATAATTCCATTAACATTAAAACCAGCTGTAGTCATACCAACCCATATGACCAGTTGCCCAAGTGGTGACCAGTATATGCTGCTGTTATTAGCTTCTACTCCCTACTACAATGTTTAATTGTCATCTAAGGTGAGAATTTTCAATGGGGATTCAGGAATAGGTGTGTATGCTTGAAAGATGGGATCTGAAGTGGTTTAGGATTCACTATCATTAGCCAATCGTCCCTTTCTTTTTTTCTTTTTTGGCAAATGGAGTAGAAGTTGGTGGGCTATTACATAGACAAACATAGAATATATTCTTAACAAAGTATGACACATTTCAGGTGATATACCATAAGATGGAAGCCCTATGTCAGAGGAAATGACTTCTCAGGTGGATGGATGGTGATATGAGAAACACCTTCCCCAGAAAGCTTCACCTGGCACCTACTTTATTGTCTTTTGGGCATCAAACCTTTTAGAGTTTTGTCTTGTTTGAATCATAGAATTGGAAGAGACCGATGTTGCTCTTCTGATATTGTAGACTTTTGGAGAGAAAGGTGCAGCTGTATTTACATTTTAATTACATTATTCTTTTTTGTAAGCTATCCTGGAGATATGCTCGATTGACAGTATAAAACCTCCTATTATAAATAAGCAAAATAATAAATAAATAGGAGTGTGCCTCACATTCTAGAAGTGTCACAGAGGGTAAAGGAACATTTTGTGCTGAAGTATTACATCTATTTATTCTTAATCTGTCTAGGGAGTGTATAGTTCAACAAAAGTTTCTCAAAGGGTCTGACAAGTTTAAACAGTAAAACAGGGAATCAATGAAAATGAGAATCACATAAGAATATAAGCTAGCATGAACAAAACATAACAATAAAAAACACACACAAATTAAGACATTGGATTAAGGTCATAAACTTGGGATATCAAAAGGTCTTTCTTTGGGGCTGAAAAAAATCAGGCTTGATACAAGATAAATATTCATGGAGATAGCATTCCAAATTCATGGCATCTTAAATGAAAAAAGTATTTTCATCTGTTATGTAACTTCCTAAGACAGAAAGACCCTGAAATGTACTTGTGTGAAGGAACTTAATAGTCAGGGGAAAGGAACCTCTAAACCAAAGCAATTCAGAGTTGTGGCCTGTAAAGTGCTGTTGATCCCAGAGTCATCTGCTGCCAGTCCCTGGAGAGATTCCATGAAAAGAAAGAATCAATTGTGCTCAAGAGGCACAAATATGGTACAGGTCTATAACAGACTGAGGAGGGGAAATGCCCTCCCCATTAAATAGCTTAAGAAGGACTTTGGTCTTCAGCTGAGGTTTAAAAGATTAATGTCACAATCTTGAATAAAATTGTTGTGAGCCAGAGCAGTTTTCTGAATCTGCTGTGATTCCCAGGTTACATTCTGCACCAATAACTTGCAATTTCAAAGCTTTCCCCCTGTCCAATGATAGCCCCATATATAACTGCAGTAATTCATATTGCAGCAATCTGGATGGAATGTTTCTGTGTTGACATTCTTGGTTTAGGAGAGGCTATATCGTGCATCAAATCTAGCTGATGAAAGGTACTTTGTTCCACTGAGGGCAGGGATCTAACAACATCCTTGGATGTCTAACAGCCCTTGATGGGAATCCAAAATAGGCAAACATTAAAGAAACCACAGGACTGAGGTTCAGTTTATTAGCTCTGAGTTCCTTACTGTTCTCAACTACTTTATACAATACAAAGCAACTTTTAGGAATTTCTGATAGTATGTTGGCTACAAAGTATATGAGAGACACTAATTTTTAATCTGTAAGAGATACTGAATAATCTGTAAAAGGTATTGATTGAATAATTTTATTTGGGCTCCAAATTTAGTGTGTGTGTGGGAGATATAAAAGAAAAAGAATGAAATATTTATGAAATGTACTTTTGGACTGGATCCAAAAATTACTAGAGATTTACAAGAAAGTTTAATATCTGAGTCTTGCAGTAAAAATCTTTTTGAAATATCAAAGCGGATGTAGCTGCCAAGATCCTTCTTACTTAGTTCTAATTTACCTTTCGATACCTTCATGGCTCTGACAATATAGATTTCTTCCTCTTCCTTGGTTCTCTTCTATTTTATTTAGTCAGTGAAGACCTTCGCAGTGACAGCATGTGTTTCTCAGTATCTCCTGTTTTTGTTTGCAAGATTGACTGTGCCAC
>NC_056526.1:136355006-136374380 GCF_019175285.1 Sceloporus undulatus | reverse complement strand
ATAATAATAATAATAATAATAATAATAATAATAATAATAATAATAATAATATTTATTTGTATACGGCCCTGTGGCGAACCAATCCGGGCGGTTGACAACAGTGAATTATAACAGAGTAAAATATAAAATTAAAAACATTATAATCCCTTCCCTCCTTATAAAAGTATTAAAAATATGACAGATTAAAAACACAACATGGGGGTTAAATGAGTTGCCTGAGGTCTGACTACGAATGAGCTCTTCAGTTTTAATTTTAAGCAAGAACTCACGCATTATCCCTTGGATCTAAGCAATAACAATAGCAGCTACAGGTGTTTTTTTTTTGTGTTTTTTTCATGCTTTGTGGCCATGTTCTAGAAGAGTTTCTTCCTGACATTTCGCCAGCATCTGTGGCTGGCATCTTCAGAGAATGCTTGCCTGGAAAAAGTGTCTGTGTGTGTGTGTGTGTGCGCGCGCGCATGCGTGCATGTGTGTATACACACACACACACACTGTGTGAGCCTGGGAATGCAGGAGTGATTTGCATGTGTATTGTTCTGTGCTGATGGCAGGCCTCAGGCTGGGAGGCTAATGCAAAAGAGGATTAATGTCTGCTAATTGGTGATCATTATCTGCTGGGAAAGCCCCTGACTCTGAGTGGTTTCCCATTTGCATTTGCTGAGTCCTCATTTTGCTATTCTTCAGGACCGGTAGCCAAATTTTGTTCACTTTAAGGGTTTCTTCTTTCCAGTTGAAATTCTTCTGGCCCTAAGGGTCCAGAAGCTGCGCCAAAACTGAGCTCCAGTCCTTAGGACTGGATCGTGTCTTTGCCGTGGCTTCCGGACTCTTAGTACACATGTATCATTTAAACAGCATACCTCTAAAGTGACCTGAATCAGCTTTATTTTGGTCTGTCTGTAGGGGGCCATAGTGCTGGTCCATGGTACACTGAGAAAAAAAAGAAACAAGTCTCCGAACTCATTTAGACTGAGAAGTACCACTTCATAGTACTTCTGGACACTGGGGTTGTTGAGTGGGTATAGGTCAAGCTATGATGCACATACAGCTATTTACTCCAGTTTAGGAGGAATGGCCAGAGAAGCTACTGCTAGTCACCCTCAACACTGACCTCCTTAAGAAGTATTACAGTATCAAGCAAAGCAGGGCCTCTGCAAAACTAAAATATAGTCTTTCTTCTGTTGAGAAGACTAGTGAATTTTTTGTACTAATAAAATCCAATTGACTGAAATACTCTGAGACTTTCAATTTTTTAAAAAATACAAATATCAGAGGATAGTTTCTGAATTCTTCCATGCTCGCTAGAATTGATGGTAATCATCATATTTGGTGTGCTGTGAGGATGTAGCTCTGTGTTCACTTACTGAAATCTGTCGCTTTAGTCTAATCTGCACTGCAGAATTAAAGCAGTTTGACACCATGTTAACCTCCATTGCACAATGCTATGGAATTCTGGGACTAGTAGTTTTGTGATATATTTTGCTTTTTCTGTCAGAGGGTGCTGGGGCCACAATAAACTACAAATTCCAGAATTCTACAGCATTGCACCATGGCAGTTAAAATGGAGTCAAGTTGCATTAATTCTGCAGAGCAGAGCAGACCTTAGTTTTACATTTATATCCCTTCTGCTTTCCCTCAAGTACTCAATTCCTTCCATACATTTTTTGCTCAATTTACCACTAGCACTTTCTGATTATGCTGCAGAAAACTTTTTCTTAAACTTGAGTGACTAAACTAGATTTAATTAGTTCCAGTATGTGGCAAGTTACATTTGCATGGACATTTATCAAACTCTTGGTGCCCCACCTTCCCAAATGAAAGGCACATGGGCAAAAGCATGAGCAAATAGCTAGACTATCTTGAATTTTACCATAATGTAGCATTGAAATAATCTTTTTTTGTCATTAGGATGTAAGGAAGCTACACTTAAAAAAAAAAGCAATTAGCCAATTTATTGGTGTAATGAATAGTGGTTTCTACTTACCTTTTTACTTTGTGAGGGCATGTTAAAGTAATTTTGATAGGAATTTTTCAAATGTTATTCCATTCTCTAAATTCAGTTCTGAGGCCTCTGCATAAAAAAAAAGAGAAAGTATTAAAAATAGAACTAGTAAAAGAGGTTTTTTAAAACACTGAAATAAGCGATGATAGCAAGTTACAATTTTAGATGCCACAATGAGCAATGGGAAATAATTACCATTAACAAGCAACTTTTCAAGCTTTCTTGTTTACACTGTGTTTTATTTAATAAACTAAAAATATATTGCAAATATTGTATTCTGGGAAGTGAAGTCTATTTTTCTACTTTGTTCCCTAGTGTTACTTTTCTAACTTCAACCACCAAGAAATCTCGGCTTATCTGCGCATGAAGAAAACAATGAATAAACAATGTGCAACAATATAAAATATTTGGGGTTTTTTGTGTATCAAAGGCAAGCAGAAAATTCAGAAGATCAGAATTTGAGTATCTCCTTCACCCCCACTTGGATTTCAATTCTGAGTCCCCATGAGATACGTAAAGCTAAGTTTCAACTCAAAGACTTCGTTTTCTTTTGAAATTTTCCATTCTCTCCCACAGTATGAAGTGTTTCAGTGAGCTCTTCTTATTGTTTACCTGTGAATGGGGCAATGCCAGAATGAAAGTCTTAGAAGCTGAGGCCCAGACACTTTAAAGTGAATTTGTTTCAGTCCATGTGTGTCTTTGAATCACAATGCATAGCATTTATTTCACACTTCAAACTGTTCATTCGTATGCCTAGGGTGATGTCTAATCGAAGACCAGTCTCTTTCTCTAACAGGTACTGGCTTTCATGTCTGTTGAGCAGTGAATCCACTCATGGTTTCAGTCCAACCTTCAAAAGAGCCATCAAAGATGCTGAAAGGAGCATCTTGGATAGCTCCTTTAAAGTTTGGATACAAACAGTTTGTATTAACTACACCACTGTTATGGAAGCTACCAGCTATCACTCCTTACCAATAAATTTGCAAGATCACTTTTATTAATATCATCCTGCAAACTGAGCAAGGTAGTTCAGAATCTAATGCAACTTTGTCACTTACTTACATAGGTAGGATTTGAACTGTGGATTGCTTCAAACACATTGGATTCATTTATTTCACATTGGAAAAGATTGGATTCAAATCCATAATCTCTACCTGGTAATATGTGAGGCCTTGGCAGGAGACTGTTGGAAGGATGGAAGTTAATGCAACTCTTAAATTCTTTTCTGTGCACTCATCCAAACAATGAACTGACCTTGCTCCAAAATCTAATGAAAGGATGGCAAATCAAATCAGAGTTGTCTGGATGCTTTCTAACCACTGTCAATTAAAGAAATCTACTCTATTTTTCCTATACCGGCTTATACAACAATTGACAGGAACTAATTATATGAGTAATGAACCTGGCAGATTCCAAGCTGCTGAAGTAACGAACTCAGAAATGCTCTGAGCAGAGTGGCAAAGGCACAATTCAGTCCCATCACCTAGAAGCATGCAAGTTGTTACATGGATGGGCACCATGTGTGTCCACCTAAGTGTATATGATCCCTGCAGATTAGGTGTAGCACAAGCACAAACCCCATGCCTTGAATATATCATGATGGGTGGTAAAATGTTAGTGTATTCCTCCCATTTTGAAAACAGGACTTCTAGCTAGTGAAATTAAAAACAAAGTGAGGCCTGGATCCTATTGGTATTCTCAGCTGGAGTAGACTTATTGAATCAATGCGTGGCTAAATGTCATTGATTCAATAGGTATACTAGTTAGGACTACCAGTTACATTCTGGGCAGTGTATTTTGTTACCCACAAAGCATTTAAACCAAGCCATTCTTTTTAAAAAATGCCACACCTTATCCCTTTCTCTTCAGAAAATAACACATCCCTACAATTCAATAATATAATCATGCCTTTCTGAGGGCAACTGTTCAAAGCTTTAGTAAACAATGTTTGCAAAGCCAAATTTGATATGTAGCACAAGCTGTTTGATCACATTGAGTTTCTGAGTTAAAAGAGTCTGGGCTTTAGAGCCTGAGTTGTAAAATCACAGGTTTCAGAGCTTTAGTATAATGGTAAGTGTATTATTATATGATTGGAACAAATAAAATCACTTCAAAACCACAAACAGCATTTGCCAATACACTCATACATGTCCGTTGCTAGTTGGAAAATCCCATATATTTCCAAGTTGCACATACACAAATTGGACTTGTAAGATCACTTAGAAAAGAAAACAACCTCCTACTATATAGAATTTACTATTACTGTAGAAACAATGCAGTTTGACATCAGTTAAACTGCCATGGTTCCATCCTACAGAATCCTGGGATTTGTAATTTTGTAAGGCACTAGCACTCTTTGGGAGAGAAGGCTGAAGACCTTGTAAAACTACAAATCTTAGGTTTCCAAAAGATGGAGCTACAGCTCTTACAGTGATGTCCAACTGTATTATTTCTGCAGTGTAGATGCACAGTTAGTGTGTTTTTACACTTTTTCATTGCTACTGGCTTTTTTACTTTGGATTTTAAAAAATTGGTCTCATACTATTGCTTCAGATTATTGAAGGTTGCTATGGCGTGGTACAGACCTCCCAAAAAGGGGAGGCCTGCCAGTGCCTGTTTTTCCTCTGCAGCCAAACCGCGTGGCTTCCCTGCGGAGAAAAAGAACCCATGAAAAGCAGGTTCTTTTTGCCCTGGAGGGTGGACGTCATGAGTGTGCCAATGGCGTACTCGCGATGTCACAGACACAGTGTGACATGCGGATGCTATGCGTCCATCACATCACAATGCTTGTATATTCGGGGTGTCGCCATTGTTATGGCACCACGAAGTACTAGGGTTAGAGACTGTGTGGTTGTTGCGTGGTCCCTTAACCCTAGTAAGGTACCAACACAGTGCTTTAGCCCCATGTGTACCATGCCTACGCTACATTTTATTGGTTTAAATCCTGTTTGATGAGAGTTTCGGCTATTGGGTCCTGTTGGAATGTATATGATAAATAAGAATGGCTATTTTAGCTGAGTGTAACAATATAAATAATTTTCGGTGGGATACACACCGCCATATAGTACATATTGTATACGTACTAGGGTTAGGAAGGGGCAGTGCTTCCGCACCCCCCTAACCCTAGTACGTATACAATACGTACAAGATGGCGGCGCCCCTTCCACATGGGCGCCGCCATCTTTACGTACTGGATACATAGCGTCCAGATGTGTCGCGGCGCCTATGACGTCGCGAATGTGCCTGCGGCGCCTCGCGATGTCATAGAGGCGCCGCAGAAAGAAGCTCCAAAATGGAGCTTCTTTTTTGCTCCGCGCGGGAGTCACGCGGTTTGGCTTCTGCGGCTCCCTCGCGGAGCAAATGGCGCCGGCGGGGGAGCACCGCAAAGCGGCGGTTTGTATCCCGCCCAGGTTTCCTATTATTTGGCTTGAAATGAGCTTTACTTTCCACAATATGGTTAAACTGAGGCTCTTGGATTTTGAATTGGATTTTGGCTCTCTTGGTCATTTTTTCCCCCTCTGAATGAAATTGTTTTGAATTCAAAAGCTTCAATGTTAATAGGCTTGCAGATTGCCATTTAATTTATCAGGTAGTATTTGACAATTAGGAAATCCTAGGATGCTGAAAGAACAAAGAGAACACCATTTAGGTCATTGAAAACACTTTCTCTGACTCACATGAGGGTAGAAAGTTTAACTAACTGACTGTTTTATTTAATCAGGAAACATTAGCTTATAGAATCTACTTCAACATGCATCTGTTTTGTCAGTGCCAAGTGATTCCCCAGGGCGAAGTTGATATTCATCTCAGTGCCACCAGTTTTACTTGATAATAAAGACAATCATTACAGTCTTCTTTCATCTTCATTTCTCTGATTTGCTAATTAGCAGAAGCCACAGTGAGTCTGGCCACCTGTTGGCAATCCTGTAATGTCTACTGCCTTTGAGCCTTCTCCTTTGATAATTTGGATGGAAGGGAGAACACAAATAGGCAATACATCAAAGAAGAAGCTGGGGCTATTTATTTTAGTTCAGTGCTCTGTCATTTACTGTTTATACCAGCAGTTGTCCAAGTGATGTTATGTCAATCTGTCTTTACATTTAATAACACCAAAGTCCCATATTGTGCTGATACCTTTACTGCTGTAATGTGCTTTCAAGTTGACTGTGACTTATGGTGACCCTATCCTAGGGTTTGCTTGGTCAGATTTATTTAGAGGAGGATTGACATTTCTTTCCTGTAAGGTTGAGTGTTACTTGCCCAAGGCCACCCAGTGGGTTTCCACAGGCAAACAGCAATTCAAACCCTACCTCACAGAGTCCTAGTCCAAACAGTCAAACCACTATACCATGTTGCCTCTCATACCTTTATTAGGCCAACCAAAACATGCAAAACACATTAAATTACATTGTAAAGCTTACGGAGTTCATCAGGATAAAATGGTAAAAAAAAAACCACAGGGGAAAAAGAAAGTCATGCTGTTGGAGTTACAGTATCTGTATTTTTCCTTTGACAAGTTATTGAGGAGGATGTGCTCATAGAGTAAAAGTTTAGGACCCCCCCCCTTGGCCAGTAAAGACAATAAAACAGAGGTAATAAACTTTTGCTTCTCCATTTGAAGTTATAAAGCACCTCATTAATTGTTTAAAACGCTTCATTTTAAAATGACAGAACGCCCCAAGCCAGTCCTTTAAAACATTCTGTTTTGAAAGCCTGCCTGCAAAAGATGGTTTTAACCTGCTGGCGGAAGGACATCAAGGAAGGGGCCATTCTGATTTCCCTAGGAAGGGAGTTCCACAGTCCAGGGGCAGCCATGGAAAAGGCCCTCTCTCATGTTTCCACCAACTCTGCTTGCGATGGGAGTGGGAGAAGGAGCTTTCCAGGGGATCTTAGAGCCCAGGCTGGCTCATAGAGGGACCTGAGCCATATAGAACTTTATAAGCCTGGACCTGAGCCATATAGAGCTTTATAAGTCATAAGCAGCACTTTGAATTGTGCCTGGAAACTGGAAGTCAGTGGAGCTGTTTCAAAAGGGGCATTGTGTGGTCTCTGTAACCTGCCCACGTAAATAATTCCTGCAGCTCTTTGGACCAGTTGCAGTTTCCAAACACTCTTGAAAGGCAGCCCCAAGTAGAAAATGTTACAGTAGTCCAAATGGGATGTTACCAAGGCATGTACTACTGAGGCCAGTTCTGGCATTTCAAGGAATGGGCTCAGTTGGTGAGCAAGTTTTAAATGTGCAAAAGTACTTCTGGTCATTGCAGAGACCTGAGCCTCCAGGTTCAAAGCTGAGTCTAAGGGTATCCCCAAACTGCGAACCTTCAGGGGGAGTGTGACCCCATCTAACACAGGCTGGATTCCTATTCCCTGATCTGCCTTCGGACTAATCAGGAGCACCTCTGTCTTGTCTGGATTACGTTTCAACTTGTTTGCCCTCATCCAGTCCATTACTGATGCCAGACACTGGTTTAGGGCCAGGACAGCCTCCTTGGAATGAGGTGGAAAGGAATAATAGAGTTGGATGTATCCACATATTGATGACCTCTCCCAACAGTTTCATGTATATGTTAAATTGTATAGGGGACTACACATGTCATAGCCAGGGGGTTGAGTAGGAGTCCCCTAGCTGGGTTTGCTCCTCCAGGAAGGGATGGAGCCACTGTAAAACAGTACCTCTAAGTCCCATCCCAGAGAGGTTGACATTATTGAAAGCCACTCAGAGGTCCAGCAGAATTAACATGCACATACTCCCCCTGTCCAGTTCCTTGCATAGGTCATCCACCAAAGTGACCAAGGCTGTCTCTGTTCCATATCTAGGCCTGAAACCAGATTGAAGTGGATCTAGACAATTTGTTTCATCCAGAAAACCCTGGTCTCCAATATACAATTGAACACTAAAGTTAGAATCATCCAAGCCATTATATTCCTCATCAGCATGTACAGATGTAGATGGAAGGACTGGGAGGATGGAGGACAGAAAGAAAATGAACTCATTTGAGATGTGGTGCTGGAGAAGAATGTTGAGAATACCATGGATAGCCAAAAAGACAAACAAATGGGTCTTAGAATAGATTAAGCCTGAACTCTGCCTTGAAGCAAAGGTGGTGAAATAGAGGCTGTCATATTTTGGCCCCATCATGAGGAGGCACGACTCATAAGAAAAGACAAGTTGAAAGTAGTAGAAAGAGAGGCAGACCTCATGCCAGATGGCCAGTGCTAAGTCTTCAGTCCTGAGTAGAGCAGTGGAGGATTAGAGTTGTGTCATACATAGGTTCAGCATGGTTCAGGGTCGACTTAAAGGCAGTTACCAACAACAATACCATCTGTACCTGTAATGGAAGTTTTATCAAGACTTTGGCCTTAACATTAACTATGACTGTACCCTCAAAACAATTGGTTGCCTGAATGCTGACCACACAGAAGTCTTTTTTGTTTTGTTTTTTTTAACATTTGGGTAGGAGTGGTTTTATTAAAAGTTTTTTTAGAATCATTTCAGAGAGCAAGAGAAAAAATAAACTTGGAAACTGGAACAGATCAAGTAATTACAAATCTTAGCCTTCTATTTTATATGGCTTGGGAGTAAACCTTCATTAAATAAATATGATTTATAAGCAATTGAATGGCATATCTTTATTATATGTATACTCACTCTTCTTTTACAAAACTAAGTGTTGCATGGGCAAAGTTCCCAAGTGGTATCTTATCCATAGTCAAATGTGATTCATTTTTATAAGACTGGTGCACCATATGCTGTCAGCATGTGCCTTGGGCCATTTATTATTTATTTTTAAAATTTCTATAGATAAAAAATGATGTACAATAATAATAACAATAAAAACCTTTTTTCCCTGTGCTTACAGTACCCTTTAAGGTGCTATTTACATTAATTACAGAATTAAAAATATTCAAAAACTATGTTACTGGTGTTACAAGATACCAACATCCAGTTAATTCTGCACCTCATTATTGGGATCAGAGGATTTTAAAAAAATGTCTGTCTCTAAATATGCTAGTCATACCAAAGAGAGTTCATTGTGCAGCCATATATTAAATCACATTTTGATACAATTAGACTATAAAATAAAATAATGATGTTACAACAATAAAAAGACAAAGTAGATTTTTTAATAAAGTGACAAGGAGCTTCTCTGTATAATATATAATGTGTTTAATTACTCTTAACAAATATTTATTTTCTGCTCTTTGAA
Organism: Sceloporus undulatus; assembly: GCF_019175285.1. Taxonomy (NCBI): domain Eukaryota; kingdom Metazoa; phylum Chordata; class Lepidosauria; order Squamata; family Phrynosomatidae; genus Sceloporus; species Sceloporus undulatus. The sequence goes on along the minus strand of NC_056526.1, from coordinate 136,365,173 downwards.
AGCTTTATTGTTCTTCCCACCTGCTATCTGTTTGTGACCTTTAAATGTTATGAACTAGTATAGCCAATAACAATGCTGATCATTCTTCTATTCTTTATTCTGTTCTTTTCCTATGATGTCTACACCCCCCTTTTTTGTTAGAACAGTTCTTTAAAATATGAAGGTGACTAAATGTTTACATATTGACCTGATTGGAAATGACCATCTTTGAATTGGAGGCAGCCTTCTTTGAAGACCTTTATTTGGCTCTGGCTCAAAGCTACTAGCAATAAATCCATCAGATCATCACTTGAAGAAAGCACATCTTGAAAAATTATAGATTTATCTCTGACATATTTTTCCTTGGTGTCACAGAAATCACTTTAAGAAACCAGCATTAGGAGGAGATTAAGGGAAATAGGAAGCAGGAATTTCCTAACTAGAGAATACTGAAAGAGTAGTGCTGTGATTCAGTCAATAACCCCAGGCCAGACATTTTGTAATTATATATGAAGCGGCAGAGCACCAAGGTGTTGAATTTTTCCATATCTAAAAGACTTTTTGAAATACAGCCATAAATCCTTCGAGCTGGTCATGAACTAGTTGACACTTAATAGGTACCTTTCATGTAAAATAATAATTTAGCACAGAGGCAGTAGAAATAAAACAGTTCATATAATTTTGGTGGAAAATTTCAGTTTCATAAAGATTTTAGCTGACCAGTTTAGCAGTTTGTTCAATTCCTGTGAACATTAAATAAAATGGCAAATGTGCATAGTTTATATCAGGGGTTCTCAACCTGGGTTTTGCAGAAACCGAAAGGGTGCAAGATGGAATTTTGGGATGTGTGACAAAGAGTGGTTTATGTAATTGATGAGTTATCACTCAACTAGGTCTCAGTGTGCCTCAAAGAGTGGCAGTTGATAGTTGTGTTGCACAGATAGTGGTCTAATTGTTTATTTATTCAAAGGAGAGAATTTTAGAATTTACAATAGTTTACATTTTTTCCTGAATAAATTAGATTTTTAGTTTTTTGTGGGTTTTTCATAGTATGTGGCCATGTTCTAGAAGAGTTTATTCCTGACGTTTCGCCAGCATCTGTGGCTGGCATCTTCAGAGAATGCTGACCTGGAAGAGAGTGGGTATATATATGTACACACACACACACACACACACACACACACACACATATTGTGTAAGGATGAGTGATTCCCATGTTAATCTGTGTATTGTTCTGTTGTTGATGGCCAGGCCTCAGGGTAGGAGGCTATGCAAAGTAGGATTAGTGTCTGCTAATTGGTGATCATTGTCTGCTGGGAAAGCCCCTGACCCTGAGTGGTTTCTCATTTGCATTTGCCGAGTCCTGGTTTTGGTGTTCTTCAGGACTGGTAGCCAAACTTTATTTACTTTGAGGGTTTTATCTTTCCTGTTGAAGCTGTCCAAGTGTTTGTGGATTTCAATGGCTTCCCTGTGCATTCTGATCTGATAGTTGTTGGCATGGACCAGAATTTCAGTGTTTTCAAACAGCTTTTTGTGCCCAGGATACTTTGTAATGTGTTCTGCTACTGCTGATTTTTCATGTTTGGACGCTGCGTTCAGTGGTCCCTATGTAGACTTGTCTGCAGCTGCATGGTATATGGTAAACTCCTGCGGCTGTGAGAGGGTCTCTCCTGTCCTTCGCTGATCGCAGCATTTGCTGGATTTTCTTGGTCAGTTTGTAAACCATTTGGTGGTTGTGCTTCTTCACCACTTTGCCTATTCTGTCTGTGACTGCTTTGATGTATGGTAGAAATACCTTCCATTTAGGTGGTTGCTTATCTTCACTCCTCTGGGTCTTTCTGGGTCTGGCAGCCCTTCTGATGTCTGAGCTGGAATAACCATTAGCCTGTAGAGCCCGGTCCAGGTGCTTCAATTCATCTTCCAAGAAAAGGGGTTCACAGATGCATTTTGCCCAGCCTACCAGTGTTTTGATTGTGCTTCTTTTTTTGTCCTGGATGATGGTTGGAGTTCTTGTGTAGTTATCTGCCTGTATGTGTAGGTTTTCTGTGTACTGTGTGACCCAAATGTTGGTTAGGTTTGCGCATGACTAGGACATCCAAGAATGGCAGTTTTCCTTCCTTTTCTTTTTCCATAGTGAATTGGATGTTAGGGTGGATGTTGTTCAGATGGTTCAGGAACACAGCCTCTTCTTTCTCCTGTGCTTCTTCCCAGAGGGCAGTTGATGATAAATAGCCCTGTGCAGGATGAATAGACAAACCAATTGAGGAAACCTCCTCGCCCTTATGTGAAGACCACTCTCACTTCCCTTTTTTTTGTGTTAAAGTTGGCTCCCAGGCTTGAGACTTGACCTGAAACTTGACTTCAAAATATTTTGCAAGGACTTGAGACTCGACTTGAGACTTGTTGGTAGATCCTTGAGCCTTGACATGAGCCTTGGATTAAAAGGCTTGAATATACAGTAGTACTGGAGTGAAAATATGCAGCAGGGGCCCATTTATTACTTGTATGTCCGTTACAACCTTTCAGAAATACTTGAATAGAATTCAAAGAAGCAACCAAAGATAGAATTTAAAATGCACTGAATAAACTCACTACCGACCTTTTTTTTTTGTTCTTTCTTCCAAAGCAGCAATATGATTCAGATATAAATAGCTATCAGATGCAGCATTTTTTTCTAGTAATCACTTCTCTATGTGTTGTTCATGAGCTCCTCACAGTTTATTAAATTCAGCCAGATCTCCAGCATCTTTTTGCTTCTAAACAAGTGAGTATTTTCCTTGAAATCTTTATTTGAGAAGCTACAGCATGTTCATCCTTGATACTTAGGTAAGTACCTTTTCTGAATGATTAATTATATTCAGGTTTTACATCCAAGTCTAATTTTTCAAGGGACATAATTGGATGCAAATTGGACAGTGTTAATCATTAGATATCACTAATTAAAAACAGAAGCTGTAAGTAATGGTGTGATTATTGGAAGAAATAAATGAAGCAAATCAGGTAGTACTTTTCTTTGGGGACTACTGACTTGTGCCTGAGCCTCACTAAATTGTAACATGTGAAGGTGCCCTGCTGATAATATAGAGTGGAGGAGAGATGTATTTGGAAGTAACTTAAATGTAATGTATGAGATCATATCTGAGCAAGGGAGGAAGGGAGCAATCCTATGGCTCAAGGACTTTGCAATTTCATGAATTGGGAACTTTTTTAAAAAAGAGAGAAATTTAATTAGTCAGAAACTAGTATCACAAGGAAATAAAACCCAAAAGGTAAGGGACAGCAGACTTCTTTTTTTACTATGTTCTGTAAGTCAAACACTTTGTGCTAAAAATTAAATAGATTTGAAGAAAAGACTTTTTATTGCTTGAGGATGTATACACACTTACAAATATTTACTAGACCACTGTAAAAGAGAAGGGAAATTTAAAAGGGGGTTATGTTCCTTGTGTGATGAGGAGGGAATGAGCCTTTAGCTCTGTCATGTACTTCCTCCATCACATTAATTTCTCTGTCCCCTCTGTGACCATCCAAACTATATGCCACATGCTACCAGGAAAAGCCTCCACAGAGGCAAGCCACTGCAGTCATGCACGTTCTTCCAAATCACGACCTACTAGTGATATTTGCACAGCAACATATGGATGCACACAACAGAGCAAGTACAGTTAACCCTGCTCTTTCTCCCTTGATTTCCTTATGCTCACACTATAATTAATTGAAGACAACTATTGCCAGAATAAGATTTTAGTTTGCCAGTTTCATGTAATAACAACAACAATAATGATAATAATAATAAATTTTATTTGTATACCACCTTTCCAAAAGATCAAGGCAGTTTACAAAATTACATAAAAATACATAAAATACATACATGAATTTACATAGGTAAACAAATAAAATACCTAATCAGTGCATAATGTATACAAACTAAAATTCCATCCTTCATCCCTTAACTAAAATAAAACCATCATTAAACATTACACAAAATTACATCAACAATTACATAAAATACATAAATGATTTACAAATCTGACAATGCTTTCATTTCACAATATGGCTTCTTGTGAACAGTTTAATGACATTGGATATTTGGGAGTTAAAGTTTTTTTAAAAATGTGAGGGCAACCTGGTCAAACTCTACTGCTTTGAAATCTAGTTAATATCCATAAATGACACTATGGGGCTATTCAGACAGTGAAAATAGATTTTAGGTTGAATCTTTGTTGTTTGTATGTATTTTTAATGTATCTGATTAAATTGGAGGGTTCCGCCAAAAAACTCAACCCAGGATAATTGATCTTGAGGTTTTTTCCTGGGTTTTTCTAAAAGATTTGCATTGTCAGCTATGTGAATAAGTAATGCAAATAGACTTGGGATAAACCAGAATAAAACTCTATATGCGTTGAACATGCTTTGAATAAATTTGCATCTTTATTTGAGTGCTGACACATGAGAATATGTACATCTCATGGAGATGTACAGAGATGTGGTTCCGATAAAAAAAAAGTGCAAACAACAAAACCACAACACATTAGTTAGATTATTTGGATTATAATGCTAAAAAACAACATATGAATAGGGCCTAGGAAACTTGGTTGTTGAAAATCAATAGGGCATAGAAGTGCTTTGCTTTGGCAGGAGCAAGGCCTAATCTGTTTGGAAATTTATGAGTGCACAGATTTGTTTATTGCCCTCATCAAACTCATTACCTGGAATACTGTATACTCATTTTAAAAAGAGATTATCTAACCCTATAGATAATTTTTATACTGATTTACTGTTTAGGAGTACATTTTTTCAGTTTTATTTTCAATTAGGGACTACTATAAAGGAATCTTTATTTTTTAGCCTGGAATTTTTCCTTTGAAAAGAAAAATAATCCTACCCTGCCAACCCATTAAAATTAAGAAGTTACTCCTTTGTACTTCTAGAATCCCAGACTAGCTGCTGAGGGACTTCTTTGGAAATCTTTTTCAGAGTACAGAACATGCCAAGAAATGAAAGAGCTTTCTTGGCCATGGTGCCCTGATTATGGAATGCCCCTTTCCTTTGTGGCTCAGTTGGCACTCATATTGCAATCTTTGTGGTGCCAGCCAGCAATGTTTTCATTCACTCACACATTTTATAATCATGAGTGCTTTTATGAATTAGATATGAGTGCTTTTATGAATTAAAAGTTTTAGTTTTAAAATAGATGATGTAAATCCAATTGCTAGGCTGAACCAGAGTGTAACCACTAAATCAGTGTGTTTTATATAAGTCTTGATTTACCAAATTTCTGTTGTGAATGTGAGCTAGTTGGGATTAATGGTTTATTTTGACCTTTAATTTTTTTATTGTCATTTACTGGATTGTGCACAACTCTGGAATTATAAACAGATGGGAATGTGGGACAAAATGTTTTAAAGAAATAGAAAACACATAGATTGTTATTAAAAAACATTGGTTTTTTTTAAAAAAAATCCTGTTAAATTTAGTGACATTTTTATACTAAAACCCATTCCAGGCTTCATAATGGGGTGTACTGCTTAGCTACCATGGAGAGGGCATTTTCAGTGATGGTGATACCATTAAGTGTCATCTCTAGGGAAATGGAGTGGTGGCAGTAAAAACTGGTATCCCTGAATGTGTTTGGATTTGTTAAATGGCCGTACACAACTATCCTTGCATGTTTTCTGTTTTGTGAAATACCACATTGTAGCTGCAGCAGGGGACCATGAAGAGTAGCCTGTGGACTGGGTCCAACCAAGGTAATACAGTTTTATTCTTCTTAAATTTGGACTGAATTCACATGTTTTACCTCTACACCACCAAAATGTTCATGATGCAAAAACATGGACACTTCTTGAGGAAGCCATTCTTCTCTGTCTACAAAGAGGCCTGTGACCTCACTGGAATGGAAATATACTGGATTGCAAAAGCGAGGTTCCTGTTGAGATGCAAATGGACTTTAAATTTTCTGGACTTTGAAAATCCCCCTGTTACAGCATGGCCCGGAGGAGGAGGAGTCTGCCTGCAAAAGATATCCTCCCTGGCATACCATCTTTACTAAGGACTGAAACAACATGCAGGCACCTGACTAACATATCCAATTGTGTTTTTCTCCTGTTTGGTTTGTAACATCTTGCCTGATGAAGAAGTGCATGGAACTTTGAAAGCTTGCAACAAGTATATTGTGCATTTCAGTTGACCAATAAAGGTATCACTGATGGATTTTTGTTTGGTATCCCTGTTATTAGTGAGGTGGTGAAAACTGTGTGTTTTAGTGTGAACATCAAAGGACCAGCCCAAGGTGCTGAATCTATCTGTAAAATGGAATGGAGGCACCGGGTACAGCTTGCATACCTCCTTTAAACTGTGGACTAAAACTCAAGGTGGACTCATCATTCCACATGAGAGCCACCAGCATCCATTAACTGATGACTGGATCTTTGCAACACCAGGGACCCTTTCACGCTGTGCAGTTATAGTGTTATGATTTCACTTTATTGGCTGCTTCCTATGATTTTCTAGGATTTGTAGTCTGGTGAGACTCTAGAGTTCTCTGGGAGAGAATTCTAAATCCTTTCCAAAAACTTTTGAAAAAAATTCCCCAGGGATTATAATGTTTTTAATTTTATATTTTACTCTGTTATAATTCACTGTTGTCAACCGCCCGGATTGGTTCGCCACAGGGCGGTATACAAATAAATATTATTATTATTATTATTATTATTATTATTATTATTATTATTTCAGTAGGTCTAACATCTTGGAGCTAATTTTGACTTCTGTTGCTCAGTTTTTACTGCTGTTTTTAATGTTTATTTTGGTTTAACCCTGATTTTTATGTTGCTTTTATTTATAAAATGGATAGCATGTATATATTGGATTATGTTCTCTTGATTTTAAAAGTTGTGTGAACCACCCAGAGGACTTGGTTAATATATAGGCTGTGTAAAAATGTCATAACAGGAAAACACCTTCACAAGAACAACCACATATCTGTGGTTATGTGGAATTAAAAAGGATAGTTTTGGAGTACAAAATTCATTTTTATAGGACTAAATAAACAGATATGGGATTATGATTTGTTCTATATTGGGTAAAAGAGTTTCTGTAGTGTAATGAAAGGGATAACTGGAATCCCTCCGCCTTTTCATTTAAAATTATATTCTAAAAATATTTTAAAGGCTTAAAAGTGGGAAAGGATTAATTAAGTGCATGAGAGGGGATGTGAAGGGATACAACTAAGTAGTAAATTACCACTGGCGTTTTGAATGGAAAATAATTTAAGACACTTTTGACAGCTGTGTTCCTCCAGTATAGGGCCCGTCAATGTTAGTGAGGCTTACTTTCTAGGACTGCAACCTTAATGTTTCCTTGCCCTTCAGGCCATCTACACAACCATACTTATAAATTAATGGAGCATAGTTTGATACTGACCTCAGGAACTCTAAGGAGAAATGTTCTTTTCCCTGAGGAGGGGGTGGAGAAACAGGTAGGTTTAAAAATAAGAGGAAATAAATAGAATAGCATATATTTGGGGCTGTGTTAATTATTTTAACATTGCTCTCTTCCTACCGAGGGAGCCTATAGGCAGCACCATGTATAAAGCTGAATTTGTTTCCATTGCACAAGGCTTAATCACAGCAGAAATGTCGGGATCTTGTTCATAAGCCAGTGCGTTCAGAACTCACTGCATCTTACCAGTTGTTCCAAGCCAATTTGCCAGATGCTTGGTAAATGGAGCAAAACTCCCCCTGGATAAGGGCCTAAAGGAACAGGTGTCTACTGAATGGCAACAATTCCTGATTGCAGAGTTCAACAGGGATGCCATGAACCACCTCAGTGTCGGAAAAAGGGAGGATGTGCAGTTTGAAATCTGAGCATCATGTTGCCAGGATTCTATATTACTAGATTCTGATTATCTGCTTACAAATTTTTGATTCCTGAGGCTTTGCTCATTTGTTCCCTTGTATTATGTGTGCTACACATCACTTCTTTTCTCAGCTTCCTCTACTCTGTTGCCCTAGGAAGTTTAAAATATTAAAAAAACAAATAGAAGTTAGGGTAGTTTTGCATATGGTAGATCACATTATATGCGATCAGAGTTCAGAAGGGCTAGTTAATTTAAAATGTTGCAGGCACAATGGTCTGTCAAACTCAGGGCATAGGGGCCTAGTTAGATAAGCAGAAAGAAGAAAATAGAAACTAGAACAGGCAAATTGTATGTCACATTCCAGTTTATGAGCAAAACAAAGCAAGATAATTTTTGGCTGAACATATGGGGGTAGCTTGAGATCAGTAAAAAAAAACTGACAGTGTGATACAGCTAGCGATCTAAGACACATTTCACATGCATAACATATATTCAGAGGAATGGTCAATCATGATTTTCTAAGGCAGAACAAATTTAGATCAAGGAGTCTAACCAAAGAGATGTTGCAATTTGTAAGAAGTGAGTTCTAAGTGAAAGGTTATAGAAAGATGTCACTCCTGTTGGGCAGAGCTCCTCTCTTCTCAGGGGTTCCCAGATGGTTGTCTGTTGTAATGTCAATCTTGCTTGCTCTAAAACTGCCCCTCTGACTTATTCTTTCTTCTGTTCTGATAATTTTATAAACTTAGTGTACATTACTGCTGTGAGGAGCTATGATGAATGCTCAGAAGGCAGACTGGTTTTCCAGGCTTGGATTGCTTAGTTAATTGAGGGGTGATGTAGTTGCGCCTCTTAGCTGGCCATTATTTTAAATATCACAGAACTGTGACATTCTTCAGTATTTTCTCACCATTCTGACAAAAAACCAAAACAAAACAAAAATCCCAAAACTATTCCAGAATGGAAAAGTAATTGGACTATTCACAAGCTTTGTCTTTATGTTGCTCTTTTTTTACTGTGACTGCCATTGCTTTTGTTGTAAACCAAGATGGGCAACTTGGACAACTCCTTCAGATATAATGGCCTGAAATCCTGTATGGAGTGATGAGGCATGAAGTTCTGTCCAGATGGAACTACATCACCTCTCCTCTTATCTCCTGCAGGACTCACCTGTATCTTTCATTCTTCCCAATACAACCATTTAGCAGCTAGTGGAAAGTGAGGAGGGGGGAGTGGAGGTATCTACCTACATTCCTGCAAATGCACCTCTGGGGCCTCTGCCTTCAATTTTTGATCTGGCTACATGGACATAGATTGATGTTTCTCTGCTGGCTCCTGACTTTCCATCCAGCAATAAATGACCATGTTGGGCCCCTACAGGAAACAGATGACTTTCCAGGGGGCTGGAGGTTGCTGTGCATCGGAAGTTTTAAATTCTTCCTTCAGTGATGACAAATAAAAGATGGGCACTTGTGATACCAATTAACTAGATCCATCACTAAAAGAATTCCAGCAAGTTTAGAAAGCTATCATGCCTGGGTGCCAAAGTATCATTGAGTAAGCTCTGCCCTTCAGCTTCTTCTTTTTGCTAGGACCAGAAAGAAACCACTCTTGGTCAACAGCTGCTTGAGTGCTACATGAGCTAGGGCTGGACTGGTATAATTTTAAACTTCACTTGAGCATTTAGAAATACAGTTTAGACTCCAAAGTATGGGGGAGTCAGAGTTACCAAGGGCATGTGAATGAAGCAAATATAAGAGTTCTAGGTGTGAACAATTTACAATGCCTCACTCTTTGCTATGCTAAAACTTTGGAGACTGTAGGAAAATTGCATTGGGGGAGCAAGGTCCACATTGTGCCCCCATTGTATCCACATCCTTGGTGGTCACACAAAGTGCAGAAACTTGTGCAGACAGAATTCTATGAGGACAGGCTTTTTCAGTGAAAATGGGTCAGAAGGAATACAACATCAAGGATGAGCTCCACACTTGCTTCTCCTTAGTCATGTAAAGCCGTCTTCATTTCAGCATTGTGTGAACAGGATTGTGTGCATAGACTGGGAGAGGGGGGGATCCTTCATAATGCATAATAGTATTTTTTTTTCAAATGTTTAGTTATTTGTTTTATATTTTTTTAATGTTTCCCAAGACCGCGGTAAAAACACATTAATTAAAGTCTTATGTGTGTGTTTCCCTGTGTACAACTGCCAATATATTAAGACAGTGGCTGTCTTTTAGGAAAGTAGTACATTGTTTGGAGACAGAGGAGAACACAATTTGAGTCAGAGGAACACCTCAGCAGTATTCCTCTGTGTAATGCAGTTTCCCGGA
>NC_056526.1:136345333-136354996 GCF_019175285.1 Sceloporus undulatus | reverse complement strand
GGTCTGCCAGATGATGATGATGATGATGATGATGATGATGATGATGATGATGATGATGATGATGAAGCAGCTCATTTTGCTGCCTATTTATGACCTTGCTATTTACCTAAGCATGTGTGTTTTGTTTACTATATCTTAGTTCTGATTTAGTACAGTTGATTTTATATTGGATGGAAGTATATTGTGTTATGTTGCATTGCTTTTACTGAATGCATCCTCTTTGAAATACAGGATGGATTAGAAATACATTAATAAAAGAGACAAACAAGTGAATTTAAAGTCATCATGAGGATAAAATAGACAAGACAGACTTTTTTTTTTTAAAAAAGTATTGGCACACTATGGCGGGTTACAGACCGCCCATTTGGGGCGGCATGCACCCGCTCCTTTCCCCGCTGTATCAGGGCCTCAGTGGTCAGAACGGCATCCGCTGAGGCCCCAATCCGCCGCTTTCCAGGCCGTGGGGAAGCGGCAAAAGGCCCCTTCCCTGCAGCCTGGAAAGGGGTGTCCTTGGGGCTTCAAGCCCCAAGGACACCCGGCGACGGTGGGGAGGAGGAGAAAGGGGCCGCATGGCCCCTTTATCCTCCGCGTCTCTGGTGCAGCCGTCTGAAGGCTGCGCCCAGTGACGCAAAGCCAAGAAGGAGCTCCGAAACGGAGCTCCTTCTTGTGCTGCATAAAGGGCGCTCTAAGCGCCCTTGCCCAGTGCAAGGACATCAAGTCCGCGCCGCCTCGTTTGGAGGCGGCGAGATCGTGATGTCGTAATGGCGATGGCTGTGTGGAACAGCCGTTGCCATTTTGTGCACGCTCCGCGTGTGCTCAGGTTGGGGGCGTCCAGAAAGGATGCCCCTTTCTAACCCTAGCACGTGCGGAGCATGCACTTTAAGGCCCGTCTGTAACGGGCCCATATCTTCTTCTTCTTTAAAAGCAGATGTTTTCAAGCTTAGTTACTTGGAAGTAATTCCCATTGAACTCAACTGGACTTAGAATGAACATCCAATGGATTGGCCTGTTAGTTTAGTTTGTCAACATTAAGTTGTCAGAAAAACTTGGACTAGAATAAAATATGAGATTACAGATGATTAGCCTGAAATTACATTAAATGTTCAGGCTTGGATCTCTTAATATAGTTTCTTAAAGATGATAATCTCTGTATTACGCATTTGCTAGGCCTTTCACATTTCATGAAAAATGCCATGGTTTTGAAATGCAAATAGTGCTGGATTGCTTTGCTCTTTCTACAGTAATTAAAAAGGGACTTCTTTGCTCTGCTTTATGCACATTCTCATTTCTATCATGCAGGAAATCTAATCTACTGCAATAGACTTTTAATTGGGTATCTGAGTTTATCTGCTATGCGGTGTCCTTCTTTTCTTTGAAGATCTAGAGTGTGTGAAGTGAGAGGCTGTATAATATATTTGGAGATGCCATAGCCAGTTAAGGGAGCTGAATTTTTTTTTTTTAGGGATTTCAGTATAACTGATTTTTAAAATGACAGCAAGCATTGTCAGGCATTTGTATTAGTGTCTACTGCTATTTTTAAGAGCCAAAGAAATGGGCTATTTTACATTCTGATTCCAATCAGTTACTTCTGTAGCTCTTATAGGCTGCATGCATTTAAAAGGCCATACCCAGTAAAACATGTAGCACAATTTCATGCCTTTTCTGTTTCTAGTTGCTTTTAAAATCAGACAAATTAAATTAGTTCTTCGATAGCTAATTCCAGTTGTAATCTAGGATGCCCTATTTTCCATACAAATGGAATGCTGTATAGTGAGCACTAGGTGTGACTGAGAAAGCGTAAAAGAATATCACAGAGTTTCATTATAGCTTATTGGATAAGTTAAATATTCAGGTGAGGCAATAGTGGATTTTTTAAATAAAAAAAGTCTAATGGGACTTGAACAATTAAATTATGATTTGATAAAATGACTGCTTCAGCTATCTCTGTTTACTACTACTACTACTAATGACCAAGATTCTAAATCATCTACTCAATTAAGCAGTGTCCTGCTTTTGGGCAGAGGCTGCTGCAAGCAGCAGGGGCCTGTGTTCCTGTTGATCTTGTGTGACAATCAGAAGCTGAATCCCTGCAAATCCTCCTTGCACCAGATATTGCTTGCAGGTTTATGTGTGTGAAAATATCAGTCTGTTGTGCCCTGATCAACAGGAGAAAAGACATTTGTTACCACAATAACTGATGCCAGCAATCAGGATTCAGGGTCTATTACAATCCCTAAATATTACCTACACTATTGGAAATGTAGGGATTGTTCATGGAGATTGCAGATGCTCTCCCCAAAAGACACAGTTGAAGTTTAGACCAATTCTGCAGCTTTTTCCAAATTTGTTTATAATTATTCTCATACAGGTCCATGTTTCTTTTTGTAAGCCAAATTCCCAGATATTTAATATAATAATAATATAATGTAATTTTCGTTTCACTTTTCAGACTGGATACTTCAAATATTTGTCTTTCTTGACACTCTTTGTAACATTTTTTTGGTAATAATTTTTGTTTTTTTCTTTATTTTCAAACCTGAGGATTCTCCAAATTCCTTTAGGACTCTCAACAGCTGATTTATTTCTTCTGTTGGGTTTTCCCAAAAAATAATCACAAGATCTTCCGCATATGCTTTAAGCTGATATGAGTGCTTTTTAATCTGTGGACCATTAATGAGTGGATTGTCCCTAATTATATTGTTTAATATCTCCATAATTGTGATAAATAATAGTGAGGATAGGGAATATTCTTGTTTCATGCCCTTGTTGGTGTTAATTGTTTTGGATTTCTAACCATTGACAATTATGTGTGCTTTTTGGGTATTACAGATTTCATGTATTCCATGTAAACATTTAGTTTCCAACTCCATCTTTTCCAGTACCGCAAAAATGAATTTCCAGTCCACAGAATCCAAGGCTTTCTCTGTGTCTACCGCAATCGTAATGGAAGGTAGAAAGCACTATAAGAGTCAGGAGGAACTATTAGGATTACCCATAAGTTGTGTAGAACATTGGTACTTATGTAAGGTTATAACTCTGTAATCGAACAATAATCAACAAGTACATATATACTATGATATCTGTTTTAATTTGTTTTTAATAGGTTATAAATAAATTTAAAAAATGTAGGGACTGTGAACATGAATCATGTACTAAAGCATGACTATAGGTAATGCATTCGAAACTGTGATTGTGAATTCCAGTCAATGATAATAATACTAATCATAACAATGATGATGATGATTCCTGCTCTTTTTCCATTCCAAGACTCAGAGCAGCTTTTTAAAGTGAAATTAGATGCAAGCAATAAAATTTCATGTAATATATAAGTTAAAAATACAATTAAACTTTCAATAGGATTAAAAGCAGTTAAAAGCATATCATTAGAAAGAATTATTATAGACTAGAGCAAAAAGTTAAATGAAGGTATTTAAAAAAGTAAAATAAATTTATTGATTACATTTTATTCTGCAGGCAGTGGCCTCCCACACCGAGGTGCCACCTGGTGTGAGGGGCAGGGCTTTGGGGCAGGGGCTTCAGAGTCAGGGCCAAAAGGGCATGCCCTCAACTCCCTGCCCGGTGTGGCTTTACACATGAGTAAACCCATGTCAGACAGGAAGGAAGGGTTGCCCTGGGCCTCCCTTTCCCTGCCTGGTGCAGCTCTACACTTGAGTAAAGGGTAAGGAGGAAGGGGTTCCTTGGGCTTTCCTTTCTCTGCCCGGCACAGCTTTACACCCGAGTAAACCCATGACAGGCAGGGAGGAAGGGGTGCCCTAGGTCTCTCCCTCCCCCCCTCCCCCCCCCCCTCCCTCCCTCCCTCCCTCCCTCTCACACACTATGGCACATAGTAGGAGGTGTGGGGGGCTGCTCGGCCTAGTGTCACCCCTCTTCTGGGTTGTCACCTGGTGTGGCACACACCCCTGCACCCCCTAGTGATGCCAGTGTCTGCACGATTTGCTATGCAACAGACTGAATCACCTGGGAAATCCTATTCTTGAAAAGTTGTGGGAGAAACCCAGATTGGATACAGTCTGTCTACTGCCTGGCCACAAGGCTGTCTGATAAAATCCATTGGTTATGGTTACAACCCACATCTATCCCAGTGGGAATTGACGTGTGATAATTTCCATCATTCTGTACAGAGAAGAATTTACCATGCCATATGACACACCAGCAAATGTTACGAGTACAGAAATCTATATTATAGGAGTCAGATTACTGGACTATGTAGCTCAGTATTGTTATTGTGGACTGGACTAAGGCTGAATCTGCACTGCAGAAATAAGCAGTTTGATATCACTTTAACTGCCATGGTTCAGTGCTATGGAATCCTGGGATTTGTAGCTTTTTGCAGCACCACAGCACTCTGACAGAGAAGACTGAAATATCACAAAAATTCAAATCCCAGAATGCCATAGCACTGAGCCACAGCTGTTAAAGTGGTGTCAACCTACATTACTTATGCAGTGCAGATACAACCTATATCAGTAGGTTTTTAGACAGGACCCTTTCCTAGCCTTGGGGATTGAACTTTACATGTGAGGTATGTGCTATTAATTGAAGGTAAAGTCAAATGCATTTTCTAAACCTAATGGCAACAGGGGAGAAAGTAGGGTGACAAACTAAATTCCTAAGGTAGAGAGTGTGGTAATCTATAGACAATCACAGCTGGCCATGTTTTGGCCACCAGCTGAAGAACTTATCCAGAAAGATTTTAAAGAACAGGCAGGTTAGTATGGGAGCAGACAGTACTTCAGGTGCCCATTTAAGATATTTTATAATGAAATAAAGAAAATGATATTTTAAAAAATCAAGTATGGTCATTTCACATTTTTTTTAGATGTTCCCATTATTACATTAATAGATTAAAGGTGGCATAAAAGTTTTCCAGCTTCAATAATCAGCCATACCGTATTTAGAGAGCTATATGGTGCCATTATACAGTTAAATGTGCAGTTTCATGTTCATGACAATGTGCAACAATGAAAAATGTGCAAGGCATGCATGCACAACCATACACAATAGCCCTGAACATACAATTCATTTTCTGCAAATTTGAAATAAATACAACCATCCTCCTTTGGAGAACAGTGTCCAACTGGTTCTGTAGGGGAACTTATGCATGCGTAAGAAACCAATAGGATTCCAGCCAATGTAAATGTATTTCAAGTCTATAAGATGTATATCCTCACTTGCAATCTTAAATGGGATAGTTCAGTGCAGCTATACCATGGGATTAATTCTCATTGTGGTAGATTATCTCTAAATCATGGGAGCTTCAGTCTGTTCGATAGTGCTGAGAACTCCTTTAGAATCTACAAATGCAAACAAAAATTATCCATGGCTTTTCTAGGTTGGAAATATCAACAAGTCTATGCTTCAGTCTAGTAATCCAAGGAATTAAAACAGTGAGGTAAGGCAGGTGCTTAAACAGTAGCACATTACCTTGTGTCAGTTACAAGCTATCAAGATTCATTGCTGAAATGGAGAGGTTGCAATGTGTCTCGGACACCTGCTGTGAATACATATGAAGTCATAAATAAGTCTCTCCTGATGGTGGTTGATGTCTAATGTGTCAGAAAGGTGATCAACTGCCCCAAGGAAGTGTGACAAGGGTGTCTGCACAGCTACGTGAGGTCTTATTCTGCAGCAGGTGCAGCATGTCATTAGAGGTGTACCAGGTGGTGCATACTTTCTGTGCCATATTCTAGCTCTCTGTGCTGCGTCTGTTCCTTCCATCAGGAGAAAACCAGACAGCAAATAATACATTCTTGTCAAATTCTTCTTTGTCTTAAAAGAAGTGAGGGCTAGACTAAAACTCACATGGAGGCTCCTGGGCATTCAAATGTACAGACATGTTACAATCTGATTTGTTTTTTTTTTTTATTATTACAACAGTATCTTATTTGTTATTAGTCACTTTCTGAATCATTCATGTTTGCTCTCCAGAACTGAAACTATAGATACATTTGAGGTCATGGAGAGCATGGTGTTAGTATTTATTTTTCCTTGTGACTTTTTTCACTACCAAGAAAGGCTATTCCTTCTGTTCACTTTCCCTGTAGCAGTACACTCACTGGATAAAGAAAAAGTCAGGTTGGCTCAATTTTTTCTGGGTTTTCAGCAGGCAAGTAACACTGTTTTATGTTGTACCTCATAGCCTCTGATGTGTTGAGAGATAATAGACAAGTTTTTTTCAATCAATCAATCAATCATCCCCTGAACACCAGATTTTCTACAATATCTTGTGAGAAAGGAGTGATTCCTAAACATTAGGAAGAACTTCCTGACACTAAGAGCTGTTTGACAATGGGGCATGGGATCTCCTTCTTTTGAGATTTTTAAACCCAGGCTGGATAGCCAACTGTCAGGAGTGCTTTGATTGTGCATTCCTGCATGGCAGAGGTTTGGACTGTTGGAATCATGTAATCTCTTCCAAATGTATGGTTCTATGATTCTTTTAGAATCTTTGGGTAGGAGTGCTCATCTACATTTGCAGGAATCTTACAGATTCTGATCATGAGTAGTATCACAAAGGTCTGATGTGACCCAGATGTTGCACATTAATTGAAGGAATACAATTTGTTTGGGGTACAGAGTATGCCTATTGACCACATGCCCACTGCTATGTCATCTGCTGTTCCTCTCCAGGCACTGGAGAAAGGTTTGAAGAGGGGAGCCTTCTCTATGTGCATTGGTTTTCCCCATGGCACAGAAGTCCATATGATTATAAGATCTCTCCATCCCCTTTGCATATAAAGGTTGTGAGGAAGAAGTGGGATGGAGCCAGTAGATATGGTCCCTCATATGATCTTAATTGTGTGAGGGCATAGTGCCAAAATAGGGCGTTCATTTTTTAAACTATACTGATGTGGATCTGTCTGAGGAGAACTCAGACATGAAATAGCGAGGATTGTTTCTTAGGTTGTAAATGCACAAAGTGCCCTGGTAGAATCTGTTACAGTCATACAATATATGTAGATGTGGACTGTAAAAATTATTTGTACACATGCCAATTTTTCAGTGCTCTGCCATGTAATTCTGAGCATAGCAATGTGAGAAGGTCAAAACCAACTTCTCCTTGGTGTTCTAGTTTTATTCTTGTAGGTTTTTTTTAAATAGAGGTGCGAGAGATATGTCGATGATTTCTCCATCAGTATTTTTATGTGTTACAATCCATTCACACATTTCTGGCTTATCTTTCTACTGCCTCTTTCTGTTGTAACTTGTGTGTAGAGAAGGCCTCAATCAACACTCATTTAGGCTGTATCTCCACAAAACGGAGCTCCTTCCGAGGGCGCTCTAGGTGCCCTCGCGTGGCCCCACTACGTCACAACCGCACCGCCCCGTTTAAAGGCAGCACGTTCATGACGTCGTAATGGAAGCCCCCGTGTGGAACGGGAGCCGCCATTTTGTACGTGCTGAGCACATATTAGGGTTGGGGGTGTCCGGAAGGGAAGCCCCTTTCTAACCCTAGTATGTGCTGAGCACGTACTTTTATGCCCGTCTGTAACGGGCCATAGTAAATTGACCATGCTCTTTCCTTTCTGGTGCTAAGGAGCTCTGCCTATATTCAGTTGCCTTTTCCCAAGATGTAAGCACCTCCTAATGAGATTTCTGTATTAATGGACAATTGGCTCTTATTATCCATGTAGCTTGCGAATGAGCATGCAAGTATGAGAAGCAATGGATATATGGCATTGTTTGTTTATCTAATGCTCAGATTTTGCTTTATGTTTCTTGCTGGACATACCTTGCACAATGAGATCAATCTCAAATCAGAAGACTGACAAACCATTTTCCCTTGACTAAAATGTATCATAAGTTCTGTTTAATCATTTGTCTTAATAAGCATATTCCCATGAAACAAGCTGGTGGGATAACAAAGGCTGAAGAAAAAGTAGAAGGCGGCATGTAGTTGAAATCTCCACTGGTTTAATTAAACCAACACACCTGATATTTGCATATACAGATTGCATTGTTTATAATTAACTTCCCAGATCAATCATGTGTTTTGAAGCATTCCAATTCCCTCTGTCTTTCTGCCTCATTGACAACTTCGGTCACATTCGACAACAGCAAACACGGATTTAAATGACAACAAAGCCAGACATGACAACAACTTGTTAAAACAACATATAACAGGCGACAAACAAGGAAACTGACTTAGTCTGAACTGTCAATTCGCCTGCCTACAGCACCATTTAGATCAGATTTGAGTGAACCTACCCACCGACCCCTGGAATATATCAGTTTATTACTGTCCCTATGATTGCCATGTGCAGAATGATTTCATTTGTCAGAAAAAAAGTGTCATGCATACCAGCTGTCCTATGTAAGCATTTGCAATAGCCATCAAATACAATAGAAAGGGGAACTTTGCCTTAATTCTCTTTTATGTGGTCTGCATCTGTTTGTTTGTTTATTTATTTTGAGGATGCTGAAATCAGGCATGTAAGATCCTTAAACCTGCCAATGCCAATCATCTTTTTCTCATGAATCATTTCCCAAACAAATAGGATATGATAATCCATACCATTTAGTATAAAAACTAAAACCTGTGTTTTAAATTAAACTTTTATATCAGTTTCATGGTATGCAATGCACATGAAGTTTAACTGATCAAGTGTGAAAGGTGTTGAGATGGATGCGGTGTGTCCTCCCATGGAAATAGCCTTTTAAAAAAATGGATCTTGGAGCCAGCATGGTATAGTGGTTCAAGTGTTTTATTAGGACTCCCAGAGAACAGGGTTTGAATCCCTACTGAGCCATGGAAATGATTCATGAGAAAAAGTGTAAGTTTGTGTAAGTCACACACTCTCAGTCACACAGGTAGGCAATGGCAAACCTCCTAAAAACAAATCTTGTTCAAATCACCTCCAGCAAACTATAATTCCCATGATTCTGTGGTGGAAACTGCGACACTCAAATTGTTGCAGGTTTAACTTTGTTTGCTGCTGCTGTTGCTGTTACAACTACTATTACTTCTACTATTATTAGAATCCTGCTATCCCATGAAAATTGAGACTCAAAGTGGCTTACAATTTAGAAGAACAATATAATTAAAAACATACAAAAAGTGAACATTAAAACAGAATTAAACTATTAATAGTGTTCAAACCATTCAGACCTCAAATTAAAAGAAGAAATGCAATTAAAAAGATAAAAAGCAATGAAAACCAATTCACTTTTTAAAACCATTGCAGCATCTTCTAGCCCATTCTTTAAACATGTTGTGTTTAAAAAACCTGTCAGATTAAAAAGATTTTAGTCCACCAATGGAAGGATGAGGGGAGGGTAATCCTGGCCACCCTAGGAACAACTGTGCAGCCACCACTACAATTCTTCAGTTAATGCTTGAGAAAAGAGAGGTGAGCCCTAGTATTCATGGAGTTCTGAAGGCCAAAGTATGTGTATTATTGAACTGCTGTTTTTTTCTTGGCCTATAAATTTTTTCTCTTTACATCTCAACCACAGAGACTAGGTTGGGTACAAGGTAAGAAGTGTGGAGTGGATTTACACATGAATTTAGCTCAAGAATGGGGTTATTAGGTTTTCTGTGTGACTTTTGTGAATATATATATATATATATATATATATATATAGTCTAATATATTATATATATATTAAGTCTAGTAAGAAGAACAATAATACACCTTTTAA
>NC_056526.1:136333473-136342333 GCF_019175285.1 Sceloporus undulatus | reverse complement strand
TTATTTATTTATTTCCAAACATTTATATAACCTTGTCTAATCTACAGGACACCACAATATATAACTTGTGGCCTGGCTATCACTCTCCAGGAATGGTAATACTAGATAAGCAGGTAGTCTGTGCTTCTTACCATTGAGATACTTGGGCCTCTAGTGAGAGAGGTGAATCCAAGAACATCTCATGGTTAGGCTACTCATTCCCATAGTGCAACAGTTCTCAGCCTGTGGGTTATGACCTCTTTGGGGGTCGAATGACCCTTTCACACGGGTCACCTAAGAAGGAAGGAGTCTAGAGGCAGCCACTGAGAAGGCTCTCTCTCATATCCCCACCAACTGAGCTTGCCACAATAGAGGGACTGAGAGGAAGCTCTCTCCTGATGATCTCAGGGCCTGTACAGGCTCATACAGGGAGATATGGTTAGCCATATAGCCTGGAGCCCAGTCATATAAGGCTATTTCTCCAGTTATCAGAACCCAATGTAATGATACTCTAATGCAAAGATGTATGGTGAACCTTTCAGGTCTAGGTTAGTTAAGTTCTCCAAAGACTCCAAATTATTTAGGATAGTTAACACAAAAAGCAATGGCAAAGTGCTCCAAAGGTTCTCTCCAAACTGAAGGAAGTGACATTAAGCGTCACTTAATAACAGTTATAAACATGCACAAAAAATCCTGTATTCACATATATTCAAATGGAGTTGCCAGAAAATAGATGGGATTATGGAAATGTAATTTGGATATTTTAAATCAATCCCAAGAACCACAGCAGCAAATAACACAATCTCCTAATAGATTTGTCCCTTCTGGAGGACTCCTGAGTTGACAATCATTGGCTGGGAAATGGGTCATAGAGTTGTGGTGGATAGCTTGATGAAACTGTCAACTCCATTTCTGTGTGACTTTCATGAAAAAGGCAAATCAATGTTAAAGATCCATAGGAAAAAAGGAACAAATACAACTGCTAATAACATAATACTATACTGGGTGCTGATGATATTTTGCACTCATATACATTTAATATCCTTTTGAGATGCATTGTTTTAAAATATGCATTGAGTTTAGAAATAGGCTTTGTTTAATAGTTTATTGTTTGAGCAAATGACCTTAATATTTGCACTCAAGGAACAGTTTTGGCTCTTTCTGTCTAAAGCAAGCATCAACATTATTTGCAGGGGGAAAATAAGCCACAAGTTTCTCCCCTTCCAGTGATTTGCTTGGTTCTCTGTTAAAATAAATGTGCTTAAACTTCAATTAACCTCCTTGTACAGCTATGTAGAAACTTTTATGAGAATTTGGTCCTGGAAAGTGAGCAGCAGATGTTGCTTCACAAAACAAGTTTGCATAAATATTCCATTTTTGCCCAATGTCAAGAAAAGCAATTCCTTGCAACTATATTCCACATTAAAAATAATGGGACCCATCTGATTCTGCCAAGATAGGAGCTTTATATAGTAAATGTCTGACCAGAAGACATTGCAGGTCCAATTTGAAGCTGATGAAATCATTCTAGGATTGCAAAATACTTGTATCATGATATATAGGTGAAATGGGTCCATAAACAAGCCAAAATATTCTTTATTTATTCTGATTTTCAATCAGTTTAACAGTATGACCACAGAGTACAGGCACTTCCTTCAATTTGGAAAAACCCTTTACTAGGTTCTGGAGACCAGTCTTTGGCTTGCAGTATGTGTTTGTGTGAGAGTGCTAGTGAAGAGAGAGGAGCAATCTTTTCCTATATTACATTCAATGGCTGGTCTCATGATGGTGACATAAGCAGACATAAGTTGTATTATGCATATGCAGTGATTTTGTTTTGCCTATGAGTAGTGGTTGTGCCCAGCTGAGAGTGATGCAAGTGGACTTGTGCATTTGGGACCACTGAGCATGGGGTAGAGCATTAAAGCACAGAGGGAAGCATGTCAGTATTCATTGCCTCTATGCATTACATGTGTTCATTGTGCATTTCTATTGCACAATGGGAAATCCAGCATGGTGTAGTGATTTTAGTATGCGGCTAGGATACTTGGAGGCAGGGTTTGAATCCCTGCTTGGTCATGGAAGCCCCCGGGTAACCTTGGGCAAGTCACACACTCTCAACCTGAGATGAAGGCAAGGGCAACCCCCCTCTGAACAATTTTTGGCAAGAAAACCCTGTGATACATTCGCCTTAGGGTCACTATAAGTCAGAAATGATTTGAAGGCGCACAGCAACAATAAATTTCACAATGGGTTGTCAGTCACTTACATTAATCATTGATCCATATACAATTTGGTTATATAGCATAATTCCACTGGCAAATATTTATGCAATGCTGAAGCAATGTAAAGTCTCGGCCAGTGTTTCCTTCTGCTGTCTTCATCTTTTTCTCTGTGTCATTTCAAATAGGGTATTTTTTTAAAAAAAATACTTTACTGTTTCTCAAAAGGAACTACGTGTTACTTTTAGTTAACTTTCTTAAGTTGCAATTGCAGTGTAAATAGTTGTACCTTTGTTGCTGGGGTAAAAAAGAATTCATGCTGTGTACAGAGGCCAGTGGTGAATATGGAGACAGATATCAAGCTCCAAAGCAGCAACAGGGAGCTGAAGGAACCAAAATTAGGCAGAAGATAAAATCCAAGTTAGCTGTGTCAGCCTTTGTCTCTTTCAATGCTTTATTACTTTGACATGCAGGAATAGTTTTATGCGGCACAGTATCTATTTTGGCTGTTTTGGAGAATGAGTTGACAGTTTTTAAGCTGGCAAGTTAAATGACTCTTTTTTAAGGTTGGAATGGCCGGATAGAAAGTCCATGTTCCCAATGCCTTGTCGGCTTGGCCTGTGAACAAGAACTAAAGCAGTTGTTAGACACCCTGAATCAAAACTCCCTACTTCTCCCCCACCTTAGAGCTTGAAAATTTAAGTTTAGGAAGAATGAATATGATTCCATGTTGAAGACATCCATAAGCAGTGGTAGGATGATGCTCTGGATCTAACAGCATCATCCTACAAATGTATTACTATGGATGGCTTCTTAAAATTTCATCATCTCTGCCATCTCACAAGACATGTTGAAGTGAAACTTCCCCAAACTGCTGAAAAGGAACTGCTTACTCTGAGCATACGGATTCTTAATTGAATTTACACTTGTGACTATCTTATGGCTTGATATTCCATTAGACTGCATGGTTGTTGTTGTTTTTCTAGACTGTGTTGATTAAATACAAAGGTCATCCAGGTTTTATTTATTATATTAGTATTTTATATATAGCTATATAACCAACCAGTCATTTAACCACTGCGCCACCAGGGCTCCTTGTAAGCTTTGTATCACAATAAGGAGACTGATTGCAATTAGGCAGACATGAGTTCACTAACAGAATAATACACATTAAATGACTGGTTGGTTATATAGCTATATATAAAATACTAATATAATAAATAAAACCTGGATGACCTTTGTATTTAATCAACACAGTCTAGAAAAACAACAACAACCATGCAGTCTAATGGAATATCAAGCCATAAGATAGTCACAAGTGTAAATTCAATTAATTTTAGTGGTACAGATTTACTGTTATTCAAGATAGATATCATTCCTAGTGATAAACCTGTTGCCAAATCACTCTAAAACAGGTCTGTAACTTAAAGTGATTTGAAGTACAGTATAAATAGGCAGAAGAGGTTGCTTTGAGCTTTAAAGATCTCATATGTATGAAATTTTATCTTGCAAAAAATTAGTGCCAAATTTACCTAGAGTTAGGGACCAAACTGGACATGATATTAATTAAGATTACTTCATTTCTTGGAAACTCGTTAGGAAAAATATGGTTAAACAGAAGAGCAAATACTTGGTCTCATAGAAAAAAATTTTGATCAGTGGTGCACCTAGTATATTTGGCACCCAGTGTGGATTATTTATCCTCCTTTCTTCAATCTTTTTCAGGTCAAGTGGAGCTAATGGGCAAGCAGGAGAGGCAGAGGACTCCACCTAGCCAATAAAACCATTAGACCCAGAAGGCATTCCTTCTCACCAGTGGAAGTGGGCTGCTGCTGCTACCCTACAGCTTTCTGGGTCTGGTGAAGCTGGTGGCCAGACAGGAGAGGGAGGAGACTCACTTTCCTGCCCATCCAGCAGACTTGGAAGGTACTCCTTCCCACCAGTGCACCTGGTGACACTGCCCTCTGAGGTGTCACTTGATGTGGTCTGCATTCCCCACATTTCTGTAATGATGCTCCTAGTTTTGTTTATTCAAGGCGGTTAATTTTTATATATGACCGAACAGATCTAGTTCAGGAACAGATTGAAACAGGTCTAACCCAGGAATACCCATCTGGCTATGACTCTGGAGAACAGTGTTCCAATGTTGGCTTGGCCATGGAAACTCTCTGGGTGACCTTGGGCAAGTCACACTCAGCCTCAGAGGATGGCAATGGAAAAGCTCCTCTGAAGAAACTTGACAAGAAAACCCCATGATAGGTTCACATAAGTTGGAAATGATTTAAAAGTATACAGCAGCAACTACAGTGTAGTACAATGCCTTGAATACTTTCATGATCTGTAAATGCTCTGGTGTCTGTAGTTCCTTCAACAATGCAGACTACATCTATTCCCTTAATAGTTCTATTGTCAGTTTGTTACCT
The DNA here is from genome assembly GCF_019175285.1 of Sceloporus undulatus. Lineage (NCBI taxonomy): Eukaryota > Metazoa > Chordata > Lepidosauria > Squamata > Phrynosomatidae > Sceloporus > Sceloporus undulatus. Next base: position 136,337,709 of record NC_056526.1, on the reverse strand, counting down.
GATGACCATGTTTCTGGTGAGGAGCCTCTCTGTATTTAGCAGGACTTGTTTTCTGATGACAGATACACAGTTCACCACCATAGTTCAAGCCTTCCTGCCAGAAACAGCCAGGACCATGTTCTTCTCACATAGATATCAAGAACCTAGGATTAACCCCTTGGAACAATAAATTCACAGTATAGGACTTTATGAACATGAAGGACCAAAATAATAGCCCAAACAAAAGGATATGATGAAGTTTTAACAGTACAGTTTCAGTGCACTTTTAAATGCACAAATCTCTTCCTTTAACCAATAAATACCTTTGACACCTCTGGACTAAACATTTTAATGTTAGAATACAAGGACATGGGAAGCTGGTTTATAATTAATTAAAAAATGTTCCCTATAGTTCCATGTTATCTACTACATGAATTGGCAGTGGCTCACCAGGGTTTTCTTCCAAGTAGCAAAGATGTTTGGGACTGAATCAGGCATTCTTTAACACAAAGTGTGTGTTCTACCATTAAGCTACAATTTTCACCATCAAATGTTGCTTTCAAGTCTACTAAAACTAGCAGCTCTAAAAATCTGATGAACTGTGTAGAAACAATAATGAATAAAAGTTACTATGAGCCCATACAGACAGGCCAAAATAAAACTGCTTTGGGTCACTTTGGAGGTATGCTGTTTAAATGATGCATGCATTTTCAGAGGCCAGAAGCCACCAAAACCATGTTCCATTCCCAAGGACTGGACCACAGCTTTGGCACAGCTTCTGGCCTCTTAGGATGCATGCATCATTTAAACAGCATACCTCCAAAGTGACCCGAAGCTTTATTTTGGCCTGTCTGTATGGGCCTTATGTCTGTTTATTTACAGCACTGATTATAAACAAGAAGTATTAATCATGTGCATATCCATCAAATGCCAACAGTAGCTGTCCACAGCATTTATGATATGCTCAAACTGATAACAAATTTAAGATCTCTATTTTCTCTGGCTGCATAGCACATCTCCCCAAAGACTACATCACTTTTAAAGAGCACAATCATATTTCTTTTCACAATCATTATTAATATTATTTATGGCTGAATGAACAGATAGCAGTTATTATCCAGGAATTCAACTCATTTCCCATTCCTTCATAGTACAAAAAGTATGTGTATGTGTGTGTATCTGTTACTAAATTACATTTTTGTGTATCTGTAAATTACATTTTATTCAGCCAGTGTTGGCTGGATCATGATTCTGCGCATCCTACATGATGTATAGAATGAAAACAATTATAGGCTTGTGGTTCCACTCAAATTGCCTCAAATATTTTATATTTTACTGAATTGTAAATAATGTATTTATATTGCAGGACCTTTGTTGTTTGAATTAACTGTTATATCTAAAGTAAAAGCTTTATGAAGTTCATATTGTTATTTTGTAGTGAAGTAATCTATATGCCTGTCTGACATGGAGGAAATAAGGAAATATGAATAACAACAGCTTCTACCTTATTACTTCTCATGTAAAGTGGAGTAAATCATGTTTAACTCAGATTGCTGGGTGGTTGGAGCATGTACAATCTATCTAAATGCAAAGGTGGAAGAAGATACCTCATATTTCTAATTTTTTTCAGAGGGCATGTTTCTATGTGATAATACAAGGTTGGTGAATAACCTAAATATTGACTCAGTCAAGAATAAATATTTTTAAATCTCACTGATTTTAGGAGGAGAATTAAGAATGTGCTTAATTTTCCCCAGTTGGAAATTAATGGACTAGAGGTGGTACATCCAATAGAATATTTCAGTGTAGATTGTTCCTTTTCAGGGTTCCATCCAATCACATGTGCATATCCATTATATTCTCTCTCCTTAATCTGCCAGGCTTCATTGCCCACTAAACATGTACATTCCTCAATGAACCCCTTTGGGTTCTGTCCCTAAAGTGTATGTCACTATAAGGTCTTCCACTTGGTGATGCTTCCCTCTTGGGTATGAGAGGTGTAATTGCATGTGAACTAGGACTCAAAAAGTCGAGTTATTTTGTGTGATAGAAGTGCTTAACATTGATTGGATAAGATCCATAATTTTGTGTATACATAGAAATATCTAAATTAGAAGGTGTTGATCTGAACTATTCCTCCTCCTCTTATCATCACCTCTTTCAGAAAAAGAAGGGCATCAACATTAAGTTTAAAAGAGCCCTGGCGGCGCAGTGGTTAAATGCCTATACTGCAGCCAATCACTCACAAACCACAAGGTTGTGAGTTCAGTACCAGCCAGGGGCTCAGGGTTGACTCAGCCTGACATCCTTCTGAGGTCACTAAAATGAGGGGGCAATTAGCTTACACACTGTAAACTGCTTAGTGAGTGCTTAAGTGCACTGATAAGTGGTATAGAAATGTACTTGCTATTGCTATTAAAAATGATTCAGTATACCAAATGAGTATATTGTTAAACAAGCAAACCAAGCAAAACAATTAGACTATCTATTAAAAAGAGACAAATTTTACATCTTAATCAAATTATAACTCACCTGAGCTATTTCTCTGAATCCTTTATCAATCTGGTATTACATTTTATTATGTTTAAAAAATAATGTCCCATATGCCATGCCGTGTAAAGTCCTTGACTGCAGGTAGGTGATTGGTATGCATAACCCACTGCTTAGAAGGAATTCAGAGTGTGGTCAATCCCTTGAGCATTTCACCTCCACAACTTTCCTTGGCTGCTACTGATTAATTGTTAGCCTGAATATGCTTGAACTGAGCCATTAATTATGTCTAAAAGAGAATAATTCTGGAATGATTTCTATAGTGAGATGATATTGCTTGCACTATTAATTACATTCTCCAGTTGCTGCCACATACATATAAATTCAAAAGAACCCCTCCCTTTTTGACAATTTGGGATTTAGAAAAGAAGTATTTTTGTGTGCATCCATCTGTGGTTTTGCATACTAAAGTAGTCAAAAACATTACCTGCTGCTGATCTTGAAATCCATGCATGGTGTTGCATGGTCAAAGACTTTTTATTTATTTTGATGGAGTGACCTCTAAGAGGTATGCACTTGGACCAGTATCCTCTCTTTGTATTAATGGAAAACCTAATTTGGATGAGGGTAGTTTAAAACTGCTTTATCAGTTCAGTGGTTTGTTTTGGCCACTGGCCATTACAAAAAAAGAATACCAGTATTCTGATCTGGCAATTTAGAGTTAGAATATTAGTGAGTAAGGCTGAAAACTTAATCAGGTTTGCTTGGCAATCAGCCCCACTGAATTGGTTAGGACTTTCCTCCTGAGTACATTTGCACTGGATGGTCATGAAATGGCACAATATCATCATAATTAAAAAGAATATGTAAGTTATTTAATTCACAGCGGGGATGGCCTGGGAAAGTCAAGAGAAGCTAAAAACCTTCAGTATAGCTTTGCAAAATTTATAACAAGTCATTTTACTCAAAATTCCTGCAGGTGTTTAGACTGAACAGCAATCTCCAAGCTACCTCAGATTTTTTTTTTAAATAAAAGGTTTCTTGAAGTAATGTGAGGTACCATGCCTACGTCTGGCATTTTGATAGGATTGGAGATTAGAGTTTCCTTATGAGTAGAATGCTATAACAGAATATACTGGTGAAGTTTAAATGGATTATGCTGTTACTATTGTGGATACTCCCCGCTATTATCTTTATATGGATTGGTCTTCACATGTCCAGTGAATTTAACATTATCATCACATGGTTTGGCCTATTCAACTTTAATTAACTGTTTATTTCTTTATGTCATTGGCCAGCCACCAACCACAGTCCTGAACAGAATTAATCCACCTGGCCACAGAACAGCTACCAGGTGTCTGTGTTCTGGAGTTACACTTCTGCAGTTGTGGCCTTGTAGTCAGCAATGGTGGCCATTCAATATAACAACTGAGCAGCCACCACTACAATTCTTCAGTTAATGCTTGAGAAAAGAGAGGTGAGTCCTAGTATTCATGGAGTTCTGAAGGCCAAAGTATGTGTTTTATTGAACTGCTGTTTTTTTCTTGGCCTATAAATTTTTTACTCTTTACATCTCAACCACACAGACTAGGTTGGGTACAAGGTAAGAAGTGTGGAGTGGATTTACACATGAATTCACTCAAGAATGGGGTTATTAGGTTTTCCGTGTGACTTTTGTGAATATATATATATATATATATATATATAGTCTAATATATTATATATATATATTAAGTCTAGTAAGAAGAACAATAATACACCTTTTAA
>NC_056526.1:136323498-136330473 GCF_019175285.1 Sceloporus undulatus | reverse complement strand
TGTTTATTCATTTATTTCCAAACATTTATATAACCTTGTCTAATCTACAGGACACCACAATATATACCCTGTGGCCTGGCTATCACTCTCCAGGAATGGTTATACTAGATAAGCAGGTAGTCTGTGCTTCTTACCATTGAGATACTTGGGCCTCTAGTGAGAGAGGTGAATCCAAGAACATCTCATGGTTAGGCTACTCATTCCCATAGTGCAACAGTTCTCAGCCTGTGGGTTATGACCTCTTTGGGGGTCGAATGACCCTTTCACACAGGTCACCTAAGACCATCAGAAAAATACATATTTTCGATGGTTTAAGGAACTGAGACACCATAATTTTATGGCTGGGGGTCAACACAACATAAGGAACTGTATTAAAAAGTCACAGCATTAGGAAGGTTGAGAACCATTGCTGTAGTGGGAGCACAAACCCATCTAGGACAGGTAAATTATGTAACTTCCAAAACTGCAAATTCCCTATTCACAGAATGTCTGTCTTTTCAGGATTCAGCCTCATCTGATTTTCTGTAACTGAGTTCACCATGGCCTCCAGGGACCAAACCAGTTTATGCATTTCCCTCTTTACTCAGCTGTAACAAAGAAATAGAGCTGAATTTCATATGACATCCAGCCCCAAGTCCTCTGACCATCGTTTACAACATCTTCATATAAATGTTAAAATTCATTTGATACAATATAGATGCTAATGAGCAAAAACAGAATAAAGTATCTTTTCTAGAATTGATGCTACAGCTGGACCCATCAATGCTCTGCCATGTTAATTAATCCTCTGCCACTGTCTATCTCAACCTGACTCATAGCAAAGGATTCAGAGGGTACTTTTTCATTGTCTGTTGTTTCCAAGTTATCTGCTGGTGATTTGAAGAAAGATGCATCCAATTTAAATGATATCTCAATTGTGCAGCAACAAAAGATAATTCCAGATTTTACATTCATTTGCCTGAGGTCTGCTAAGACTCATGTTCAGTTTAGCCCTGACCCGCTGTAATTGACAGTGATTTGTTCCATTTGGCTAGGACTGGAACAAGTAGATAAGTAAAGTACAATTGTTTGGAATACAAATAAAAGTCTAGACAAGAGATTTATCCATGCTGCATCTCTTCTGGGGAATCATAATAATCAAGTTTTAACAAACGTTGAGAAATTTTCTTTTCTTTTCAGATGCCTCCAGAGCTGTCTCAGCTCTTCTGGTGTGTCAAGACTTTGCTGGAAGGATTTACTAGAGCAGCTGTCCACCTAATCTTTCCCTTTAAGGGATGAGTGTCTGAAGAGTTGGAACAATTGTTACTTGCAAGAACAGTGCAGTCCACCTTCTTCAAAGTGAGGCATTTGGGCTTTGGTGGTTCTCCAGAAAGCTGGGCCAGCTCCTTAGTGCAGGTAAAGCATATCTGCAGGCTTCGGAAGAGTAGGTAGCAGTAAGTGCATTGCTATGTCAACGACAGGGATAGAAATAATATTTGAACATAGTCACAAAAATGGTTAAAAACATTTCTTAAGTGCCATGAAACGCTGATTAGAAGAATTCTAGAATGATGAGAATCTTCACCATTTGGGGCTTATGCTATACTGAATTTACATACAATTGTTTTAAACAGAGTACATCATTTTCAGCACAGAAAAGATGCTGTGCAGAACATGCTGCCATTAGGGACTACATATGTGAAAAATTTACATATGGTTGCTTTTTTCCCCACAGTAAATCATTTTCTGTGCAGGAAACAGCAGATAATGTTTTCTGTGAAAAACATCCATCTGCAAGTTTCACATAGGATTGGTCTCAAATTGTGAATAGTCTTCATAGCTTTCTCACAGTGGTAAACTTTTTGCTTCCTTCAAGAAAATAAAAGGCAGTGAAGAATTGCATCTCTATTCAATGAGAAAATATGTATGGGCAGCATGAATATCATTGTCTTGCTGAAAGCAGTGGTACCTCTTACACAACTTTGCTCGATGTCCAAGAGTCCTCAAGGAAAGAGAAACCGTGAAACAAATTCCATCTTCTGCTAATTCAATGAGAAATTACTTTTCTACTCTTCACATCATCCCACAGGAAAATCACAGGATACTGATGTACATACCCTAGTTTTTGTCAGTGTGGAGTCTCATTGCAATGTTGACATGTGTCACATCACCTTGGGAGTTGTTGGTCAGGATGTTGTTGGATTTTTTGGGTACTTCTAGTATAATCATTATAGTAAAAATGTATAGAAATATAAGAAACTGAATTGGCTTTGAGAGCAAGACCTGCTTTCAAGAACAGTAGTAGCTGAGTGCAACATACTCTTTGTAATGAATTCATATGGTACAAAAACATTTATAAATGTGTGAGTCACAAATTATGGCACTGCAAGGTCACCTAAACTATTTGTATGAAATTGCAGGCAACAAGAAGAACTAAACAAGATGAAAAGAAACAACAGCTAGCTGTCTTACATAATCAGTGAACTGCAGTGATGCTTTTGCATCCAAAATGAGTGCATATGTATTTAAGAACACTTCTTAAAATTGAAAAGCTGTTCAATCTGACTATTTCTGGAGCTCAGGGGAATTGCTACAATCAGAAACACTTTACAAATGATCTCTCTCTCTCTCCTCTCCCCCTCACTCTCTCATACACACAGCTGCAAATCATCTGATAGCTTATTCACTGAGAATTTCAGAAATGTGTAATTAACAAAGAATTCTTTCAGTTGCTAGATTTTTCTAATATATAGTATAGTCTGCTTGTTTTCTGGAGTTTACAAAGTTCTGACAAAATGTGTTGGAATTTTTTCATATGCAAGATGTACTGACAGAAGCTTTCTGTGTGGCTCCCATAGGAGTCATTTCCAATGGAGTACAATTGAGATCTGTATATGTAGTCTTTCTCAAGTGTAAATTACAATTTCAGCATGTAAAAGATGGTAAAGTGGTAGCCATAATAACAATAACAATAACAATAATAATAATAATAATAATAAATTGTCTCTCTGTGCAACACAATCAGGGCGGCTTACAATTAAAATAATACAGTCCCATAACCCCATGTCCCACCTCCCCTAAAATAGCAAGCAAACAATACACAATTTAAAACACCTTAAAATAAACAGTCAGATCAACAATGGCTCTAGCATAGTTCTGGGGGGTAACAGGTTCAGATGTTCAGATTTAGGTGGCCAGTTATCTATTCAGGAAAGGCCTGCTGGAAGACATCCGTCTTATTGCACCAAAAACAATGGAGTCCTGTGGCACTCTAAGGACAGACATATTTGTTATGGCATGAGCATTTGTAGACTATAGGTACATTTGAAAAGGCGGAAGGAAATCTCTGCCTCTGAGGCCTCTTCCTTTCTCTTGCCCCATGGTGAGAAAAGCTTCTTGAATGCCAATGACAGGAAGCACATGGGGGATTTGGGCTGTAATTCTGATCCCTGACCAGTGGTGGCAGTGGGATATCTACTTACTTGCACTGCTGTGTTGGCTTTCTGCAAAGGTAAGATCTGAGGCTCTCTATTGTTCACATTTCCCACAGGGCACCAATGTGATTCATTGTGGGTGCTTTGAGACTGTGGCAAATTCACCACAAGTAGTCAATGGTCTTTCTCTTCCAGCCACCCCTCCTAGACGTGCTCACAGCTAGAAAAACAGATGGGTAACAGTGCTTAAGATGATATTAGCTCCCTTGGGACAATAGCTACCACTTGCTGGTTCCTTGGTCTAGTTTTTAATGACTTAAAAGATTATTATTTTTTCTGCTGCATCATTTCCAGTTGCATTCAAATTATTCTCAGCAGTGTCAAGGGAAATAACTGATAGTGGTAGAGAACCTAACAACATATGCATAGTTAAAAACCAACAACAACACAAGATCAGACATTAGAAACGAGTGATAACCACCCCTAGGTACCCCCCCCCAGCAAGAAATGCACTGGTGTGGGGAATGTGAAGGCCACAAAAACAAATTTTGTGCAGGAAACTTTGGTATACCTATTATGTGAAGATGAAGGATCTAAGAATTCACAAAAATCTATGTCATAATAAATGTGTTAGTTTTTAGACTATGCGTTATTATAGATGCCTATTCAGGAGTAATTCTCCTTATGTTCAGTGGGACTACCTGTCATTTAAGTGCTTATAGTATTGCCAGCTAAATAAGCGCTACAAGAATCTTAGCTTGTTTTGCTGGAAAATATGGGCAGTCCTCTGAATTATGTGATCTACAAAGTGTTGATATTTACAGCACAAACCTATGCAACTTTACTCAGAAATAAGTCCTACAAGTTCAATGGGGCTTATTCCCAGGAAATGTACATAGGATTGCATTCCAAACTGATCACTACTATAGTGCTTGAGAATGTTTTCATTCCAGCCTTGTCCAGGAGCCGAAAGCTGTCCCAGGTCAACAACAACAGACATTATTAGCTACCCTAGGCTGTACTGCTAGATCTCAGTCATCCAATATGCTGGATACTTACAGTGGAAAATAATTGGCAACTCTGTACACCTTATAAAAATCTTCATTCCCTGACAATGACAATGTTTTGCTTTTGTCTGAAAATTTCACTAGTCTTATGCCCTATGCTTGGTAACCCCAGTTTATTGTGCTTCACTGCAGGATATATCTTGAAAGTCTTGTGTGAGTTAAGGTTACTTTGAACAGTTCGAAGCTCTGCTGTCACTCTCTCACTTGAGCTTTTCTGCAGCCTGAGAAGAAAGAATGTGTGTGAACTTCTTCTTCTTGCACTGGGGCGATTGCTAGTCAGAAGGTGTTCTGCCAGTGCTCAAAAGTAGAAGAAACAAGCTGTAATTGCTTTCTGTCCCTCCATCACATCTCCCCTTACCCTTCATGACATGACAGCTGCTACTGTGAGTGTAGCTTCTATTTTTTTTATTTTATATTTATCAAGGGCTGTCCCCATTTGACTTCTTGCACTGTTGGATGCTGTCACTTACTGTAATCAAACCGTGACATGTCATTCTTTCCAAGTAGAAATACCAAGTTTTCACAGTAGTTGCTAGGGTACCTTCAAGGGCATTGCTGCATATCTCCCTCTATTATTTTATATTTCAAGCATTCTGCTGACTTCTTGACATACTGAGGAACTCTACAAATTTTGCCTTCCCCCCATCTCGGTGTTCTTTTAACAGATGTGTTGAAATATTAGACTGCACTTTCTTTAACTGAGATAGAACATTTTGGTAACAAGGACTTGAAAAAGGACTCGAGTACAGTGGCAATCACGACATCATTTCCTCTCCCTCAACTCTATATAATATGCATGAGAACTTTGTTGCTTGGTGAAAGTTCACTTGACAAGAAGAAACTCTATTTAAAGTGGCATATGTACCTGGTAAAATGGTTTAGTACTCACTCTTAATAAAGATTAAGCCAATTTCAAAGCAATGTGAACCTGAATAAGGTGGAAGCAGATATCCGTGAACTGTAGTGTAGCCACTGGGAACTTAGCATACAAGAGCTGTTTCTCTGCATGAATACATTTTTCAATCGCTGCCCACATGTTAGAGCCACAGTTACAACCTTTTCACAAATATAAGGCAGTCAGGTGGCTGCCACCCTTTGTGAAAATCTGAGATGATCAACAAAGCTTTGGTCTTGCTAGGATATAACAGGATGGAATCCCTCTCTCCCAGGATGCAGAGTACGGGGCTCTTAGTTCAAGGAGAGCAAATAAGAAAAGGTGACACGAGTCTTTCCTGCCGGCCAACAAAATGGGATTTTAATCTCCTCAGATAAAAGTCAAGGAAGATGACAACTGGTCCTACCTAGCCCTCCTTTTGCCCACTGGCCATCTTTGCCAGTTTGCTATTTTTGCTATTTTTCTTAGGCAACTAAAAAGAATTTTGGCAAACTGTTGTTGTTGTTGTATGATGTCAAGTCATTTCTTACTTATAGTGGCCCTAAGGAAACTGCATCATGAGGTCTTCTTGGCAGAATTTATTCAAAAGGGGTTTACTTTTCCCTTCTCTTGAGGCTGAGAAAATGTGACTTGTCCAAGGTGACCCAACAGGTTTCCATGGCTAAGCAGAGTCTAAAACCCCGATTTTCCAGTATCCTAGTTCAACACTCAAACCACTGTACCACATTGGCTCTTTAGGAGTAAACAGTAACTAACTGACAATACTAAGATGAAGATCTTCTTTACATCTGTTGTTTTAAGATTGTGAAAAGGAATTTCCATTCCCTCTTTTATCTTTAGTATCAATGAGTGATAGCAGTGTGGTTTATAAATTGCCCTCTCTGTGCTTCCTTAGCAACTATATAACAACTGTGGTAAGTTTGTTTAGTGTCTGTTTGGATTCCAGTTTTCTTGAAACATCTGTGCATCTATCTGCTATATTAAATATTTGCTATTTATTTTCTAGCCAGAATAAAGTTTATAAATTATTATTATTATTATTATTAACCTTTATTTATAAAGCGCTGTAAATTTACACAGCGCTGTACATACAATATTTTAGTCAGATGGTTCCCTGCCCTCAGGCTTACAATCTAAGAAGACATGACACAAAAGGAGAGGGGAGTGGTGGTGGGGAATGGGATCAGGTCCAGCAGTTCTTCTCCACCTCCGAGGCCTGGACCAAAGCAGATGGACTGGAGGAAGTGCTTGGCTTCTTAATGTATGGTTAAAAGGAGGCTTCCTGGGTCAGAGAGGGGCTAGCCTCTGGGAATGCTTCTCTAAACAATATCTTTAACTCAGTTTTGAAACTGGGTAGAGAAGTGATGAGGTGTGCATGTAAATGGGTTTGAAATATTAAAATAAGAGAACAACAACAAAATAACTAAAGTTAAATTGTTTAAAAAAAATTACTCAGTATACTATTATGTATTATCCCCTCTTTTGTAAGCCACCCGGATTCCCAGTGATTGGGTGGCATATAAATAAATTCTATTATTATTATTATTATTATTATTATTATTATTACTACTACACTTGGGAATTTACACATCACTTTAGA
>NC_056526.1:136284849-136323488 GCF_019175285.1 Sceloporus undulatus | reverse complement strand
ATCTATCTATCTATCTATCTATCTATCTATCTATCTATCTATCTATCTATCTATCTATCTATCCATCCATCCTTTCCTCTTGCATGTGAGCCATAGCAGCTTGCATCTAGTAAAAAACAACATCGCAAGGTACAAATTTAAAAAATTGTTGTACAAAAGTGAAACCCAATGAAACAATAATTCTGTTAAAAACACAGAATATAAAACAGAATTAAAACATAGTACAAAAGCCCTTTCTGCCACAGGAATTATAGACTGAAGACTTGGCTAAATAAGGAGTTGAGAGAAGAGGCTGACTGAACTTCCTGGGGGAGGGAATCCCACATTATGGGAGCAGCCACTGAGAAGGTTCTTTTCTGTATCCTCACTGAAAGTGCCTATGATGGTGGTGGGACCAAGAGAAAGTTCTACCCCAGCCTCAAAACTCAGATAGGCTCTCACAAGGTCTTTCAGATAGTCTGAACCAAGCAATACAGGGCTTTAAAGGTTATAACCTTGCCTACACTTGTAAAAAAACAAACCCCGATTTCACCCTGAGGTTGCTGCTGTCTGTCCACACAATGCATGGCTGCATCTGGGGAAATACCACAGGTTTTGCCTGTTAATCTTACATTGCCTTGGAGTAAGCAAAGACGGGGAAAACCCAGATGTTTCCCTGTAACTCCAGGGTGAGCGTGGGTTTTTAGCATGTGAATAGATGGATCAGGAACAATTTGGGCTGAGCCAGTTGTTTATCCACCAAGAGCTATGCCATTCCCCTTATCCATGCATGGTTCACTGATGCCTCTGCTGAGGTTGAATGGGCCACCATGTGATCAATGAGAGGAGAGCATAGCATAGCATAGCATAGCTGGATGTTTCCTGCTGGTGTCACAGCCAGGATAGGTCTGGCTGGCTTGTGTGAACACTGCTGTGGCATCACACTGAGTTTCGTCCAGTGCATGTGACATATGGGGACAGTCTGGAGCTCTGGATTTTCAGCCAATATAGAGAAGCCCCATATATTGAATTCTTCCCAGAAATGGGCTGGTAGCCTGTGAAACTCTTTCACCAGTTTCACCAGTTAAGCACCAGTTTGCAGCCTGGCCTCAGAAGTATGCGCCCACTGAACTATGCACCCATTGAATTTTCCAGTGACACATAGTGTGCATTACAGGAATCCAAGTGGGATGAATTGAAGACATGTGTTGCTGTGGCCAGATCTGACAACTCAATGAATGCAAGCAGCTGGAGTACCAACTTTAACTTTGCAAACAACACTCCTTGTCACCATTGAAACTTGGGCATTCAGGTTCAGATCTGAGTCCAGAAATAGATCTAAGCAGTGAATCTGAGATTTCAGAAGTGTAACCCCATCCAGCATGGACTATTTCCTCATCTGCCATCTGACTGACCAGGAGCACTTCTGTCTTATCTGGACTAAGCTTCAGTTTTTTCATTTTTATCCAGTCCATTACTGACAGCAGGCACTGGTTTAGCACAGAAATACTGTAGATCCTTAGATTTAAAGAGATGGAGGTACATGTCATCAGGATATTGGTGATATCTAACTCCAAAACGCCAAATGATCTCTTCCAACAGTTTCATGTAGATTTTGCCGCTTCTCCCTGGTCCCAAAAAGCACTGGATTGGGGCCTTTGGGCTGCCGCTGTGGCTGCCTTGGCCCCAATCTGGGCTTCAATGGAGTGGCTGCAGGCCGCCCCAAAGGGGCTGTCTATACCCCACTGATGATAAAAAAAAGTGCTACATGCTTTGAAGGAAGGTTGGGGTGTCCTACAAAGGGAATGCTGTTATCCAGACATGTGGCATGGATGGCAGACTGGCAGGAAGAAGGGCAATTCAGCACATGTGACCCCAGGGGGGGAAATGGAATGCCTATATAACTCTACAAAGCTTATCACACAGGGTCTTACCATCTGCCAGTCGCCAAGGTAACATTGCGGAAGCACGCATGTATGAACACCAGGCAAGCTTCCTCAGTGAAATGGAATCGTCACCTCCCTCTAGCATCCTGGAATCATTCAGGGAGAGTGACTTTCCTATTAATGCAAAGTTTTTGTTAACAGGAAAGTCACTCTCCTGAATGATTCCAGGACGTTAGAGGGAGCTGACGATTCCATCATGCTGGGGAAGCCTGCCTGGAGTTCATACACCTGTGCTTCCCCAACATTTCCTTGGTGATTGGCAGACGGTAAAAGCCTGTGTGATAATCTTCCAGAAGAGAGGGGGAAAAAACACCAACCAAACAGGAAGTGATAAAAAAAAACCCCACAAGCAAACAGGAGTGTATTGCATTGGCTTTGCTCCTGTGATAGATGCGGGATGTAACGTTAAGAAGGCGAATCTTATCACATTTCCCCATCACCAGAGAGGATGCAGCCTCTTTGCAACTCAGGCCTCTCTGGGCTCCTCCTGTGTCTTTTCAAGAATGGGATTTTTCCATTCTTGAAAAGATGTGGCAGAAACCCAGGTTGCAAATGGGCTGTGTACTCCCTAGCAATGTGGAAATGCTTCTTAAAGTTACATCCTGTGTCTATTGTGGGAACAAAGCCAATGCAATAAACTCCCTAGTGTGTACATGCAATCTAACTACTACTGAGACTAAAGCTTGCAAAGGTTGCTAATCCCAAACATTGATCTGCTAAACCCAGGCAGACACTGAGCGTTTGCACTACAGGTTCAAGAGTTTCTGCTGAACTCTGTCTTGTAGGCTAGGACCATTTTTGTGGGTTCTTGCATTTCTTGTTATAATGTAGAGACCTTTCAACAGGAGCAGAGAGAACTGGCGAATGGAGGTGCTTTTCAGACAATTGTGAAAATAAAAGTCAAACAAAAGGAGTGTTCTCTCTCTCCTTTAAAAAAATTTAAAGAACAGCTGAAACTTTTTCAAAGGTTCTTTGATTTATGTTAATTGCAACAAACACAAGATTATGATTGCTGTTGCTGATTTTCATAATACTTCAAAGCAACCTCAGAGTTTGATTAATATAAAAACAAATGCAAAGCTGTACTGCTGAAGCTAAGCTTTCAGCTCAGCTTGACTATTGAATCTGGAGATGTACTACTACCTTTGATCCTTAACATAAATAGCTATACTGGGTCCCAATTAGGCCCTGAGTTGGTGTGTGTGTGTGTATTTGTTTGCGTTCTTCCTTTTCTTATTTTAATTTATCCTAAAAACAGTCCTTTGAGGTGGGTTAGAGGCAGGCTCCAGACACCACCACGGAGTCTTAAAACTAAATTGAGGAGCTTATCACTTGGTTTATTAATTCGGCTTACCTCTCCTGATTTAAATTTCAATTCAGGCTGCATCCTGATCTTATCAGAAGGTTTTTGCCACCAAATCTGCTGCCCCAATACACTCCCTATTGCCAGGAGTCCTCCGATGACCATTTCCTTAAGCTGGAAAACTCTCAGATCTGAAAAGAGCCACGCTGAGCATTCCTGGAAGTGGGGATGGATCCGGGCTGTATTTGGGTGGCAAATTCAGTGGCAAAAACCTTCTGATAAAATTAGGATGCAGCCTGGATTGAAATTTGAAGTGGGAGAGGTAAGCCAAAGAAGCCAAGCGATAAACTTCTGAGACTGACCTGAAATTAGTTGTCACATCCATTTTGCTAGAGATAGAATCCCAACATGCTAATCACTAGACAGTTCTTCCCAGGTAGGATGCAGCTAGTGTGGTGTAGTGGTTTGAGTGAAATCTGGAAGACCAGATTTCTAATTCCTGCTGAGCCATGAAAATTCATTGGCTGACACTGAGTACAGTTGACCCTTCTTATACATGGATATTTTTATACATGGATTCAAACATCCACAGTTTGAAAATGTTCAACAAAAGTATAAATTTCAAATATCAAACCTTGGTTTTCCAATTTTTATAAGGGGCACCATTTTGCTATGCCATTATATTTAATGGGACTTCAGCATACACCGATTTTGTTATCCATGGGGGATCTTGGAACCAAACTCCAGCATATAACAAGGGTCCACTGTAAATCACACTCTCTGTCTCAGAGGAAGGCAATGGCAATCCTCATCTGATTAAATCTTGCCAACAAAACACTGTGATAGTGTTACCATAATTTAGAGGTGACTTAAATACAGATAACAGCAAGGATGCAGCAATCATTAACCTTATTATTATTAACCTTTATTTATAAAGCGCTGAAAATTTACACAGCGCTGTACATACAATCTTTTTAATTAGATGGTTCCCTGCCCTCAGGCTTACAATCTAAAAAGACATGACACAAAAGGAGAAGGGAGTGGTGGTGGGGAAGGGGATGGGGTCCAGCAGTTCTTCTCAGCCTTCGAGGCCTGGACCAAGGCCTGGAGGGAGGACTTGGCTTCTTGGAGCTAGCCTGCCTCTCTCTCCCTCAAGATGGTGGCTGAAGGGAGGGCTTGTCTTCTTCCAGGCAGGTCTGTTGGAGCTGGCCTGCCTCTCTCTCCCTCAAGATGGTGGATGGTGGCCTTAAATGTGAGATTCAGTACCATGGGTCCAAAACATATTGCAGAAATAATCCAGTTTAAGACCATTTTAACTGTTCTGGCTCAGTGCTAGGGGATTCTGGGTAGTTTATTGTGACAGCAGAGTTCTCTGAGAGAGAAGGCTGAATGTCTACAGTTCCCGGAATTTCCTAGGATTTAGCCAGGTCAGGTAAAGCAGTGTCAAACTGGATTTTTTTCTGTAGTGTGTTTTGGAGCAATGTGTTTTCCTGTCCAATGGCCTGCAAAATGTGTTGGATTACTGTTTCCACCATCCTGAGCCAAAACAGCCAATGTTGGTGAGACAAGGAGAGATGTGGTCCAACACATCTGGAAGATACCTGCTGCTGATGTGTGTGATACTATTACTTATAAAATTACACAATGTGACTTTGCAATTCAGCAAAATGGATTTCCACTAATGTCATCACCAAAATAAATGGATATGTTTGAACATCATGGGAAGCCAGGAATTCACAAAGGATAAAAGATGTGCTGTTTGTGTGTGTATATATATGCACCTTCAAGTCACGCGTTGACTTATGTGATCCCATTAATTTTATGGTGTTTTCTTAGGTAAGGAATACTCAGAGGTGCTTTTGCCAGTTCCTTTCTCTGAAATGTAGCCTACAGCCTTGGTATTCATTGGCAGTGTCCCTTTCGAGTACTTACCAGGTCTGAACCTGCTTAGCTTCCAAGATCAGACAGGAACTTTAGGGTATTTAGGGTCCTTCACATAGTCCAAATGTTCAGGAATGGCTAACATTCAGGCTGTGGCTTGCTAACTCTGGTGTTTAAACCAAGTAGCATCTGGCATTCTGGCTTGCTTCTCACCCAATGGAGAAAACCCCTCAGAAAAACTCTGGATTCTTCTCTCTCCTTGTTAGGAAAGAAAGAAACCAGAGCACCAATGGCTGTTGGATTTAGATGTGATATTTGACTAAATCCCTAGCTTTTTTTGTCATTGCAAGTGGGAACAATGAAGCAGCATGGTGCTTGTCCTTGATAAGCTAGGGCTTCTGCTGTTCCCTGGATTTCTGCAGTGTTTTCATGTGACCATTGTAATGGATTTTGCAGATGCTGGCTTAGCTACTTTGTGTGTCACCCCCATAAAGCTGACATCTATTGGAAGCAGAGTGTCCATATTTATGTAAACATTTTTAAAAAATAAATCTATAGCCCCTCCTTTTTGTGTAGACATTTAGAAAACAAATAAAACATATATCATAGATCATCTGCAAATGTTTCATAGGCATCATGTGGGATAATATAGTAAAGCTGGATATAAGAATGCTTCTTTTGTATTTTTATATACAGTTTAAATTACAATGGCCGAGGGCATGGATTAAACATTCCCCAGAATAATTTATAATTCCTAGTGACTGTCTTCCTCAGGGCCCAATTATGCCTGCAGTTTGAAGTGCATAAGCCCATTGATATTGTCAAGCCTATATGGGAGCAATGCAGATCACAATGCCCATTTAAGTATTAAAGGACAAAAAATTTCAAAGGGTAACCTGGAAACTGTTTTCAAGCTTGGAATGGATTTTATATTATTTTTATCTCCAGCTCCTCCCTGTGGATGGCAAGATGACATTTTTATATATTGCAGAGATGGGTAGAGTGGAAAGATAATTTCTCAGCTGTATGAAATGAACAGCCTTAAATGCCCCTGTGTGTTAAAAAAAAAGGAGAGGACGACCACGATCAATCAATTTTCCTTAAGTGGGTAAAATAATGGGATGGGAATTTTATATATAGACTTTTGACTTAAACAGAGATGGGAAGTAAAATTTGCCTATTTCCCTCCCTAGCAAGAGAGAAAGAACAATCAATGCACATTTATATTTTGAGGGCAGTTGTTAAATTGCATTATTATAAAGCAGAAGTGCAACCCCCTGGTTGCTTTTGAGGCCTCCAGGGGTTGCTAGCATCTCCCAGTTTTTCATTTTTTAAAAACTCTCCCCCCATGCCCCAATGTCTGACTTCCTGTTGAGAAAAAAGGTCTAAAATAGTTGAGAGAGGATGGAGGGCATTTTGATCCATTTAAAGAGAATCAAAATCAGGGTGGGTGCATTTGTTAGCTATATCCAAGGAGATTATCAAAGTTCTCCCAGGCTTTGCAAAGAACAGGAAAGTCTCATTTTTCACAAAGTCTGGATCAGATATGTGATGCCTCCAAGCTGGGCATGGAGGTGTGAGGTAACATCCATTTTTAAGTGGTTTATGCCCATACTCAACCCACGCCCAAGTTAGGAGAAAAATGTGTGTGATAATCTCCAAAGTATTGTTGCTGACCTGAAAATGATGCCACATCATGTTCAGTTTCTGTTTTGGCCAATTTTTGGTTCTTTTTATAGGGACAGAGTGAAGAACAAGGGACATTTCCCCACTTTTTTATTGGTTTAAAAACATTTTTACTGATTCTGGGGTGAAAAAAAATCCCTTTTTTGGGAACCATAAAGGGGACTAGGGTTTTCATGTAGCCTATGAGCTACACTTTCCCCAGCCCTGAACTAGGGATTGAATCTGTGACCTTCTTCCTGGAAAGCATATGTTTTGTAAGTCAGTGATGAATTCTTCCAAATTCAGAGTTCTACAGAAGATATTCAGCAACTGAGAGCCAGGATGGTGTGTTGGTTTGCTTGCTCTATTAGGACCCTGGGAGATCATGTTCAAATCCCTGCTCGATCAAGAAACCCACTGGATAATCTTGAGCAAGTCACACTCTCCCAGTATCAGAGGAAGGCAGTGGCAAACTCCCTCTGAACAAGTTGTGCCAAGACAAATCTATGACAGGTTCTCTTCGGAGTCATCTCTGGTTGGTAAATTGGAAACAACTTGAAGGAACACAACAGCAACAACAATAATATAATAAAATTTTATTTATATCTCCCGCTTCTCCCTTCGGATCGAAGCAGGATTACAGCAATAAAAGCATCATAAAATACACAGACAATTACAGTGCTATAGAAATAAAGTTTAATAATAATAATAAATAATAATAAGACAAAAAATATATCAATCAGAAATAAAAAGAGAAGAGTTGTTACAGTATTGCTCACAGTCATAAGAATCGAGTCATCGTATTCAGATGTTCAAAATCAGAATTAGAGGAGACTGCTGGATAGGCCCACCGGAAGAGATCCATCTTCAATGCCCTCTTGAAGGCTTCCAAAGAAGGTATAAGACAGATCTCTTCCAGTAAGTTGTTCCAAAGTCTAGGGCCATCGCAGAAAACATTTTACAAGAGGTAGTTTTCAACCTGGTTTTGGGGTGTTCTAATATTTTTGTGCCAGATGTTCTGAGAATGCAGGGCGGATTATGTAGGGAGAGGCGTTCCTTTAAGTAACTTGGGCCCAGGCCATGTAGGGCTTTATAGGTAATAACTGACACTTTGTATTGCACCTGGAAGCTAATCGGCAGCCAATGTAGAGATTTCAACACTGGTGTAATGTGCTCTGATCTCGGTGTCCTGTTAATTAGTCTGGCTGCAGTATTCTGAATCAGTTGGAGCTTCCGAACTTGGTACAAAGGTAGCCCCATGTAGAGCGCATTACAGAAATCTAAACAAGAGGTTACCAGTCCATGTACTACTGTTTCAAGGTCCCTCTGAGCCAAGTAGGGGCGTGGTTGGCGTATCAGTCGAAGCTGGACACCATGCACTCCTGACTATTGCCTCCATCTGAGATGTCAACTGTAGAGATGAATCCAGGAGTACTCCCAAACTGCGAACTTCATTCTTCAGGGGAAGTGTGACCCCATCAAGGATGGGTTGAGAAATCTCCTTCCTCGGACCAGGGGCACCTATCCTGAGCACCTCCATTTTCCCTGGATTCAGTTTGAGTTTGAGTTTGTTTTCCCTCATCCAGCCCATTAACTGACTCAAGGCAGGCATTCAGAGGAGAGATGCCATCCTTAGTCACTGCAGCAGTAGGACACATAGAGAGGTGAATTTGGGTGTCATCGGCATATTGATAACACCACGCCCCATGTCTCCTGATGATCTCTCCCAGCGGCTTCGTGTAAATGTTAAAAAGCATGGGGGACAGAATGGCACCCTGAGGGATGCCAGATGTCAGTTCTCTTTTATGAGAACAACTGTCGCCTAGCATCACCATCTGGAATCTGACCGAGAGGTAGGAACAGAACCACTGGAGCGCAGTGCCTCCGATGCCTAACTCTCTCAGGAGCTCTAGAAGGATACCATGGTCGATGGTATCAGAGGCCGCTGAGATGTCCAAGAGTACCAGCAGGGTCACACTTCCCCTGTCGATATCCAGACGGAGATCATCAACTAAGGTGACCATGGCTGTCTCAACTCCATATCCTGCTGTATTCTACAGTTGGTATAAACTGCATAAATTGAATGATCATGGGGCTGGCAATGTTTACCACAATTTAATCTGGTGGTAAGGGGATGATGGTGATAGATGTATACGTTTATTTGTGATGTGCAGCCTTCTTTCATAATTTTAGAACTTTGGAACATGAAGCTGAAAAGTGAGATATTAAGAATAGAGTACTTCACACAGTGCATAGTTACACTTTGAAATTTACCATCACAAGGTGCAGAGTATGGTGCAGCAGTTTGTCCTAATTCCCTAATATCTTAATTTCTATGCTGTTCCCTCTGCCAGCAGACTTATTTTTAAATGCATAAATATGCTAACTGCACTATATGTTAATATATTGACTACTCTGGCTATTATTGGTTTGTTAACTTTCTTGGCTTTTAATCTTTTTTAAAAGATATTTAATTCTTTGGAAATATATTTCTTTATATTTTCAAGAGGTAACCTTAAATCCCTCATGAATCTGAGTGCAACTAATGTGAGTCATGTGTTTTGTGAGTTACAGTTGACTTTTTATAGCTATATTGCAGAATGCTTATAGAACTGAGCTCTTAAGAATATTAGAAGAGGCATGTTGAATCTAGTTCAGTATTCTTTTCACACAGTTTTTAAGAATTGCTCCCAGAAAGATGCCAGCCACAGATGCTGGTGAAACATCAGGAAGAAACTCTTCTAGAACATGACCACATAGCCCGAAAAATCCTCAAAAAATTATGCTCCCAGAAAGTTGATCAAGAGGGCACAAATGCAATTGCACTCTCCACCTTGTGCTTCACAGAAACTGATACCCAGAGTCATACCAGAGGTGACACATAACCATCCTGACTACTAGGAGATGATCCTCCCATCCTCCACTTGTCCAATTTCCCCCTAAAGCTTTCCAAGCTGGCACAACCATAAAGCTGTATCTCATGGAAGTGAATTCCACAGTTCAATTATATGCTATGTGAAGTACTTCCTTTTATCTGTTCTGGATCTGCCAGCACTCACCTCCACCCGATGATCCCAGATTCTAGTATGCTGAAAGAGCAATTTGTACAGTTACTTTTTGGTATAAATGTCCAGTGCCCCATGCTAGCTGGGGAATTGTGGCAGCTGCAGTCTTTTCCAAGCTGTGATGATGACTCTGATGTTGTTGCCTGCTCCTGTGATCTGCGAAAACTGCATAAATGGGACAGTTATCAATTGCCAGAAGCCACAATAACTAATTGAAGAACTGTACTCAGCTTTGAGGGTCACAGATTGTTCACACCAAGAGAAGAGAGATAAAAGTATGATCATGGTAAGCTGGCTTTCTTTACGCATTCAATGTGCCATTAATTTAATTCCATTAACAAAATTTCTGCTTCATCTGGAACTGTGCTCTTCATTTCACTATTGAGGCCTTTTTGTGACCAATGACCATTTCTTATCACATGTCTGAATTAGTAATCCTTAAATCCCATGAAGCTATGATTAGTTAATGCTCATGCATTGTCTCTTTCTCACCTAGCTCATTCCTGTTCTGAAATGGTCTTGAATGCATTTGTACAGAGAATTGAAAGCATTCATGTGTGGGCTGGAGTATGATTATTCACTCTGTAATGGAACACAGAGGCCTTAATACAGATGTTACAATTGAACAATTTACTTATTATTTTGTCTTATTTATACAATTTACTCACTCACATTATGAGCCTTCTATCATTTACATTTCTGTGTCAGATATTTAATTATATCAGTCACCAAAATTTGATCTATTAAGGCTGAAACAGATATAAAGGCTGGTAATGGTTAGAATATTCTTCATTATAGTCACTGAATGATGAGAGGCATCAGGCTATCAACACAATCACTCTCAAGTGTCTGGAGATCTTGGGAGCAAAACGGGGACTTCTATAGTATTCCAGAGAGCTGTTGGAGATGAAACAGGCTGGACAGTGGCTAGGATGAAGTCAGCAGAAGTACTCCAAAGTGATCAGATCACAAAGGTATGCCTACCATGTAATAGTAAAGAAGAGTTATTTTGCTATCCATGTTGTATCCTCAGGTGCAACATTTTCAGTGAAACTTTTAGGGTGGTCTGGAGTTACCCTACCTAGCATGGCCAAATATGAGCTTTAAAGTTCCATTTATACCCTTAAATGCATGAAAAGAATAATGGAAAATTGCTATATGGTACCTCCAGATCTTGTAATATGCCTGGAACTATCCTTTGCTAAGCACATTGAGAACAAAGCTACTTAGCTCTGTAATCACTTAGAGCTTTACTGAACTTTACCTTTTTGGCATGTTGATTCGTTCCAAATCCGCTGCAGAGATTTATGGGATGGAAACAAACTATACTGCACCTTCCTTCATTTCCGCAGTAATCGCACAATTAAAACACGCCACACATGGATTTCTCTTCTGCAGTACGGGCACAGTATGGCATCACAGCTGCCACCCTTATCCCACCCCTTAGCTTCATGATTGGCCCTTTCTTCTTTTTTTCCTTTCCTTTTTTGCTTGTATGCCGGCATACCTGAAAAACATCATAATAGTGCTTATTACGAGAGGCTGAACAGGAAAAGAATGGCTCCTGCCATTTGTTTGTTTCATGTGTGGATGAAACAACTTGTCCTCACTTTTTCATTTTAATACCTCTGTGAACTCTTTTTGTAAAAACCAAATTACAGTGCATACTTTTGTATTTCTGGGAGTGCTTTGCTGTGATGATATTTTAGTGTTACAGTATTATAATGTTTAGTCATTGTGGAGGTTTAGACATACCAATGTGATCTTCCTGGAACAATCACCAGAAGTAGCCATGCTGCCCCCACCATTTATTTATTTCATGTGTGGATGAAACAGTGTGTCCTCACCTTTTTGTTTGAATACCTCTGTAAACTCTTTAAAAATAATTTAAATAATTGTCCATGTTTTGAATGCCAGAAATGGGATCCTGAATCTCTGGATATTCATGCATGTGCACCTGTTTCCTTTAGTATTTTGAATCAGAATAATCTGTATTTAAACAGCATTGTGCTACATGTGCTGTTTTTAAACATTTGAGAATTCTCCGAGCCTGGAAACACGTTATAAATATAAATGTTTTCTTATAAAATGTTTTCTTATAAAGGAGCCCTGGTGGCGCAGTGGTTAAATGCCTGTACTGCAGCCATTCACTTGAAACCACAAGGTTGCGAGTTCAAGACCAGCCAAAGGGCCCAAGCTCAACTCAGGCTTGCATCCTTCCGAGGTCGCTAAAATGAGTACCCAGACTGTTGGGGGCAAATTATCTTACTTGCTAATTAGCTTACTTTGCTGTTCACCACTATGATCTTTGGAATAGCGGTATATAAATAAAACAAATTATTATTATTATTATTATTCCTTTGAATTTTAAAAATGTATTTTGTTTGATAGGGGTGGGGATATGTACACTACATTCCTACCATCTTCATCTACCTTGACCTTATAACTATCAGGTACAGGTTTTCTCATATCTGGTACACTCAAACTTTCACAGCTGGGATTAACTGGTCCCCTCTCAGTTATAAACAGTAAACATCACCAATACTATATGTAGGCTAAATTACATTACTTTTCATTGAGACAATAACTTTTCCCAGGAGACGCTGAAGAAATATTTATTATGTGGATTCATGGAAATGCTGACAGTATAGACTTGCTCAAACTGCTGTTTGTAAGAAAATCTGTATGTAAGCAGGAATGATATTCAGGTTTTCAGGTTGCTCACATAAAACTTTTGCCTAGTTATTTGTTTATCCTTAGTATTCCCAGATCTAGTATTCTTGTGGCCACTATTACTTTGACTATCCGTTGAAGCATATAGTCAGTAACCTTAATGCTGGGAAAGTTGTAGCATTGTAGGAACCTAAATGAGGTGATTAGGACAGTACAAGGACACATCATAGATGAAGAAGGGGACATCTCTCCTAACTGTTTAGTAAGAATAATTCCCTTTGTTGCCTCATGGTTCACCAATGAGGCAGTGGTTTGTAAGTGATATTGACTGGCATCCCATTGAGTAGCTACAAATGTGTAAGCTGGACGACCTTACCTCTTTTGCCACAATTGCACCCAACCCCACCTTAACAGGTAGCAGCTGCATTGAGTGAAGAAGGTCTATTCTGTTGGAGATTGGGGTACTACAAGTTGATTCTTCCATTTCTCTCACCCCAGAGATCTGCGGTGCAATAGCTCCTCATTTCAGTGTACAATATTGATGGAAGAGGTCTGGAAATATCATACTGTTGTGCCCTGACTGCCAGCAGAATAGATCTCCTTCATGTGGTGTGGCTGTAGGCTGTCAAGATAGGTTTGAGGAGTCTGGATAGGAAATTATATGTAGTTACTCATTCATAACTATATTTGTGATGTAGGATCTTGGTCTATATGTTTGCTAGATGCCTAAATATCCTGAAGGCACCAGATCATCTCTGATCTTGAAGGCTGCACAGGCTCACACCTGGTTAGTTTAAGTCTCTCCTCATAAGGCAAGGTTTCTAGACCCTTCACCATTTTGGTCACCCTCTTTTGGACATGCTCCAGTTTCTCAAGAATTATGGGGGCTTGTGAGGAAAAAAAATGTTGCAAGGCAACTACAACTATCATGTAGAAAACATGCTTGTCTACCTAAAACTAGCAATCTTGCACAACAAAACCAGGACCTTATTTTTCCTGCAAGTCTGCTATTTTTAAACTTTGGGGTGGGGTAAGTGGCAGGATTTCAGCTTTTTATGCAATATTTTTGTTGTGCAAGATTTCCAGGTTTTACAGTTTTACATTTTAAAGGTTATGCTAGATTTCAGTTGTGCAAGATTGCTTTTGTATGTCTGTGTGCATAGAAGACAGCCATCTTGCACCCTGTCTTCTGTGGCTGTCTGGAAACAGTGATTTTGTGCAATTCCTGTGTAAAATATAATGTATATTCTATGCAGAATGCTTCAAGATAAGTAAATACTGGGTGAAAACAGATTTTTTCCCCCCTCACATCTGTATTATTCTTCCTGGCTGGCTTTCCTGAGTGTTGGGAAATCCATTTTTCAACTGGAAAATGAATAATGGCAAACATTCTTTCCATCCCTAATTTGTCACCATATGCTTGGATAGTTCTAACACAGAAGATGTTGAAAATATAGGGAAGAATACAAATGTCTTTAAAGAAGCATTATATACAAAAATGGCATTTCAACTTCCTTTCCAGTACTTCAGAAATAATTACTGCTGTTCAGAGTTTGACAGGGTGGAATTGGTTTTTGCACTCTAAATGTTAAGCATGCAAGGTGACAGAGATGGATGCTTGTCTGTCAGCAATCATTTTTAATACCTTGAAAAGTCATTAGCTTTACAGAGTGATAAAAAGCATATAGAAACCTATGAATTAGCTTCCTTAAAAAGAACTCACCTGGCCTTTTAATGATGACAAAGAACTGCTTTCTCATTTGTTTCTTATTTAACATTGTTTAGACTCACTTTCTCCTGCACTTCTATTATTCCTTTTGTAATTATAAATGACAAGAAGAGGCTCGAACTTGGAGTTTACTGCGTCCTCCTTTATAGTTCCAATTTGTCAAACCATTTCCTCGTATTATGGAATGTCTCATTCAGCACAGAAAGTGCTGATTCAGCCATGGAAGATTACAGTACTCAGCGTTAGATTGTGGGCTTGGTTTTATCCTTGGCAATAAATAGCTTTTCCAGCCGACAAGTTTACATGTTTTACCTAAGATTTTCTCAGTATTCATTTGTAATTTTTAGGTTATGCCAAACTGTTAGTGTAAGTGTGTGTTCTATAGTGTGGGACTACCTGATATCAGCTGTAGTCTGGATAGATGAGAAGTACCAGTCACAAAAATGCCTTGCAATTTTTTCACATATTCTCCAAGCTGCTGTTTATTAGATATGTTTGAGGATTTTGTTTGGTTCACTTTTAAAACTAAACTCACCTGATTTGTACTTTTGAGTATATATACACATTAAAATGCAATGTTTTTCATGGATTTTGCACCCGTTCTTTCCTTGAATTCATTGGGGATTCATAGTTGAAGATTATGTATATTTCTATGTGGACCTCTGAACTAGGGATGCAGTTCATGGGCATGACCTTTGTGTAGCAATATCTTTAAATTATGTTAGAAATACAAATAAAAATAATACTGTTTCATTGACATGCATTGAGGAGCAGCAACCACAAATGGGGACAATATCCACCTGATGGTGCGCTTGCATAACTGTTTATCGTTGCTTCAAAATGACAATTCAAGAGGGATTCAGAAACAGTATGCTCTGATTTGTCAGTTTGAACATTTATTTCTGCCTCCTCTAGCACCTCTGTCATTTCCTTGACCAAATATAGCAAATCTTGATATATGACAGTAAATTGTTGTACTCCCCCCTCTCTCTCCTTTTAACTTCCTCAAGGGAAACAAGTGCTGCCATCTTCTTGTAAACACCAGAGAATTTATCCATGCACACTATCATACTATCAAATGACAAGGGATTTTGAGACTGACTGAGAGAGAAAAAAGTTGCTAGAGTTAGCTTTTGTAGACTTCAGTCTACTTCATCACATGGATGGAGTGAAGTGCCTAAAAACAGACTTTTATAGCAATAAATGAATTTGTGAATGGTCAATTTAATTTTTTTAATATTGTTTAAGGTTAAAACTCAGTTGTAACTGAATCAACAAATTAAATATGTAACTGTTGTTGTATGCTTTCAAGTCATATTTGACTTTAGGCAACACTAAGGTAAACATGCCATTGGATTTACTTGGCAAGATTAGCCTTCCTCTGAGGCTGAAAGAGTGTGATTTCTCAAAGGTCACCCAGTGGGTTTCCATGGCCAAGCAAGGATTCAAACTTTGGTCTCCAAAGTTATAGTCCAACCTCAAACCACTACACCACTCTGACTTTCTGAAAGGTGCATGAATCATTTCCAAGAATCACTATTTTTCAGATTTTTTTAAAAAAAATGCATCTCAAATCTACCAGCCAAAATTTTGGTGTAAAATAGTGAGAAGAGGATACTATGCACTTAAAATTGGGGATGAGAGTGCAGTTTCATTTTCAGTGTATTTTCATCAAAAATCCACTACTGGTTTTCTCTGTTTTAGTAACCGTGTGTGTGTGTGTGTGTGTGTGTGTGAGAGAGAGAGAGAGAGAGAGAGAGAGTGAGAGATTTTTTAAATAACTGCATGTCAGTAACACTGACTGATTTATCATAAATCAGCCAAAGAGTGTCCTGTGCAAGAGTGGGGGAAATATGGCCAGGAAGATACCTGTGTGGTTTTGTAGCCCTTGGGCCACAACTTACTTTGGAACACCCTAAAAAACAAACAAACTTGTTCTGCCTTAAAATGTCCAAATCACCTCAAAATCATTCTAAATTTAGGATGTTAGATGAAAATTTGCCACCTCCCCCCCCCCCCTCCCCATATTAGGCCCCCAGGAAGTTAACTCATTGGAGCATTTGGGGCAAAAAATAAGTTTTTTTTTTAAAAATGGGTGAAGTGGGGCGTGCAACCCTCCAAAGTTCTCTGGTAGGCCAATATAGCCTGCTAATCTGCAGCAGTTGCCTTCTTTTCTTGTAGATTCCAGCCTATTATTTTGCCCACCTTAGCCTAACATAAGATACATGCTTACATCTGCAAATGTTCCGTAAGTATTGTTGCCTGCATTCAGCTTTATTTTAAGTGAGCTTCAGCTTTTCAGCCCCCAGGGAGAGTATGCTCTCATTATATCATAAATCAGCTTCTTCTTTCCCTGGCTGCACTGTCTTAAACAGATCAGCAAATTCTGTGTAGTAAGACACCCCCCCCCCCCCCCCCATTTGCTATTGAAGTAATAGATCAACACTTAGTTTACTAAAGCAACAACAATGTAGTTTCTTCCCAGTACAAACATGTTAGGTTTCTTTTCCTTTCAGAAATTTAAGCAACAAACAATTGGAAAATCTGTTATATTTTTAGCAGCAAGCAATTAGATTTAATACCTTGTAGTAGCATCACTAGGGTTGGCATCAACCAGTGCGGTAGCTCATCGTGTCACCCCACAAATTGACCTCTTCCCATATCAAACCATACAGAATCCTTAGTCATAATGTCACTCATGAATCATAATTCCCATATATCACTGAATGTAATGGTAATAGTCGGGACATAAAACAACAAGCACAATTAAAATTATAACTTTAAATGACAATATCATACGCACAGCCTAAATGTATACACATATACATAGTTTCATGTGTTTAAAATGAAAATGTAAAAATGTGATGTTTTAAAATAATTTGTGAGTTTGTGTGTGTGTGTGTGTATACATACATACATACATACATACATATAATGAATTTCAGAAATTAGAAATGTTATTTTTTTAAAATCTGGGGCCTCTATTTTCTCCTCCCACTAAGCCTCACCCCACTCACACCATTTCTTCAGCATTTTAAAGGGTACAGGTGAATGACACAACTTGTTCCTGCCCCAAAGTCTGGGGAACAGTGGGGTCAGCCACTGTAGGATGTCACCTGGTGCAGTCCACACCCCTTTCACCTCCTTAGTGACACCCCTGATACCTTGTATCCAAAACACTGTAATGTGGGTAAGCTTTTAAACAGGCTGGATGGCCATCTGTTGGGGGTGCTTTGATTGTGTGTTTCTGCATGACAGAGGGTTGGACTGGATGGACCTTGAGGTCTCTTCCAGCTCTATGATTCTATGTGTACATAGTAAAACAGGAGATAAAAGCAGTGTATAAATAAGCATTACAACAACACCAACAACTGGATGCATGAGTTACTGTGTTACTATGCTTCCATCTTCACCTGTGAGATAGTATACCAGAAGCACAGTTTTGAGTGCATTCTGTTGAGAGACAGTCAGTACTAAGTTTATGGACAGCTTAGTAATGTTTCTTTGGAGATTATCTCACTAGCTGCCTTTTCCCAATAGGGCATGGGCTGAGACTGGGCTGGGACCGTGTTTTATTGCACAGCTCAGTGCCCAGATGGTAACCATCCCATCCTTCTTCCGTCCTTTGCTAAAAATGCTTCTTTTCTGTAATGGGAGATGTTCTGATTGGGGACGGGATGGTAATGACCTGGGCATGGAGCTGTGTGATAAAACATGTTCCCAACTCAGTCTCAGACTATGTCCAGATCGGAGAAAAGGCAATTCTATAATCTCCTTTATCTCAGGGGTAGACAAAATGTGACTGTTCAGATGTTTTTGGACTGCAGCTCCCAGCATGCCTCACCATTGGCTGTACTGGCTAGTGTTGATGGGAGTAACAACCCAATAAATCCAATATCTGGAGAGCCAAACTACCCCTATTTAGTACACTCCAGGGAAACATTGATCTTCTACCTCTTTAGAACTTCATCTCTCAGAAACCCCAGCCAGCATGGTAAAGGATTATAGTTTACAGTCCAAACTATCTGAAAGGCCAAACTTTCTCAACACTACTGCTGTATATTGCTGTAGAAACATAAATAACACCTTATCTGTCCATCCTGTTTTGTCTGTTTCTTGAGATGTAACTGAAGTAACAAGGATCCAATTCAGGATATAAATTTATTCTGCTTCCTTTAAAGCTGTGCTGTTGCACAGAGTGCTGCTCCTGTGTGAAGTTGTTTCCTAGTTCAGAATGAAAAATGTGCAGTTCACATCGAGGTTAACCAGGCTACCAGATAGGAGCATGTACAAATTCTCAGTTAAACTGTTGTTGAAACTCTAATTCATCACCATGAATTCCAATGCCAGCTGCTTCTGTAAAGTTCGTGTTTAATATTAACTCATTGGTCATTATTAACTCCTGTGGACAAGGCACTCAGACAAGGAGCTTCCACTAAGAATCTTTTATTTATCTGGGTCTATTCTGTCAATGGTTTCTTTCAATTTTAAATATGATGGCTGTCCCTCATGCATTTTCATATTTAAAACTGTTTCTCATTGTTGTTATGTGCCTTCAAGATATTTCCAACATATGGCGACCCTAAAGCCACTCTAGAGAGCCAGCCAGGTGTGGTGCTTTGACTGTTGCACTATGACTCTGAAGACCAGGGTTCGAATCCCAACTTGGCCATGGAAACCCACTGGGTGACCCTGGGCCAGTCATACTCTCTCAGCCCAGTCTCAGAGGATGGCAATTGAAAAATCCCTCTGAAAAACCTTGCCAAGAAAACCTCATGATAGTTTAAACTTAAAGTTATGATAAGTGAGAAATGGCTTCAAGGCATTTCAACAAACAAACAAACAAACAAACAAGCTTCATTTATATATCGCTTCATACAGCCTAAGCAGTGTCTAAGCGGTTTACAACTGTAAACTAATTTGCCCCCAACAATCTGGGTACACATTTTAGCGAACTCAGAAAGATGCAAGCCTGAGTCAAGCTTGAGCCCTTTTGATGGTCTTGAATTCACAACCTTTATGGTTTTGAGTGAGTGGCTACAATACAGGCATTTAACCACTGCACCACCAGGGCATAACAACAAAGGCAAATCTTTCATTGGGTTTTCTTGGTAAGATTTATTGAGAGGGCATTTGCCATTGCCAGCATCTCAAACGGAAAGTCATTTAGGTATTTTGTTTTTGCAGGGATATTAGTTAAAATGGGGTTCCCTTGTCTACAGAGTTGCAGTCCAATGCTCAAGTGACTACTCCACGCTGCTCCTTAGCAGTTGCCATAGTCCTTCATATGGAAGCACCTCAGGTTTTAGGCATAGGGAAACATGGCTTTTCATCCATTACAGCTAATTTTATTCCCTCTCCTACCAACTATAAAATGATGCTTATAACATTTAATACTGGCAAGGGAGTTCACATTGGGATTTTACAATATTCTAAAATGGTATCATTTAGAAATGTTTTTAAGTGCTCTGATTTAAAGTGCTTCTGAGAAACATTTTGTAAGCAGCTTCATAATTGAATCAGGGGATTATACAGTGAAGGCCATTGGCCAGGGGCATGCTGGGATAGCTCAACCTCCCTGGGAGTTCATTGATATCACTGTACTCATACCACTTTACATTAATGGACCTTCAGTTAGACTGCCATGGGGAGTAGCCTAACTTGCAACATTTTACACAATTACTTCTGCTTTAAACAGGCCCCTTTCTCCACCAGCTGCAAAGGTTTGCCTAAACTCTTGATAGTTCAAAAAAGAATGTTGACTATTAGGATATCTCCTTAAACAACTGAGGGATAGCATAAATGTCTCCCTTAGGAATAGAGTAAATGGTGGGACCCAGTGTGGTGTGGTAGTTTGAGTGTTAGACTATGGTGTTTATCACACTATGCTCTTAAAGAGCTACTATTCCAGTGTGACTCCTCTAGCAGCCTCCTGTTGCATGCTGGGATTGGCAGTTTTAAGGAGCTGAACTTCTCTGCCTGAGAATTCTAAATACCCCTCCTTAAAACTGCCAATCCCAGCATGCAACAGGAGGCAGCTAGAGGAGTCACACTGGAATAGTAGCTCTTTAAGAGCATAGTGTGATAAACATCTATGACTCAGGAGACCAGGGTTCGATTCCCAGCTTGGCCATGAAACCCTCTGGGTGACCTTGGGGAAGCTACATGCTTTCAGGTTCAGGGGAAGGCAATGGTAGCAAATCTTGCCATGACAACTCCATGGTAGTCTTAGGGTCACCATAAATTGGAAATGACTTGAAGGCACACAACATGTACACACTCAGAGAGTAAATGGCAGGACAGAGGACAGCCAGGTACAATAATCAGTTATGTTACCCCCATGGGTATGAAAGCCAGCAGTCCATTCAAAATGCACAGCTATATCATTATGACACTGATTTAATTGCCATGGCATAAGTCTCATAGAATTCTGGAGTTTATGATTTGGTGAGGTGCTAAGCTCTCTGGCTGAGCATTTTAAATGCCTCTCCCTAAATTGATGATCCCAAGATTCCATAGTAGGGAACCACAGCGTTAAAGTTAAAGTGGAATAATAATCATATAATTGCATAGTATGGATGGTCCCCTGGTATCCCAAAGCAGGTGTTCCTGTTGCAGGTTATGAGTAAATTGGATGTGCTCACCTTAGCATCAGTCAACAACATACTGGAATAAATAATATCTATTTCAACTTGTTTTGTGTGTCAGTGTTTCCATGTCAAGGCAGGAAATTGGTTTCCTATGTTTACTGCTTAGACCTTAACTGAATGGCTGGAATTGTATTTCTCTAATTGCGCCTCTTCCCAAGTGTTAAAAAACAGAACTGATATTTTAAAAGTCTGTCACGTTACTGCAAAGAGAATCTGAGCAAAAATGATGTATGTATGCACATATGTGTTAGCTTCCTTTGTTTTAAATGTTTTGATTGAAATGAGACTTTGTGCCAGTTACTAGTGTTGTGTATGTGAGTAGGTAAGACTGTAATTGGTTTTAGTTCAGTCTTGAAAAGATGTATTCTGTTTTGGGGATAGGGCTCAGCACCATGGATAATTCAAATAAAATCCAGAGCAGACTCTCTGCCCCATGGGTATGAAAGCCAGCAGTTGCTGTATCCAGCAATACCTGGATCAGAGAGAGAAGAAAGTAAGGCTACCAGAACAAAGGCTCTGAAAACAAAGAAGCTGTTCAAGCAGCCAGGTATCTAGAATTGAGACAAAGGAATAGTGGGATGGTTAACGAAGATCTGGGGACTGTGGCATTTCTAGTTTCATTAGCTTTAGTGTTTTACAGACAGCTCAAACATTAATTAAGTAAAGCAAATAATTAATTAAGCAAAGAAGCTGTTCAAGCAGCCAGGTATCTAGAAATGAGACAAAAGGAATAAGGGGATGGCTAAGGAAGATCTGGGGACTATGGCATTTCTAGTGTCATTAGCTTTAGTGTTTTACAGATGGCTCAAACATTAATTAAGTAAAGCAAAGAAATAATTAAGCAAAGAAGCTGTCCGAGCAGTCAGGTAACTAGAAACAAGACAAAGGAATAGAAGGATGGCCAAGGAAGAACTGGAGACCATGACATTTCTAGTTTCATCAGCTATAGTATTTTACAGATAGCACAAACATTAATTAAGTATATTGAATGCTGCAGGGGGAGGATGTAAACCAGTAACTCCGGTGCATCGTATTCCAGGCAGTGAGAACAGTGGGGTTGGAGACAAGCATCAGCAGGGTATAAGGTGGGAAGCCAAGCATCAGCAGGAGTTCAGAAAGTCAAGCAAAGCTAGGAGATTTTCACCCTATGCTCACTTGACAAGTCCCCTTCCAAATCAGGCTGCTATATCTATTATTTATTTCTGAAAACACCATTAATATCCTATTAGCACAACTGCTGAGTTACTCTTTCAACTCACAGAATTATCAGGCACAGAGGGATTCTGCCATCCAGCCCGTTCTATTGGCTGTTCTAGCACATGGCGGAAAGAAGAGAAACACTTAATAATAACAAGTCTAATAGGAATTATTAGTTATATGATCAGTGCATTTGATATAATTTCCTGAAGCCAGAAGACCTGAATGAAAGATATGGGAAAATACTTTTGTGTAATAAAAAAGAAAATATGTAATGCATTCTATTAAATTGCACAATTGGTTAAAACGTAAGTGTTTGAGATTTCAAAGTTTCCCCCCAAAAGTGAAGTTTCTGCTCATGAAGGGGTTATTTGCTTATGGGGCGGGACAGGATTGTGGTCAGGATCCTGTAGAGGTATTACCTAAGAGTAAAACTGTTGAGAGCCAATGTGGCATAGTGGTTTGAGCACTGGACTACAACTCTGGAGACAAGGGTTTGATTCCTAGTCAGAAATGATCTGAAGACACACAACAACAATAACAACAACAACAACAACAACAAACAAAATGTTGTGCAAGTGGCTACACTTTCTTATAGGTCACATAAGTGTACAAGCATATCCAGCGGTCTCTCTTACAATTTTGATTTAGTGAGTGGAGAGCTAATTGACTGTTTCACAATGCATAGCTAATTGCACGGATAGTACAATTGTTTGCCAAAAAGTGGGCTCCAGTATAACTATGCTGGCATATATCTACCCTACTCTGAAAGTTTATAGGATTTTGGCCTGCACATTGTGAATCCTGCTCAGTTTTTGTCATTATCCATTCTTATTTGAAAACATTTGAATGATAATGCTATTTGCCAGTTTGCTGATCATGTTTTATTCTGTTTTGTGTTGGTTGAATGGCTATATACAAAGAAACCTGCTTTATTTCGTTGCTAGCGAAAAGTCTTCAATAAGTATAAATGTAACATGTCCTGTCTTACTGTATTAATTATACATATATAATTTCTAGGTATTTCTATGCAGTTTGAGATTAATTTCTTTTTCCTGATGTATGAAGACTGCATAGAAAGTGATGTAGCTTTCTGCAGTTTTTGACAAAAAAGGGAGAGAGAATATATGTAGAAAACCAGAAAAGGAAGATGCTAGAGACTTCTTATCTTCTGAACCTCCCAATGATTTAGGATATAATCAGATTAATTTCTACTGTGAAAAGGCTGTTTGCATTCCAGAGTTGATAAGTGGTCAAGAGTTAAATCGGAATTGCTGTAGGAATGGATTTTAAACTTTATGTCTTTTTGCAAATATTGCAGAATGGTCTATTTCTCCAAACCTTATAGCTGAGGGAGACTGAATTCCCACTGATGGATTTCTGGGAGGTTATTTCCCCCCAGGATAAATGAGATATGTCCTTACATTGCCTTTCAAAAACTAAAATAAAACTAAACTTACAAACTTTTTTCTGTCCCTACAAGCGTTTCTGTAGGTGACTCGTTTGAAAAATATGAAATGAAAGGATTAGAGAAGATGTGGAAATGCAAAAGTGAAATGAAAAGTCCTACCTCCCCATCAAGCAGTCTACAGAAATTATTTCAGAGTAGGTTGTTTACAGAATAATAAGATTCATGATAGGTAATCTACACTGGGAAAATTCATTCCACCCAGTCACTGAGAATTAATAGCTCTCCTGAACTTGGATGTTGGATTTGCACTTAATTAGATATTTTTTCTGTATTGTTATAACTTTTCTCCAAGTCATTATTACGTTTCCTATGTCACAGTATGAAATTTCATTTTAATCCCTCTTGGATTTTGACAAGTCTTTCTCTAGCATTCGCAGTAGGGAACTGACAGTGTTTAGATTATTGCCCCCTTCCCCCCCACTGGTTCTTGCTCTTATCACAGATTACACTTTCTGCTTTTAACTGTGTGGAATTTTTTGTAGTACTAATGGTTGCTTTCAATGAATTTGTTTCTTTTTGAGTCACCTTCTGCATATTAAAAAAGTTGCCATCTGTGATTCTGATTCTGATGAAATGAATCAATTGATGAGCTCACTTTTCATTTAACACTGAATTTTCTTAATACATATAGTTAATGCTTGCAATGGTACACCTCCTTAAGTGTGTGTGTTTGTGTGTATTGGAAGAAAGATTATGGTTTTAAAAACCTAAGACATAGAAGAATGGTGGTGAAGGACTGCACAAAAAACACAACATTTTTTTCCTAACCCAACATTCTGGATATTGGATTCTCCAGAGAAATATGTGATAGAAATAAAATAAAATAAAATAAGATTAACACTATTACCTTTAATCACAATGAGGCAGCTACTTCAGGAAGCAGATTTGAATTGTCATTAAAGGATAGTTGATAAATTAGCATTTCATATTTTTACTACTAGAGGTGGGAAGTGGTGCTTGTGGCCTTTTTGCCTTATATGTCAAAATTACTTATCTGGCTTTGGGTAATATGTATCTTGCCTTTGGGGAGCACAATGGGCCAGATTTCCAAAAAAGGGGTGAGGAATTTTAATGAGGTCTCACATGGACATGGATTTCATATGCTTAATATATATATATATATATATATATATATATATATATATTCAAGAAATAGGCATTTACTGAATAATCAAGGTGTCCTGTAACAATAATATTAACAGCATAGTTTTTCCAGCAGTTGAAAATAGTCTGTGAAGACTGGTGCACCAGCTTTTATTCCTGGCTAGGTGCAGGATGTAAATCCACAGGGATGGATTCGATTCCATTCTTTAAAAGGTCCAAGAGAAGCCTGGGTCAGGTACAGGATGAGTACTGCCTAGTGTGGATGTTGTATATCTTAAATTCAGTAAGGCCTTCTCTAAACAAACAAACAAACAAACAAACTTCATTTATATACTGGTTCATACCGCCTAAGTGGTGTCTAAGCGGTTTACAACTTTAAGCTAATTTCCCCCCAACAATCTGGGTACTCATTTTAGCGACCTCGGAAGGATGCAAGCCTGAGT
The DNA here is from genome assembly GCF_019175285.1 of Sceloporus undulatus. Classification (NCBI taxonomy): domain Eukaryota; kingdom Metazoa; phylum Chordata; class Lepidosauria; order Squamata; family Phrynosomatidae; genus Sceloporus; species Sceloporus undulatus. Next base: position 136,298,382 of record NC_056526.1, on the reverse strand, counting down.
TGAGCTTGAGCTCTTTTGCTGGTATTGAACTTGCAACCTTATGGTTTTGAGTGAGTGGCTGCAGTACAGGCATTTAACCACTGTGCCACCAGGGCTCACTAAGGTCAGCCATGATATTCTAGCAAATAAACTAAGAAAATGTGGGTTAGGCAATGCAACTGTTAGATGGATTTGTAGTTGGTTGACAGACCAAACCCAAAGGGTTCTCATCAGTGGCTCCTATTCATCCTGGAGAGAAGTGACTGATGGGGTGCCACATGGTTCTGTCCTAGGCCCAGATCTATTAAACATCTTTATCAATGACCTGGATGATGGAATAGATGGCATGCTTATCAAATTTGCAGATGATACCAAATTAGTAAGAGTAGCTAATACTCCAGAGGACAGGATCAAAATTTAAAATGACTTTAATAGATTAGAGAGCTGGGCCAAAACTAACAAAATGAATTATTTCAACAGGGAGAAATGTAAGGCACTACACTTAGGCAGAAAAAATGAAATGCACAGATACAGGATGGGGGACGCCTAGCTTGACAACAGTACATATGAAAGAGATCTAGGAGTCCTATTAGATCACAGAATGAACATGAGTCAACAATGTGATTCAGCAGTTTAAAAAGCCAATATGATTGTAGGCTGCATCAATAGAAATATAATGCCTAGATTGAGGAAAGTAATAGTGCCACTCTATTCTGCTTTGGTCAGGTCTCACCTAGAATACTGTGTCCAGTTCTGGGCACCACAATTCAAAAAGCATATCGACAAGCTGAAGCACATCCAGAGGAGGGTATCCAAAACTGTGAAAGGTCTGGAAGCCATGCCCTGTGAGAAGCCACTTAAGGTGCTGGGTATGTTTAGCCTGGCAAAAAGAAGGTTAATAAATGATATGATGGCCCTGTTTAAATATTTGAAGGGATGTCATATTGAGGATAGAGCAAGTTTGTTTTTTTCTGCTCCAGAGACTAGGAAAGTGGAGGCAAACCTATGGCACGCATGCCACAGGGGACACTCAAAGCCCGCTTTGTAGGTATGTGCGTCATCACCCCAATACTGCATTACATTGGCTTTCTGTTGCTGCTGTTGTTGCTCTGGGCCTACAAGTCATTTCTGACTTATGGCGACTTGAAGGTAACCCTATCATCATCACCTCTCACATCTTTTTCATGGTCCTTCAGCAACCTGGATCTTTGTTAGTGATAATTCACTACAGGAGAGATCCAGATCATGCAGGAAATCATTTTGAAAATGGAGGTGCTGCCATTTTTGTGCCTCGGGAATGTCCCCCGCCTCTTCCTCCTTCCTCCTCTTCCTCTCCCCCTGCACCTGCTGCTCTCTGTCCTCCTTGTCCTCTTTTCTCCTCCCTCCCCCCCAGCCATTGTCTCCCCTCTTCCTGTATTGTAAGCCAAGTTGTAATACTTATATAGTATTCTGGTCAACTCTGGGGAGAAAATTCCACCAATCACCTAATTGGGAACAAGGTTTTGCTGTGATTAATTCTCAGTTTAGTGATAGATTCACTGAATAAGATCAGCATGGAAGGGTTCCATCTTTAACAGCCCATTTGTGGATTGTTTACTTATTTGAATACAAAGTGCAGCGATTTCTAGGAAAGTATGGGCAGCAAGTCAATGTAAATCTCCTTCTTCCATGTAGTTTAGATGGAAATGATGCCATGAAATATATTTGTATTCAAACACTCAATTTAACAAATATTGATAAGTTTTAAGATCTTGAGTTTCATTCCTTGAATAATTTGTTGTTATTGTTGTGTAATAGCTTCAAGTAAATCAAATGCTTAATCAATCTTTAGTTTAAGTACTATACATTGATACTAATTGATCAATAAAAATGATATCTATGAATATACAAATACATAGGAACTGTCAATTTTATACTGGCTTCCTATCAAGAAAAAACAATGCCAATGACCTTTAATTTCTGTTATATAGGGAGATTCTTATTTACCATATTATTTTTTGAAACAATAGGTGAAAACTGAAAAACAGTCATTATTAGGTGATTTCTAATTTTATATTTTATATTTCTTTTTAAAATGTGCTTATTTAAATTATTAGAAAATAACAGCAACAATGTGTGAACCAAAGTGCGAATATAATCTTTAAATAAGACACAGCTAATGTAATAATATAATAATAATAATAATAGTATTTATTTATAACCCACCTTTCCCTGTGTTGGATCAAGGTGGGTAACAGCATATAAAAAGAGAAAACAATAATATCAAAAGTATTCTCCGAAGAGAAACAATTAGACACGTGGAGAGTGAAATTAGGGGATCAATTTGGGAAGGCCTGCTGGAAAAGATCTGTTTTTATTGCCTTCTTAAAGGCCTCGAAAGAGGTTAGTTGGCGGATCTCATCCAGCAGATCGTTCCAGATTTTTGGAGCGGCAGAAGCAAATGTCCTCTGGGAGGTAATTACTAGTCTAGTCCTCTGTGACTGTAGTAGGTTCTTCCCTGAGGACCTGAGAGTGCAGGAAGGATTATATGGGAGGAAGCGTTCCCTCAGGTAAGCCATGTACAATCTATATAAACAGAAACAGCAGTGGGGAATATAGTAGAGTGCGTATGCAGGATGTCAATTGTGTGAGACTTGGGATTGTTCTGACCAATTATCCACAACAAACTTCAGGTAAATCAGAACGTTTATTGAAAAAGATCAGGTAGAAACATTCCTGGTCACGTTATTGAAGAATCTGAGGCACACAAAGGGAAAGCCTCAATTTAAAACGACCTGTGCCCCCCCTTTCCTTCCTTTCCCTCTCAGATGTCCTCCCCAATTCACTCCCCCTCTCAGCGGAAGCTTGGATCCCTACATCAAAGCAACCCAATGCATCATTTGGTCTCCGGACATCCTCTGTCTTGTGAAAGCTATTGATGCTCAATTGATGACTTGTATCTGTGGAACCTCTCTCAGTTGTAAATCTTTCTCAAGGTGTGAAAGACTCTTTGTCCTGTTAGCCTATGTTCTGCCTACGTGACACATTTGATTACAAATCATGGCCCCAGATGGGCATTTCCCACAATGCTTATTCAATTGAGTCCCACAAATACATACCCATATTCAATCCCTATATATATTACCAGGACGCCAAGATCTACACTTATATATAAGCATATATATATGTGTGTGTGCGTGTGTGGGCAGATAGATAGATAGATCACCACCAAATATGATCAGCAGCTTCAACCAGTCTGCCTTCAAACATTCCAACACGTCATACAACAAGGTGAAGGTTGTATGTATCTATCATCAATGTGCATGTTATTAATTACTAACTTTGATGACTTAGTCCAAACTCTTTATATTATCATGACAGAACCCCGAATGAATACATGAATGAAGGGGTTCTGACAAATTGTTTCAAAGCTGTTTAAGTAATTCCTTGAAGGAGGTCTGATCAACATACAGCATGTGTCTCTGTGGGACACCACTGCTAACATACTGAATAAAATGTAGTATAAATGCTTTATAAATGAATCTGTTTCAGTGTGTGTTTTTAGGAGTTCTGGACTGATGTGTAAACTTTCTAAATTGCTATTTTCCACACTTTTATGAGCTGGTCAGATTGTCTCTTTGGCCTGGTAGTACTGTTCTAGATTAACTATCACTATCAGTGCATGATGCTTTATCAGAGAAGAAAGCCAAATTGTGTGTAAGGATAAAAGTGTTTCCAAAGCAGATAAAGGCCAGACAATAAAGCAAGAAGATGGCTGGGCAATCCCACATATATTTGCCCAGACCCTGTGATAAAAATATAGGGTTTATCACATGCAAAAATAAAGCAACTTACCCCAGCCAAGATACAGTCACTTATGGGATGCAATCAGGAATTATCACATGAAAAATGCCACCAATGCTGCTGGGCAACTGTATCCCACCTGCATCCAGGCTCCCAACCACGCTCAGCCAGACGGTTTTCAAAAATGGGACAGCCAAAGACACAATGATATAAATTACAATTTTGCACAAGTTTTTTAATAATAAAAAACACTTAAACCCACCCCCCAGGTTAGAACATAAAATACCTCACCCCAATAATATTCCATGTAATCTAAATACATTTTTTTGGGGGGGACAAATTGGGTAGAAGTGTTTTTATTTACTACATTCTTCCCACTCTTTGTTGCCTTTGTCACGTTGTCAGTGCCTGCAGATGTTCCACTTGATAATAGTGATGATGATGATAATAATAATAATAATATTTATTATAATATGCAAACAACTGGAGAGCAAGAAGAGCAGGAAGAAGATGTGTGTATGGGAAAGTCTTTTCCAGAGTATATGTGAGAAGATGTGGCTGCACAAACAGTAAGAGAAGAGATGAGAGACAAGAAAGGGTGACTGAAGGAATAAGATGGGTTTAGAGAGAGAGGTGGAAGAGTAGAGGATGACAGAGATGCAGAAGAAGGGGCAGACTAAACGAATGTATAGATACGGAGGAGACATAACAGAAAAGTTGTTGCACACCAACTAATGGAAGAAAGGGTAGTGGGGAGAGAAACAAGACACCAGATATGGGTAACAATACTGCTGACAGTAAGGGAGAAGGAGAAGAGTTGAGACAAGATAAGAAAGACAAAGGAGTGGTGGTGGTATTCAAAGTGGCATGAAAAATAGTGACAGGAGGTTGATAAAATCCACATTTTATAAGTAATATTAATTTTCAACATTTTAGCAAGCATATTTCTCACCAGAAATTCCAAACAGCATATTAAAAGATAGTAACAGATAGTTATGCGGAATTTGGAAATGATAAAACAAATGTATTTATTTCTAAGTAACGTAAATCCTTAGATGCTATTATTAAATTAAATTATTGTTAAATTAAGATTTGAGGGGGCTGAGGAGGATTTCAATTCATATTAATTATTCTAATCTGTCATAAAAGGCTGCTCTGTACTCCATCTGTAGGGACAGACAACAGCTGCCTGTGTCTTACCTTGTTTGCGCATTGCTGCCTTTGAAACAAAAGTGCCGAGTGATGAAGTAAAAAGTAAAATAAAAATAAAAAAGAAATCCATATATTCAAATTAAACTCTCTCTCTCTGTATAGGCATGCCTGCCTTACTCTATATGAAATGCGTTACTTCTATTCTGTCAGTCTGAAAAGCTGATTAAGCGGGAACTAATTAAAAGCAGTGTTACTGCTAATTAAAATGTGGCCAATGTATCATTTTTCAAAGCTCATGTAACTTAGCATCAAGGAAATTAAAGAAAGCAAAGATTTTGAAATGACCCTTACTCAATTTTTCTACTGCTGGCAGCACATAAGAGAAGGATTACACTTCTTAAAAAGAAGAGAATGGATATAGTCAGAATGTAGAAATGAAACTATATTCATTGGTTTCCCTTTACAGTGAAGTATGCACAAGTGGGCTACTCCCTCCCTTCCCATAGTAAACACTATCCAGAAAAGGTTCCACAGATTTTTAGGGACCATGCTGAATGGACTGGGCATATCATCTAACATTTCACCAATGAAAGCTGGGACACATGTGGCTAAGTAACATCAGAGTGTGTTCAAGATGGCAAAAGGTATTAACGAGGAAGAATACACAAGGTAAGAGAGGATGCAGCAGTGTGCTTTTGCCTGAGTCTACTGGGAAGGGCAAGATTTTGCTTCCATCCCTCCTATCCACCCTGGTGAGTTAACTGAGTGCAAACTTCCCTGGCTTTTTAGGTTAAGTTTGCAGCAGCTATAGTAAACTGATGATGGAGATTTTAAAAACATCTGAAAAAGTGGGACTACAGAGAATTAAATGGACTGTCTCTGCCAAATCAGAACAATTGGACGACAAGACTGTACTGTGTGAGCAAAGACAAAAAGCATCCCATCACGAATCTCTGTGGCTCATGAAGAGAAAATTTGCCTGTGACAAGTAAGTTACTAAGAAAAACAGCTCTAAACCTTTCTTTCTCTACCATTTACAACATGTATTTGTTTATTTTTCTGAAACAATATCCTGTCATACAAGCTCTATTTACCACCTGTAGCAGTAGAATCCAGTCAGAGGCGTACTGCCTAAGTGCAGCCTTAGGCTTGAGAGTGCCTGCAGTTGTGTTTGCAAAATCCAATTCATGAGAAATGAATAGATATATTTTATTAACTCCAAATTAATACACTTTAAAATGACAATATTAATTAATTCTGAACTCCTAGCAAGTGTGTACTAGAGCCAAATTAATACCATGTGTTTTTATGCATTATGGTTTATAATAAATCCTGTTCAAATTAATGTAGTCAGCAATTTATTAACATTTGCTGCCAGAATTCTCATCCGCATTTTGCTCTCTACCCTCATATTCAAAATTAATTATTTGATTCCTCCCGCCCACATGCCTGTGTTTGTGCACCTGATTTGCTAATCACTTTCCATATACACTGAGTAAGGGAACACTAATATATATGATGTCTTCCCTATCTACCATCAATGATGGAGTAAAGTCATTATATGGAAATTATTTTCACTGGTCTCATTTTGATGGGCAACAAGTGAACTAGCTAAAAAGAGAGAAAAGATATGGGCAATACAGGAATGTAGGAAAGACTTAGGGTGAAAGAGTTAGGAAACCCAAGCTGCTCCCACACTGCAGAATTAATGCAGCTTGACATTGCATTAACTGTCATGGAACCCTAGGATTTGTAGTTTGTTGCTCTCTGATGGAGAAGATTAACTATCTTACAAAACTACAAATTCCAGGATTCCATAAGCTAGAGCCTTGATAGTTAAAGTGATGTCAAACTGCATTAATTCTGCAGTGTGGCAACAGCCTGGGCTTCTGGACTCTTACTATAAGTCTTCCCTTTAAAAAGCTGAGTTTCCTAACTCATTTAACTTATGGCTTACTTTATTCCTGCATTACCCAGTACTCTCTTTTCTTTCTCCCTTTCTTTCTTTCTTTCCTTCTTTCTTTCCTTTCTTTTTTCTTTCTTAGGGGAGACTTGGATTAAAAGAGTTAGGAATCTCAGCTGAACACAAATGGTATGTCTTTTGCATAAATAATTCTGGCTAGATATAGCTTTCCTTATTGCATGGCGATTCTTTAATGTGATTCTGTGAAAGCAATATGGAGATGGAAGGGAGACTACCATTGCAAGACATGTTTTCTTTCTCTCAGTATCATCTGAATCTGGCTTTTGAACAAGCCACTGTGAGAAAATGCACCGTATTTCCATATGCCAATAGAATATTTAGACCATCATTCAACAAGCTGTTCAGATTCAAAAGGTGAAGCGAATGTTATTAGTAGCATATTTTCTTTTATTGTAGACTTTCTTGACATATATGCAGATTCTCTTGACCTGCGGGGTCAACTTTCCATAGAGCTCAGATCAGCAGATGGTGCCACCCACACCAAACAAACTAAAGGTGCAAAGCTAACCTAGTTACATTGGCATAAGAGGCAGAAATTCCCCAAAGCAACTCTCATCTCAGGCAGTAAAAATATAAGACTAAGAAAGTGAACAATTTTCTGCCCTTTCATGACACCCAGGATCTCTTGCCAGAGACAGACTGCACTCTTTCTAAGGGCAGAGGGTGACCTTGAAAGTAGCATTACTAGTTTGGGAGAAAGTTTTTTAACATCTGCATATAAATTTCTGCCACAAAGTTCAGGGGATGCTTTTATTCTGTTTCAGATTAGTAGTGTTTTAACTGGATATCTAACAGGTCTTCAAAACCATTTTTTAAAATCACGTTTGTTTCTGGGATTTTTAGACGAAAAGAAGATCTGAATAGCTGCATCACCTGCTATGATCCTGCCTACATTTCAAGATCTTTGGGAGGGTTTTTTTCCCCCTCACACTCCTCCATCACAGGCACATTTATTTATTTGTTTAATATTGCCTGCCTCCTGGAGTAGGACACAATGTAGTGAAGACAGCAGGAGAGCATTCTTGATGGATGCTCTCAAGCTGTGGTATTCCTTCCCACAGGACACTGAGTTAGACCCACCCCTGCTCTCCTTCAGTAGGCAAAGTCTTTTTTGGGCCAAAACAGACAGGCCATAATAAAGCTGCTTCGAGTCACTTTGGAAGTATGCCGTTTATGCTGTGCCAAAGCCACATACCAGTCCTAAGGACTGGAGTGCAGCTTTGGCGTAGCTTCTGGCCTTTTTAGATGGCATGTGTCATTTAAAAAGCATACATCCAAAGTGACCCGAAGCAGCTTTATTTTGGCCTATCTGTTCGGACCCTTTGTTTACTTAGGCTTTTGGTTGTTAACTGGCTGTCAGCTTTAGTTGAGACATGTTGTATTTTTTATCATTACTATGGATTTTGAACTGCTGTTTTGATTGTTTTTAATTAATGATTTTAATATGAATCTTTGTTGAATTGGATTTTTAAAAAACTTTTCTATTATCTGTTGATTTAACTGTAATAAGAGAAAGGCAGGATGTATATCAAATGAAATATCTTTTTCTTCCCCCAACCTGCCCAATAACTTGTTCAGTGGAGTGTAATATGTGGAAGGTTTTAAAGGTTACAGTAGCTTCTGGAATTTGTGAGTACAGAGCAGAAAGAATAACCCTTGCTTGCTTCTTTAACACAAAGCTTGTGCAAAGAAACGTTTCATGTCAAACAGCTATCTTTCAAAAATGGCTTTGCTGCTATCATTCCTGGCAAATCTTCCCCTTTCCTTCACATGAGATCAAACTGCTTTCTTTATTTTCCCCAGCCTCTGTCTGTTTTCCAGCTGGTTAGTTTAAAACAAGCAGCAGGGTAATATTATCTATTAAGTGGAGTTTAGAGGTCTTTTTCAAAGACAGTGGAGTAAAATGTAAAATAATGTTTGTTTCGGTGTCAAGAAACATATAGAATGGGCAGATGAGAAGACAGCAAAAGCCAAGCATTAAAGCAAATGGCTTTCATGTAGGGGTGGGCAAAGCAAGGCCCACAGGACACATGCATCTCTCCAGGGCTAATTTTGCCCCCTCCTCAAAAGTTCCCCAGGGGTGAAAAATATTGCAATTATTTCTGAAAAAAGATGTTTTTGTTTGAAAAATTCACAAAATGGACTCTGGTCTGAGGAAGGCATTTTCACCACGTCTGGAATCCCCACTGGGCACCACAGGGGTAAACATTATTTTAGAAAAAATTGAATTTTTCCTCCCAGATGCCCTCCAGGGATTGTGAGGGGTTCCTTTCATCATATTTTGGATAGCTTTCTGGACCAATTTATGCCCAGGAAAAACTTATTGAAGCAGGACATGAACAGGAAGTGAGTTCTTCTCATCCCATGTTGTTAAAAATAGGCCTCTCCTGGGCCTAAAATGGGCCATTGCTGCTGTTGTGTGGCATCAGGTCATTTCTGACTTGGAGTTTTCATGGCAAGATTTGACCAGATGAGGTTTACCATTGCTTCCCCATGAGAGAGGGGGCATGTGACTTGCCCAAGGTCACCCAGTGGGTTTCATGGGTAAGCTGGGAATCAAACGCTGGTAGCCTTAAACATGGTCAGAATGCTCCTCATGTCTCCTGGATGTCACTTGGAAGCAAAAAAAGATTTCATTTCCCCTTCACAGGAGCATATGCTGTAGTTGTGTGTGTGGGCTGCCAATGTCTCCTAGGAAGCTAATGAAACCCCCTTCTTGATGTCTTTCAAAGTTGCCCACTCCTGATCTAACATGACAGAGGGGAGGATGACTTATAGAATTATAAGAGTTGGAAGTGACCACAGGGGCCAGCCAGTCCAACCCCTTGCCATGCAGGAACTCTCAATCAAAGCATCTCCATGACATATGGCCATCCAGCCTCTGTTTAAAGACTTCCAAGGAGGGAGAATCCACTACACTCCAAGGGAGTGTGTTCCACTGTTGAACAGCCCTTAGGAAGTTCCTCCTAATGTTGAGGTGGAATCTCTTTTCCTGGAGTTTATTATTCCATTATTCTGGGTCCTGTTCTCTGGAGCAGCAGAAAACAAGCTTGCTCCCTCTTCAATATGACATCCCTTCAAATATTTAAACAGGGCTATCATATCACCTCTTAACCTTCTCTTCTCTAGGCTAAAAATCCCCAGCTCCCTAAGTCGTTCTTCATAGGGCATGGTTTACAGGCCCTTCACCGTTTTAGTCATCCTCCTTTGGACACGCTCTAGTTTCTCAACATCCTTTTAAAATTGTGGTGTCCAGAACTGGACACAATATACCAGGTGGGGCTTGACCAAAGCAGAATAGAGTGGCACTATTTCTTCACTTGATCTAGACGCTATACTTCTATTGATGCAGCCTAAAATCACATTGGCCTTGTTAACTGCCGCATCGCACTGTTGACTCATGTTCAATTTGTGGTCTACTTGGACTCCCAGATGGCTTTCACACATAGTTTCATTCAGCCAGGTATCCCCCATCCTATATCTGTACATTTCATTTTTCCACCCTAAGTGCAGTACCTTACATTTCTTCATGTTGAATTTCATTTAGTTAGCTTTGGTCCAGCTTTCTAGCCTATTCAGGTCATTTTGAACTTTGATCCTCTCCACTGGGGTATCAGCTATTCCTCCTAATTTAGTGTCATCTGCAAATTTGATAGGTATGCCCCCAATTCTGTCATACTAGTCATTAATAAAGATGCTGAACAGCACCAGGCCCAGAACAGAACCCTGTGGCACCCCACTGGTCACTTCTCTCCAGGATGAAAAGGAGCCATTGTTGAGCAACCTTTGGGTTTAGCCGGTCATCCAGTTACAAATCCATGTAACATTTACCTTATCTAGCCCACATTTTACAAGCTTGTTTGCAAGAATGTCATGTGGAACCTTGCCAAAAGCCTTACTGAAATCAAGATATACTATATTTACAGCATTTCCTTCATCTAACAAGCTGATATATATATATATATATATATATATATATATATATATATATATATGAGATCAGATTTGACTATGATTATGGCATTGCGTTCTAGATGTTCACAGAATCAAAAATTATTGCCAATGCCTCTGATATTACATTTGCCAATTCTTTTAATACCCTTGGATGTAGTTCATTTGGTCCTGGAGACTTATATTTGTTTAGGTTAACCAGGCATTACTATACTCTCTTTACTTATTCTGTGCTGAAATTCCCCTATTTTGCCCTCTGCTCCATTAGCCTCAGGTTGAGCACCCTTTGCCTTTTCTGAAAAGATTGAAGCAAAGAAGGTGTTGAGTAATTCTGCCTTTTCTATGACCCCATTAGCATTTTGCCATCTTCTCCTCCCAGAACAATCCCTGGTTTCCCTACATCTGTATGTGACATTCCTCCAGCTGTCTACTTCCAGTGTATGTGAAGTGACCTTCTCCTCCACAGCAACTTCCTCTGTGTGGTTCCCATCCAAGACCATTTGTTCTGTTATGTTCTGTCCAGGAAAACTCTTGCTCCCTAATACGCTGAAGTGTAGCTACCAGGGTCTCCAGCTGCAGGACTTTCTCCTCCAAGAGGGCTACCAACTTGCACTTGGTGCATGTGAAGTTCTCCACATACCTAGGCTAGAAGACAAACATCCCACAAGCGTTGCAGATGACTGTAGCTGTTCCCTCAGTGTCCATACTGAGAAGTCTTAAGTAATGACTGAAACAGGACTTTGGGCTTCCTCCTCAAAAAATCCTCCTGTAAACACCAACATAAAAGGTCCCTGATGGCCAATCTCTGTCAGCGACCTCAAACTACTGGGGATATAACTTTATATAGATCTCCTGAGTGCTAGCTTGTTCTGAAGGCAAGTTTCTGACTCACTTCCTCTGAGCAACCCCCAATCCTCTTTTTTTAAAAGGAAAAAAATTAAAGGATAACCTTTAAAACAAAGTATGCAGCTCCCTTGCTGTCTGTGCTGTACTTTCCCGTGATTGTGAAAATTCTCTGGGAGGAGTTATATAGAACTAAGCTCCTAGCTCCACCCCTAATGTCTCACAGACATGACTCACAGATGCTGCACCCCCTCAGCAACAAACACACTCGCCCCAGAGTTTTTAAAATAATTTAAACACTCACTCACTCAAAATGGCTGCCCAGAAACTGCTCTTTTTCTCCTCCCTTGCAGGATCTGGCCTGGAAGGCCTCTGAGAGGAATTATATAGAGCTAGGCTCCTAGCTCCATCCCCATATATGACATATAGAGCAAACTCATCCCAAGGCAATTAAAATGTGTTTGCATCCATCTGTAAGGTTAACTTTCTCATTTTTAAAATTAAATTCTAAAATGCTTTGGATTTTACACATCTTTTAAAAATATGTGAAATTTACTAGGATATCATGGCATAAAAATCTAAGGGTTAACATATTCTCATATGGCACTTCTCAGCAAAATCAGCTTGAAATGATAACATCCCACTAAAGCAAAGGGGAATGTACTTACTATTTTTTTCAATAAACACTCCAACACATCTGGGGTTAATTAATTCATCTATCAGCAAAATTTAGTTTAATTAGAGAAGCCATCTTCTTTAACACTCAGCAGGTGCTAGCATCTACTGAACTTTCAGATGCTAAATAAAAAAAAAACGTGGTACTGGTTATGTTGTTTTGCCTTCAAGTTGCTTCTGATTTACAGCAACCTGAAGGTGAACCTATGACAAGGTTTTCTTGGCAAGTTTCTTCCCAGAAATTAAGAGATAGCTTTCTCTTAAGTACTCATTTGGTGCTGTAGAGCACACAATGTCCCACAGTTGCCTTGTGAGCACCTTTGCTGCTTCCAATATGAAACCTCCAGTGGGGATTGAAGATTAGGATCAAGCAACTGTGTCTGGCTCTAGTTTAACAATGCCGAAGTTTCTTATTTCCCCAGAGCCTGTCAGCAGATCTTGTACAATGCTGATGCAGAAGAGATAAGCAAAAAGGTGGCTCTCTAATTGCATTGTGTACCCATCTCAGTTATGCATACTCAGATATCAGAAGTGAAACATCAGTTCCCTCCACCCTATCAGTTTTCAGCTAGAAATATTATAACTGACAGTGTTTAGCTTTAAAGCATATGTAGTGCTTATATCAATTTAAAAAGTTGCCTCAAATTAAAACCATGTTCTATTGATAAATGATCTTTTATGAAACCGAGGAATATTTGTGGCCTGAGTGTGGTGCTCATTCTCACGCTAACAAACCATGATTTGAGGTACTAGCTGTTAATGACAAGATAAAGCCCATGTTATGCCTGGATATGGCATTCTTTGGTTTTTGTTCCCTTCCATCTTCTGCAGTGATGAACCCCACTCCCAGACTTACTGTTGAGCTGCTACCATCTCCTCATGACCTTTCTATGGGTGGTGGAAAGCTCAGGAGGGGTGGGGGTAAGGGGAGTGCATTGGGTTTATTGGCTTGGGGGGAAAACCTCCTCCAGGTGCTAATCATCTGCAGGGCCATGCAGGCTGAAGGTTTTTAAAAGGGCAATTAATCAGAGAGACCCCAAGTGAGAATGAGGTAGAAGGGAAGAAATCAGGCCAAGGACAAGCTGATTTTACAGCAAAAACTATTATTTCTTTATTAAAAAGAGAGAAAAAGAAACCACTGTAAAGCAACAGAACAGTTTTATACT